>NC_092745.1:98655201-98970121 GCF_047496795.1 Chiloscyllium punctatum | reverse complement strand
CACTGTTTGTTAATCTTCCCAGATGCACTCCAATGCCCAGCGATACATGAATTCAAACAGCAAAGATTGAACCTGTGCAGGTTCACTGCTCTGTCAGTTCGAAGTGTATGTTTCTTTCTCTCTCTCCTGCACTGACTTCACCAAGAACTTCCTTTGTCTTTTCCTCTCCCTTTTAAAACTGCTGTGGTTTTGACTTTTTTTTCCCCAAAGTTCCAAAACAATGCAACAGCATATAAAACAGTAATTGCTGCTCTGGGAATTCGAGGAAATCACCTCCAACACCTAAAATACCTCAAAAAAGGACAGTTGTTATAGACAGAAATTTTTCCCATCCTCCATCTTGGATTACCAAGAATCCTTCTGATAACTAGTTTCGAATGTCTTATTAATGAGTTTAATTGCCTTCTTCTGACTGGAAGGCAGGTTTCCATATCAGCCCCTTCCTGTTGCTCAGTAAGTGTTGCACAGTATTTCTGCTGTTCATGAAAACTTTCAGCTTTCCATGCATTTCCCCCTGCTCAACTGCCCATTCCAGTGAGCACTACAAAATTATGCCC
The DNA here is from genome assembly GCF_047496795.1 of Chiloscyllium punctatum. Classification (NCBI taxonomy): domain Eukaryota; kingdom Metazoa; phylum Chordata; class Chondrichthyes; order Orectolobiformes; family Hemiscylliidae; genus Chiloscyllium; species Chiloscyllium punctatum. The sequence continues at coordinate 98,969,564 of NC_092745.1, read as the reverse complement.
ATTAGTGGGGAGAGAAGATACAACGTGGGTAAGAAATTTAAACTAAATTAACGTGCAGAACTAAATACAAAATTATTAATTTAAAAACTGTTCGTAGTTTCACAAAGGATATTACCAGATTAACTAACCTTTCTATTTCACTTGTTGCCTACACCTTTGATGACATCTCGTTGCTGTAAATGAACACTGTTTGACTCAGTTCCTTACACCTTTTACTTCATTGATCCTACTATACATTATGTAACACAGGAACCTTGTGTTTATTGAGAAATAACTACACCTTAGCTTACATAATTACTTTCAGTTCAATTTAATGGTTGCATTTAATTCCATTTCAATGAGTATTTCAATATAAGGACATTGTTATATGAGTTTGTACATACACGTGAGTCTCTTGGGTGGCACAGTGGCTCAGTGGTTAGTACTGCTGCCTCACAGTGCCAGGGATCCAGGTTTGATTCCAGCCTTGGGTGACTGTTTGTGTGGAGTTTGCACTTTCTCCCAGTGTCTGCGTGGATTTCCTCCCACAGTCCAAAGATGTGCAGGTCAGGTGAATTGGCCATTTTAAATTGCCCATAGTATTGGGTGCATTTGTCTGTGGGAGGTGGGTTGCTCTTTGGAGGGTTGGTGTGGACTTGTTGGGCTTAAGGGCCTGTTTCCACATTGTAAGGAATCTAATCTAATCTAAGTAGACATCTCTCTCTCTGTACAGGATTTCAAAATGCTTTCAAGTATCAAAGACCTCATTACACCAAAACTGACAATAAAGGATAGACTAAGGCAAGAATTTAACTAAGAAATCTCCAAATTCAATCATTTCTTTTTCTCAACTTCCTTATCCTGTTGACTGCATGTCTTGATTTATCTTAAGCAAACATGAATTTAAATTTTGAAGATGATTTTTTCTTAGTGCTTCTTGGTTGGCTGAATCCCAACATTTATCTCCTTCTAGAAAGATTGTGGGAGGTTTAAGTTTGGAGTGGAAAATTCCACTCACCAGCGAGCCAAGGGTCAAGATATTTTCAGTTCTACTTTCACCAGAGCTGAAAGTAGTTAATGAGAATATGACACCGCTGTACTTTTCCTTCTGTTTTTAATCCTTTTCATTTCTGTCTCTGCTTTCCTGCTGCATATCACTGCTTCTCTCGCGAGTTCCTCGTCTGTAACAAAAAACTAAATTTTGTTCCTGTCAAAGACTCAATACCACAGTTACAGTTCAATTAATAACTCCAGTGAATTTTGTTTTTTTTTCTGACTTTACCCCCATCCTTTTCCTAAGTTATTAAATTCTTACAGACGGCGTTAGTATTACTGACAAAGCTCGCATGTATTACAAAAACCAGAAAGATGCTTTCCCAGAAATTGCTACATTTCTTGACAATAAATTGATACAAAATGTAACTGGATATTTTCAAATAGCAGTTAAGAGTCAACACCTCAAAGGTGTTTCCTGCTCCCATCCTGAATTGGAAAAATTGTCAAATCTGTTTCTAATTTCTATCCTTTGCTCATTTTCATCTAGTTCATCTCGATTCTTCCCTCTCATGTCTTGACTTCCCTGTTTCTGTATCTGGGGTTGGAGGTGGGGGCAACCAGTCCACCAGTATCTATTAGAAATCTACCAACTCTTACTATTATCTTGACTCCACTTCCTCACACCCTGCTTCCAGGAAGGACTTAGAACATAGAACATAGAACAATACAGCACAGAACAGGTCCTTCGGCCCACGATGTTGTGCCGAACTTCTATCCTAGATTAAGCACCCATCCATGTACCTATCCAAATGCCGCTTAAAGGTCGCCAATGAATCTGACTCTACCACTCCCTCGGGCAGCGCATTCCATGCCCCCACCACTCTCTGGGTAAAGAACCCACCCCTGACATCTCCCCTATACCTTCCACCCTTCACCTTAAATTTATGTCCCCTTGTAACACTCTGTTGTACCCGGGGAAAAAGTTTCTGACTGTCTACTCTATCTATTCCTCTGATCATCTTATAAACCTCTATCAAGTCACCCCTCATCCTTCGCCGTTCCAACGAGAAAAGGCCGAGAACTCTCAACCTATCCTCGTACGACCTACTCTCCATTCCAGGCAACATCCTGGTAAATCTTCTCTGCACCCTCTCCAAAGCTTCCACATCTTTCCTAAAGTGAGGCGACCAGAACTGCACACAGTACTCCAAATATGGCCTAACCAAAGTCCTGTACAGCTGCAACATCACCTCACGACTCTTGAATTCAATCCCTCTGCTAATGAACGATAATACTCCATAGGCCTTCTTACAAACTCTATCCACCTGAGTGGCAACCTTCAAAGATCTATGTACATAGACCCCAAGATCCCTCTGTTCCTCCACCTGACCAAGAACCCTACCATTAACCCTGTATTCCGCATTCTTATTTGTTCTTCCAAAATGGACAACCTCACACTTGGCAGGGTTGAACTCCATCTGCCACTCCTCAGCCCAGCTCTGCATCATATCTAAGTCCCTCTGCAGCCGACAACAGCCCTCCTCACTGTCCACAACTCCACCTATCTTTGTATCATCTGCAAATTTACTGACCCACCCTTCGACTCCCTCATCTAAGTCATTAATAAAAATTACAAACAGCAGAGGACCCAGAACTGATCCCTGCGGAACTCCACTTGTAACTGGACTCCATGCTGAATATTTACCATCTACCACCACTCTCTGACTTCGACCGGTTAGCCAGTTTTCTATCCAATTGGCCAAATTTCCCTCTATCCCATGCCTCCTGACTTTCCACATAAGCCTACCATGGGGAACCTTATCAAATGCCTTACTAAAATCCATGTACACTACATCCACTGCTCTACCCTCATCCACATGCTTGGTCACCTCCTCGAAGAATTCAATAAGACTTGTAAGGCAAGACCTACCCTTCACAAATCCGTGCTGGCTGTCCCTAATCAAGCAGTGTCTTTCCAGATACTCGTAAATCCTATCCCTCAGTACCCTTTCCATTACTTTGCCTACCACAGAAGTAAGACTAACTGGCCTGTAATTCCCGGGGTTATCCCTATTCCCTTTTTTGAACAGGGGCACAACATTCGCTACTCTCCAGTCCCCTGGTACCACCCCAGTTGCCAGTGAAGACGAGAAGATCATTGCCAACGGTACTGCAATTTCCTCTCTTGCTTCCCACATAATCCTAGGATATATCCCGTCAGGCCCGGGGGACTTGTCTATCCTCAAGTTGTTCAAAATGTCCAACACATCTTCCTTCCTAACAGGTATCTCTTCTAGCTTATCAGTCCGTTTCACACTCTCCTCTTCAACAATACGGTCCCTCTCGTTCGTAAATACTGAAGAGAAGTACTTGTTCAAGACCTCTCCTATCTCTTCCGACTCAATACACAGTCTCCCACCACTGTCCTTGATCGGACCTACCCTCGTTCTCGTCATTCTCAGGTTTCTCACATACGCATAGAATGCCTTGGGGTTATCCTTGATCCTATCCGCCAGGGATTTTTCATGCCCTCTCTTAGCTCTCCTAATCCCTTTCTTCAGGTCCCTTCTGGCTATCCTGTATCCCTCCACTGCTCTGTCTGAACCTTGTTTCCTCAACCTTATGTAAGCCTCCTTCTTCCTCTTTACTAGACATTCAACCTCCCTCGTCAACCAAGGCTCCCTCACACGACCATTTCTTTCCTGCCTGATCGGTACATACATATCAAGGACACGTTGTATCTGCTCCTTGAAAAAGTCCCACATTTCCACCACATCCTTCCCTGACAGCCTATGCTCCCAACGTATGCTCCTCAAATCCTGTCTTACAGCATCGTAATTTCCCTTCCCCCAATTGTAAAAACTTCCTTGTTGTGCGCACCTATCTCTCTCCATAACCAAGGTGAAAGTCACAGAATTGTGGTCGCCATCACCAAAATGTTCACCCACTAACAAGCCCACCACTTGTCCCGGTTCGTTACCGAGTACCAAATCCAATATGGCCTCCCCTCTGGTTGGACAATCTACATACTGCGTTAGAAAAGCTTCCTGGACACACTGCACAAACACCGCCCCATCCAATCTACTTGATCTAAAGAGCTTCCAATCAATATTTGGGAAGTTGAAGTCGCCCATGACTACGACCCTGTGGCTTCTGCACCTTTCCAAAATCTGTTTCCCAATCTGTTTCTCCACATCTCTGCTGCTATTGGGGGGCCTATAATAAACACCCAACAAGGTGACTGCACCTTTCCTATTTCTGACTTCAGCCCATACTACCTCCAGAGGCAGATCCCCCTCAAACTTCCTTTCTGCAGCCGTTATACCATTTCTAATTAGCAATGCCACCCCCCCTCCTTTTTTACCACCCTCCCTAATCTTACTGAAACATCTGTAACCAGGAACCTCCAACAGCCATTCCTGTCCCTCATCTATCCATGTTTCCGTGATGGCCACAACATCGTAGTCCCAGGTACCGATCCACGCCTTAAGTTCACCCACCTTATTTCTGATACTCCTTGCATTGAAGTATACGCACTTGAGCCCATCTCTGTGTCCGCAAGTAGTCCCTGTCAGTGCTACCTTCTCCACAGCCTCCCTACAGTCTTGGACATCCTGACACACAGCTAGCTTACTTGCTGGACTACAAGTCCGGATCCCATCCCCCTGCCAAATTAGTTTAAACCCCCCCGAAGAGTGCTAGCAAACCTACCCCCCAGGATATTGGTGCCCTTCTGGTTCAGGTGCAACCCGTCCCATTTTCACACTCTCCTCTTCAACAATACGGTCCCTCTCGTTCGTAAATACTGAAGAGAAGTACTTGTTCAAGACCTCTCCTATCTCTTCCGACTCAATACACAGTCATTCCATTCATTCCATTTTCCCAGTTTCTCCCTTTCATCTGTTCTGATGATGCCACTTTCCACAGGGTTGCTTCCAACATATCTTCTCTTTTTTCTCAACCAAGGACCACATCCACACCCCACCCCCATTGTGGCTGACAAGGCCATGCCTAACCTGTTTCGCACACTCTGCCCACACCCCTTCCCCTCCTACCCAGAACATTAATAGGGTTCCCCTTTTCTTCATGTTCTACTCCAGCTGCATCTGCATTCAAAAGATCATCCTTTACTATTTCTGCCACCTCTAGCAGATCTCAACCCAATGTATCATTCTCTCCTCTCCTTGTCAGAATTCTGTAAGTGCCATTCCCTTTGTGACACCCTCATCCACACCACTATCACTCCTAAAACTTCCTCATTTCACCCGAGCTGCCCCCTCCCTGACCATGTCATCTTCCCATGGGTCCTCTCCCCTCACTCTCCCAAGGTTTACCTTCCGGGTGAAGTGGCGGTTTACTCTATACTTCATTTGATCTGCTGTACTGTATTTGTTGTTCACAATGCAGTCTCCTCTACACTGGTGAGATCAAATGCAAACTGGGCAGACACCTTGGTGGAATGTCTCCACTCTGTTTGCAACAATGAGCCCAATCTTCCAATTGCTTGTCATTTCAATGCATCATCTTATTCTTGTGCTAATATTGGGGTCCCAGACTTGTTGCAAGCCTGTTCCAGGAATGCCAAATACCCCATTTTGTACAATAGCATTTTACAGCCTTCAGGTCTCAGTGGACTCAACAATTTGAGATTTGTAAGCACTTTCCTTCATTTCGATTGCAACCTCCTTACCCCCGCTTCTCTCAGCAGTGCTATTCACACCTACCACTGACCCATGTTTCTATAACTCTCCTCCAGTATCATTAGCACTCCTTCTGCCTTTTCTTCTGGGCACTCTCATGACAAAGAGGGAGGAGGAACAAGTGAAACATGTTGACAGCATGCAAGTTATCTTTCTCCTAGTCCCTTTGGTTCCAATGAAGAGTTGCATTGGACTTGAAATACTAACTCTATTTCTCTTCACAAATGCTGCCCGACCCTGAAGAATTTCTAGAACACTTTCTGTTTTTATTAAGATTCATGTATTGGTATGGGATTGGAATTAGATGTAGACTGAGTCGAGGGCTCCACTTCCATTGGTATCTTTATTGTATTTCCAGATTTCTTTTTAAATTGAATCCCCATTGTCAAACTGCCGTGGTGGGAGTTTACATTTATAATCTCTGAATAACAGATGCAGGATTCTGGACTATCAGTCCAGTAACATAACCACGCCAACACTGCATTCTGTAGATAAACTAGGATACAGCTCCATGGGCACTACTCCTGTTTCAGACATGTGCCTATTCTTCACGCTTGTGCCATTTGACCAGGTATCAGACCTTGAGAATATCACTGTTCCACTTTCCTGATCTCATCCACATATGATATCCAAATGCCCTTGGATTTCCCATCAAGTCATTGTGTGTCAAGCTAAATTAAGCCAGCCTTGCACAAAGCTGGAAACTCTTGAAGCAGGGGAGTTACACTCTAAGAGGTGCATTTAGTCACTGTGCCATCAGTTCAATCAAAGTTGCTTCCAGGCTAAACAAAATCCATACTATTGATAGCAAATAGCTATTAAAAGCTTTATGCGCTGTCAGTTCCTGATCAGTCAGTAAAGCACAATACTTAGCAACGTCAGCTCAGCAATGAGAATATTCCATCTGCTCCTGACAAGAAACGGTATCTTATTGCCAGGAGCTAGGTGCTGTCCTGCTGAAAGTAGCTCAAACCTTTCGAATAACTGAGGACAGCCTTGCTGGGAATGTGGCCTACATTTGATTCTGACTGGAATGTGTTACTTACCAGCCTTAACATGCAAGATGAAATCCAATATTTATGAAGAGAAAAAAAAAATGATTTCTAACCTTATTTTTCTATTCTTCAGGGAAACTGGGCACTAAAATAGACAGCATTGGGATGGCAATCATGATAACTCATATAGGGGAGGCAGCACAGCAACATTGTACTGCCTGCTTAGTCCACTTAATACCCCCCCAGCAATCAATGGCATTACTACTGCTACATCGTACACCATCAACATCCTTTGGGGTCACCAATGACCAGAAACCTAACCATAAATACTGTAACAACTAAAGCATACGGGAGACTTGGAATTCTGTGTTGACTAATTCACCTCTTTTGACACCCCAAAGACTGTCCATCTTCTACAAGGCACAAACTAGGGGCATGACAAATACACTCTACATCCTTCGATGACCGCAGCTGAAACAATGTACAAGAATCTCCAACCTATCTTTTCTCTAATGTCCATCCCTAATTACCTTTGAGAAAGGGATGCTGAGCTGCCATCTTGAAGCACTGTAGTCCACGTGGTGTGTGGGTATGCTGCTAGAGATATTAGTTTCAGGTTTTTGGTGCAGCAACAGTGAAGGAACAATGATATAGTTCAAAGTCATCATATAGAGTTTTTTTATTCATTAGTAGGACATGAGCATTGCTGGCTGGGCTTTGGCTTCGAGAAGGTGGTGGTGAGCTGCCTTCTTGAATCACCATGAGTATTTGTTGAAGGTAGACCATTAATGCCATTAGGGAGGGAGTTCCAGGATTTTGACCCAGTGACATTGAAGGAATGGCAATGTATTTCCAAGTCAGGACGGTGAGTTTCTTGGGGGTCTTACAGGTGGCAGTATTCCCATTTATCTGCTTATACTTCTAGAAGGTTTGGGTTTGGAAGGTGCTGTGTAAGTTTCTTTGGTGAATTTCTGCAGTGCATCTTCTAGATAGTACACATTGCTGTCACTGAACAGTGGTGGTAGACAGAGTTGATATTTGTGGATATGGTGACAATCAAGTGGATTGCTTTATCCTGGATGGTGACAAGCTTATTTAGTATTGTTGGAGCTACACCCACGCAGGCAAATGGGGAATACTTCATCACATTCCTGACCTATTCCTTGTAGATGGTGGACAGGCTTTGGGGAGTCAGGAGGTGAGCTACTTGCCACAGTATTCCTAGCCTTTGACCTGGTCTTGTAGCCACTCTGTTTATGTGGCGAGTCCAGTGGAACATCTGGTCATAAATTATACACTCCATGGTGCAGCAGCGATAAAGGGAGGGAATATTTAAGATGATAGATGGAATGCTGATTAAGCCAGCTGCTTTGCCTGGATGATGTCAAGCTTCTTAGTGTTGTTGGACTCAACGAGACAAGTGCAGAATATTCTATCACACTTCTAATTTGCAAGAGAAATTGTAGTGTCTTGTTCCTGCATTGCAGTACATAGAATTTCCATTTGTCAACCGAAGCATAGGTCAGATCTCTGTATTCCTGCTGCTGTAGCAGAGTTGAATCCTTAATCCTTAAATTTGCATAAAACAGCTATGTAGATTGTGCTGGTTCCCTGTCAGGTTTGTAAGCTTCTGGAGTAGGCAGGCTGTGCCACCAGACCCACAATAAAATTGCTCATCAATAGAATGAACACTTTGATCTTATTCTGTAGTGAAATTAATGTCAAAATTCAATCAGTTAAACCTCGCCCATTTTCAAAACTAATCCAAAGCTGTGCCATTATTTTCATGACAAAATCTATTTTTTTAAATTAACTTAACCTTTCCATTACAGCATACTTATTAAAACCAAATAACTAATATGGTCAATGCAATCTGCTGTAACAGGAGTGCACAATATCACTTAGTGACAGTATATTCCTCCCATGTCCATCCAAATAGCTGTAATAAGGAATAACAATCTACTGCCAAGTTCCCATTCCAAGCTTCAATCATTAAGATAGCAACTGTCCAGTGTGGCCACATATTGGTTTCCCATATGCTGTTTCATTCAGTATGGGAATCTGGATTTTGCACTTGCAATATCTGTGCATTGAGTTCCCGCTCTCAGACAGGTTGCTTTGTGCAATTTCAGAGGATAGATTAAATGAAAGAGAATAACTTAATTTGGGCTCCGCCCACAATTCTGTGACTGCTGGCTCCAGCAGTCCCAGAACAAATATTTGGTAGCACAAAAGCAAAGGGAAGGGAAGGCTGAAAATGAATGTCTGAGTTAGGACATTAAATTATCCGTTGCTCTCCGCCTTCTCTAGGTAGATGGAGAATGATTGAGGAGGGGAGATGTTCTCAGTCATAGAATCATAGAGATGTACAGCACAGTAACAGACCCTTCAGTCCAACTCATCCATATCGGCCAGATATCCTAAATAAATCTAGTCCCATTTGCCAGCATTTGGCTCAAATCCCTTTAAAGCCTTCCTGTTTGTGCCTTTTAAATGTTGTAATTGTACCAGCCTTCATTACTTCCGCTGACAGCTCATCCCATACACGCACTGCCCTCTGCGTGAAAATGTGCCCATTTAGGTCCCATTTAAATCTTTCCCCTCTCTCCTTAAACCTATCCCCTCTAGTTTTGGACTCCCCTACACTGGAGAAAAGACCTTGACGATTTACCTATCCATGCCCCTCAAGACTTTATAAACTTTTATAAGGTCACCCTTCAGCCTTCAACGCTCCAGGGAAAACACCCCCAGCCTATTCAACCTCTCCCTATAGCTCAAACCCTCCAACCTGGCAACATTCTTGTAAATCTTTTCTGCACCTTTTCAAGTTTCACAATATCTTTCTTAAAGCAGGAAAACCAGAATTGAATGCAGCATTTCAAAAGAAGCCTAACCAATGTCCTGTACAGCTGCAGCATGACCTCCCAACTCATATACTCAATGCACTGACGAATAAAGGCCATTATTGGCTGGGTCAGCATTTATTGCTCATTTTTAATTGCTCTAGAGAAGGTGGAGTTGAGGTACACTCACAATGGTATTGGTGAAGCAGTTCCAGAGGTTTAACCCAATGACATGGAAGGAATGGTGATATAATTCCAAATCAGGATCGTGAATGTCATGGAGGAGAGCTGCAGGTGATGGTGTTTCCCACATATCTGTTGCCCGTTCTTTCTAAATGGCAGAGGTCACAAATTTGGAATGGGCTGTCAAAGCACCTTTAGCAAGTTACTGCAACACATCCTGTAGATGATACACACTGCTACCATAGTGTATTGGTGATGAAGGGAGTAAATGTTGATGTCACGGATGGGATGTCACTCAAGCAGGCTACTTTGTTGTGGGTGGTGTTGAGCTTCTGCAGTATTGTTACAGCTGCATTGATCCAGCTAAGTGGGGAGTATTCCATCAGACTCCTGATTTGTACCTTCGAGATGGTTGACGAGCATCGGGCAGTCAAGAGGTGAGTCACTTGTTCCAGAATTCATGGCCTATGACCTGCTCCTGTAGCCACTGTATTTATATGACTAATCCAATTCAGTTTCTGGTTAATGGTAAGCCCCAGGATATTGATAGTGGAGGGTTAAATAGCAATGAATTTTCAAGGAGCGACAGTTAGAATTTCAATTGTTGGAGATGGTCATTGCCTAGTACTTATATAGTGCAAATATTATTTGCCATTTATAAGCCTAATCCTGGAAATTGTTGGGGTCTTGCTGCATATGAACACAGACCTCCTGGTGCACGAATGGTGCTGAACATTGTGTAAAAGTCAGCGAAAAGCCCCACTTCAGGCCTTATGATGGGAAAGGAAGGTCATTGATGAAGCAGCTGAAAATGTGTGAACTTGAGGAATTCCTGCCATGATGTCCTAGCGCAGAGACGATTGACCTCCAATAACCATAGACAGTTTCATTTCTGCTTGGTGTGACTCCAAACAGCAGAGTGTTTTGTCCTTTATTCTTATTGACTCCAATTTTTTCTAAGGCTCCTTGATGTCACACTTGGTCAAATACTGCCTGATGTCAAGGGAGTCACCTTCACGGCCCTTCTGTAATTCAGCTCTTTTATCCATGTTTGGACCAAGGCAGTAATGAAACCAGGAACCAAGTGGCTCTAACAAAACTTAAACTAAGTGTTGTTAAGCAGATTATTCCCTTGCATGTAAGTGCTGTTTGATAGCAATGTTAATACCCTTTCATCATTTTACTTAGGTTCCAGAGTAGACTGATGGTGCAGTGACTGGCTGTTGGATTTGTCTTGCTTTTTGTGCACATGACATATGTAGACAATTTTCCACATTGTCCAGTAAAGGTCAGTGTTGCAACTATAATGGAACAGCTAGGCTCAGGATGTAGTAGATGCACAATTCTTCAATATTATTGCTGAAATGTCAGTGCCAACAACATTTACAGTATCCACTACTTTCAGCATGTTCTTGACATCACAGAGGTTGAATTGAATTGATTGAAGACAGGGAACCTTCAGGAGGAAGCCAAAATTGGTCATCCACTCAGCACTTTGCACTAAAGATGAATGCAAAAGCTCGAGCCGGGCCTTTTGCACTAATGTTCTGGGTTCCCCATCTTTATTTTTGTGAAGTCTCCACCTGCTGTATTTTTGTCTAATTCTCCACAACCATTGCTGGTTAGATGTGGCACTATTGCAGATCTTAGATCTGAATTTTTGGTTGTGGGATTGCTTAGCCATCTATTGCATGCTCCTTAGGCTTTGTAATGTGAGTAGTCACTGTGTTGTAGCTTTACCAGGTTGGCAACTCATTTTTATGTGTGTGAGGTATTGCTCCTCACATGCCCTCCTGCACTCTTTATTGAACCAGTGATGATCTTGGCTTGATTGAAATGGTACAATGGGGCATATGTCGGGATATGTGGTTACAGATTATGGTTGAATACAATTCTGCTCCCACTGATGGTCTACAATGCTCTGATAAAGCCCAGTTCTAAGGTGATAGACCTATTGAAAGTCTATCCCATTTAGCATGGCGATAGAGCCACACGACACAATGGCAAGATGGGATTTTTTTCCCACAAGGGGACTATTCAATATTCAGTCCTACCAATACTGACATGCACAGATGCATCTGCAATAAGTCGATCAGAGAGGATAAGGCCAAGAAAGATTTTCCCTGTTGTTAATTCTCTCACCACTTGCCACTGCTCCAGTTTAGTCGTCACCTGGCCAGCTCGTAGCTCGTAGTGCTACTCCCAAAACATTATGAGCATTGGATATTGAAGTCACCCATCCAGAAAGTATTCTGTTCTCTTGCCATTCACAATGGTTCTTTCAAATGGTGACGAACACTGAACAGTATGGATTCATCAGTTAGATGGAAAATAGGTGTTAAGCAGGAGGAGGTTTTTTTCCCAGTGATTGACCTGATATCATATGATTTCATGTGATGCAGAGTGAATAACAGGAATTAGCAGAGTAACACCTTCCCTTTAGCATACTGCTGTACTGCCACCTCAGGCACTTCAGTCCTGTTGGTGAGAAAAAACATATTCATGGATGATGACGGTGATGTCTTGGACATTGTCAGGGAAGATCCCATGACTTTGACTATATCAGGCTGTTGCTTGACTGGTCATCTCCCATTGTTTTGCACAAGCTCCTAGATATTAGTGAGGAAGACTCTGCAGGGTTGATGTGGCTGTCTATGTGTCGTCATTCTAGTGCCTTTGTCAATGCCATATGGTCTGTTGTTCCTTTGCTTTCTAATATAGATGTTAATATGCAATTTTGCAAAAAAAGTATGACCATACTTAGCTTCCTCTTGCCTCCAAATCTGTTGATTTTAACCACAGATTGTATGCCAGTTATCTAGTGCCAATTGGTCCTCTTCCATAATTGGAATGGAAGGAACTAGGCGGGGGGGGGCGCTAATTGGAGAGTTCTTCAAACATTTTGGCACAAGCACAACAGATCACATGGTCTCCCTGTGTTCTATAAGATTCTATCATTGTTTGTGAATACCTTCATTACATTTGGTAACAGAGAAGCCAAAAGCACCCCCCCCCCCAATACATTGTATACTGTTGCTTTACATCCTCGCTCCGAAACATTCAATACAAGTGCCAACCAGTCCATTCGCACTAATAACTGATTTTGCAACTTTACCCTTTTCAAATTGAGCTATTGGACAATTTGAAACTTTGGCACTGAAGTCAGGTGGCCCTGCAGGATATTCCATTCACAGTCAAAATTAAGTGCAAAATCATGTCAGGTCTGTTAAGCTTCATGTTCAGACTCCCAACCTGCGTTCTTTGCATGTAAAGTTCAGTGCCAGGTGGAGGAACTTACTGAAATCATTCCATATGTATCTGCCTGATCCCCTTTGTTGTGTTTCATTTCATGTCCAATGCCATGCAATGCTGGTTATTTATTGCCATTTATTCTAATAAGCTACAATCATCAAAGAAGTCATTTATTTTTAATTACAGTGTTCCCTCCATACCAAGATCTTCATATTTGCATATTTTAAATTTTTTCCATACTTCCTTTCAAATTATACTTTTGCTTTTTTCCTTCCAATGTCTATTAGAGCTTAATGTCTTCATAATTGTTAACACAGACCTTTACCACTCATATAGAATTCAGACTACCGAATACAATTTTTTTCCTATTCAGCGAATTCTGATTAGTATTGATCTATTCATCTGCAGGAGCTGGATCTAATTTCCTTCTCAGTCACAAGAAAGGATTTAATTAATGCTTCAAACACAGAAGGCTATGTTGTGCTGTGTATGAAAAATTAAAGTTCTTTACAGATTATCGCCGTAAATCAGTGACTGTCCATTTAAATAGGTTTTCTTGAATGATATTCTTAATAAAACTATACCAGAAGATGTAATAACTATTTACATTTTTTAACTGCACAGAAGGAAGAGTATTCCCTTTAATATTCTCAGTGATAACACTCATGTTAAGTGCATAAACTGCCAAGGAACATGAAGTTTAAACTGATAAATTATAAAACAAATACAAATTTTGATTTTATACAGAATTATAGTAACAGAAATTTCAAGATGGAAGTTTCAATCTTCAAGAGTGAGGGAAAGAATCAATGATAAATGTAATGGTTGGTAAGAAATAGAAAAATGGGCAAAAACATTGATGCACAGATTTAGAATGTGATATGGAGCATACTATTCCTGAATTTCCAGGGTTTTATATTACATTAGGTAAGCTCTTGGGTTATCAGTATTATTCGTCATAACAAAATGCAAGCCCATTACATCCACCAATTCATCCCTGATGTCTGGTGTTCCACAGACAGCAAGCTATCTTGGATCTGATAATAGGCAGATTTAATAAATAACCTCAAAGTGAAAGATCCCCAAGGAAGTAGTGATCATAACATGATAAATTTAATGCTCAGTTTGAGAATGAGAACTTGGTTCAGAAACAACTGTGTTTAGCTTAAGTAAAGGGAATTACAATGAAATAGAGATAGAGTTAACTAAAGTGAACAGGGCTGATAGATTAGCAGTAATGACAGGAAGCAAGTAATGGTGGATATTTAAGAGGTAATTCATGACTCTCAGCAAAGAGTTTGGAGTAAAGATTCTAAGAGAGGGATAAACCAATCATGGCTGACCAAGGAAGTTAAAGAAAGTAATAAGTTGAAAGAAAAAGCAAATAATGAGGCCAAAGTCAGCGATTGACCCAAAGTCTAATATAAGTTCAATATCAAGCAAAGGATAACTAAAACGATAAAGGCAGAGTAAATAAACAGTGAGGGCAAACTAACAAGGAATAAAAAAAATGATAATAAGAAAGGTCAATGTGAATTTAGTCCGTTTGGAAAATGAATCTAGACAAATGGTTTTAGGGAACAAGTTGAGAATATGGCCCCTTAAAGATCAATGAAATTATCTATGTTTTGAACCTCAGGAAATAGGAAAGAAACTAAATGAATATTTCACATCAGTTTTTATTGTGGAGAAAGAAATGGAAGCTGAGAACTCAGGGAAATATACACCGATGTTTTGAAAACAGTTCACATTGCAGAAGAGAAAGTTCTCTTGGATATCTTAAACAATATGAAGATGAATAAATCTCTGGATCTGATCAAGTGTATCCCAGGACATGACAGGAACTTAAGGAAGAAATGCTGAGACCACCAGCAGAGATACTTATACCATCTATAACCATGGGTGAGGTGCTGGAAGTCTGGAGGCTGGCTGATATTCTACCTTTATTTAAGAAAGGCTCTAAGGTGAAACGTGGGAACTAAAGACTTGTGAGCCTGACATCAGTAGTAAGTAGGTTGCTGGAAGTCATTTTAAAGATAGGATTTACGTGCATTTGGAGAGACAAGGACTGGTTAGAGATAGTCAGCAAAGGTTGTTGAGGGCAGAGTGGTAGGCATGGTTTACCTGGATTTCAGTAATGTCTTTGACAAAGTTTCGCATGGTAGACTAATCAATAAAGTTAAATCACATGGGATTCAGGATGAGCTTGCTAATTGATACAAAATAGCCTTTACAATGGGAGATAGAGGATGGTGGTGGAAGATTGTTTTTTCGATTGGAGGCCTGTGACCTGTGATGTTCCACAATGGAGCATCACAGGGTCCTCTTCTATTTGCCATTCTTATAAACAATGTGGATGAGAATTTAGGAGACATGGTTAGTAAGTTTGCGGATGACACCAAAACTGGTGATATAATGGACAGTGAAAGAGGTTATCCCAGATTACAATGTAATCTTGATCGATTAGATCAATGGGCTGAGGAGTGGCAGATGGAGTTTAACTTGGATAAATGAAAGGTATTGCATTTTAGTAAAACAAACAAGGGCAGGACTTATCCAATTAATGGTAGGGCCCTGGGTAATGTTATAGAACAGAGAGGCCTAGGGATTCAGGTATATAGTTCTTTGAAATTGTGATACAAGTAGACAGAGTGGTTAAAAAGGTGTTTAGCATGCTTGCATCCATTGTTCATACCTTTTGAGTATAGGAATTGGAATGTCAGTTGAGGTTGTACAGGACGTTGGTGAGGCCTCTACCGCAGTGCTGTATATAGTTCTGGTTGACTTCTACAGGAAGGATATCATTAAGCATGAGAGGGTTCAAAAGAAATTTACCAAGATGTTGTTGCTGGAGGTGAAAGGTTTTTTTCACTGGAGCATTGGAGGTTGAGGGGTGATCTTATAGGGGTTTATAAAATCATGAGGTGCACTGGTAAGGTGATTAGCCAGAGTCTTTTACCCTCGGGTGGGGAGTTCAAAACTAGGGGGCATATTTTAAAAATGAGAGGAGAAATATTTAAAAAGGACATGAGGGGCAAATTCTTTAGTGTGTGGAATGAACTGCCAGAGGAAGTGATGGGTGCAGGTACAGTTACAACGTTTAGAAGACATTTGAAGAGTACATGAATAGAAATGGTTTGGAGGGATATGGGCCAAACAGAGATAGGTGGGACTAGTTCAGTTTGGGAAAATGGTCAGCATGGACGAGTTGGACCAAAGTGTCTGTTTCTGTGCTGTATGACTCTATGACTCTATCACTAGTTGGACTGAAGGGTCTGTTTCCATGTTGTATAACTATGACTATGAAATGGCAGAGGAGTTAAATAGATTACTTTGATAAGTATGTACCTATCAGGCAGGGAGGAAAGGGTCGTGTGAGAGAGCCGTAGTTTAATAAGGAATTGGAATCCCTTGTTAAAGGGAAGAGGGCGGCCTATGTAAAGATGTGGCGTGAAGGTTTAATTGGGGTGATTGAGAGTTATAAGGTAGCCAGGAAGGATCTGAAGAGAGAGCTAAGAGCAGCAAGGAGGGGACATGAAAAGTCCTTAGTTGGTAGGATTAGGGAAAACCCTAACACTTTCTATAGGTATGTCAGGAATAAAAGAATGACTAGGGTAGGAACAGTCAAGGATAGTAGTGGGAAGTTGCGTGTGGAGGCTGAAGAGATTGGGGAGACACTGAATGAATACTTTTCGTCAGTATTCACTCAGGAACAGGACATTGTTGCCGATGTGAATACTGAGTCACAATTAATTAGAATGGGTGGCTTTGAGGTATGTAGGGAAGAGGTGTTGGAAATTCTGGAAAGAGTGAAAATAGATAAGTCCCCTGGGCCTGATGGCATTTATCCTAGGATTCTCTGGGAAGCAAGGGAGGAGATAGCGGAGCCATTGGCCTTGATTTTTATGTCCTTGTTGTCTACAGGAATAGTGCAAGAAGACTGGAGGATAGCAAATGTGGTTCCCTTGTTCAAGAAGGGGAGTAAGGATAATCCTAGTAACTATAGGCCAGTGAGTCTCACTTCTGTTGTGGGCAAAGTCTTAGAGAGAATTGTAAGGGATAGGATTTAAGAATATCTGGATAGGAATAATGTGATCAAGGATAGTCAGCATGGTTTTGTGAAGGGCAAGTCGTGCCTCACAAACCTTATTGAATTCTTTGAGAAGGTGACTAAGGAGGTGGATGAGGGTAAAGCGGTAGATGTGGTGTATATGGATTTTAGTAAGGCGTTTGATAAGGTTCCCCATGGTAGGCTACTGCAAAAAATACGGAGGTATGGCATTGAGGGTGAGTTGGAGGTTTGGATTAGGAATTGGCTGGCTGGAAGAAGACAGAGGGTAGTAGTTGATGGTAAAGGTTCATCTTGGAGAGCAGTTACTAGCGGTGATCCACAAGGATCTGTTTTGGGACCATTGTTGTTTATCATTTTTATAAATGACCTGGAGGAGGGGCTAGAAGTTTGGGTGAGCAAGTTTGCGGATGATACTAAAGTCGGTGGAGTTGTTGACAGTGAGGAAGGATGTGGCAGGTTACAGCGGGATATAGATAAGCTGCAGAGCTGGGCAGTAAGGTGGCAAATGGAGTTCAATGTAGCTAAGTGTGAAGTGATTCACTTTGGTAAGAGGAACAAGAAGATGGGGTACTGGGCTAATGGTCGGATACTTGATAGTGTGGATGAGCAGAGGGATCTTGGTGTCCATGTACACAGATCTCTGAAAGTTGCCATCCAGGTAAATAGTGCGGTGAAGAAGGCATATGGCGTACTGGGCTTTTATTTGTAGAGGAATTGAGTTCCGGAGTCCTGAGGTCATGTTGCAGTTGTATAAGACTCTGGTGCGGCCGCATCTGGAGTATTGTATGCAGTTTTGGTCGCCATACTATAGGAAGGATGTGGAGGCACTGGAACGGGTGCAGAGGAGGTTTACCAGGATGTTGCCTGGTATGGTAGGAAGATTGTATGAGGAAAGGCTGAGGCACTTGGGGCTGTTTTCATTGGAGAAAAGAAGGTTTAGGGGTGACTTGATAGAGGTGTACAAGATGATTAGGGGGTTAGATAGGGTTGACCATGAGAACCTTTTTCCACGTATGGAGTCAGCTATTACGAGGGGGCACAGCTTTAAATTAAGGGGTGGTAGGTATAGGACAGATGTTAGGGGTAGATTCTTTACTCAGCGAGTTGTGAGTTCATGGAATGCCCTGCCAGTAGCAGTGGTGGACTCTCCCTCTTTATGGGCATTTAAACGAGCGTTGGATAGGCATATGAAGGATAGTGGGCTAGTGTAGGTTAGGTGGGCTTGGATCGGTGCAACATCGAGGGCCAAAGGGCCTGTACTGCGCTGTATTTTTCTATGTTCTATGTTCTATATTCTATGTTCTACACTTCAAAAATGATTCATTGGCTGTGAAATGTTTGAAGCGGCTGTGGAAGACAATATTAACAAAAGTTCTTTCTGCGATACAGAATTAATTAGTGCCATCAATGGAGAAACAGCTCACGCAAAATGTTTATCTACCTTTCCAATTTCTGAATTACAGAAAATAATGCAATTTTAAACTCAGCTGTCGCTGTGCTATGTGCTACTTTCTGCTGCAGTTGCTAATCTCCTCCCATCCAGGTTTCAATGCCCTGCATTTGACTACGTTTGTCACAGAGTCCTGAAGCCTCCTAATGTATCAATGTATGAAAGATGGCAAACCGCCCTAGTATCAGATTTTACACTGCGGATTCCATTCCCTAAAATGACAACATCTAAGAATAGTTTGCCCTGATCATGCACATTTTTCTGGAAGACACCATAAAAAATCTCCACGTTCTATTGGTAATCCTGATTTCTCCTCTATACACAATGAGAAAGAAACATCAAGAAATATATGGAAACAAACCATTAAGGTATTTTGATTTCATACAAACAAAATGCCTTGTTTTCAGATAGAAGCAAATGTTATAAAAATCAGTTGTATCTTGGATATTTTGCTTGTTAATTGCTTTCCCTTTGCAGTTCTTCTTCATTTTGTTTCTCTGTTACCTTTGATCTGCTTTTGTCCTAACTAACAAGTTCTTCAGTCTCCTACTTTCCGATTGCTTATTTCTCTCTGCTCATTTTACCTACTTAACTGGAAACAGAATTCAGTGCTGGAGCTGCTGGCAGTTGCAATTTGTATTGACTCACCCAGATACTCAAAGAATGCGACAGCCACTTTGATAAATGGGCAGAAAAAAATGTAGGAGGAAAACCGGAATGATGATCAAAGTTAGCAGTTTCTCTGACCTGAAGTTTTGAATCCTTTTTTTGTATATTTTATGTTACAACTAGAAGACAGTAGGTTCATAAATACTTAGAGACTTTGCACTTGAATACCTGTAAGCAAGTTTCCATATTCTCCACAGGGCTAGCATATGTTCTCAGTTTTGTTTGAGAAGGAAAGACTAATATGCAGTTAATTTTTTAAAATTTCAAAATCAAAATTACAGATTATGACTGGCAAGGAGTTCCATAGATGGAAGTGATATGTTGCTTGCTTTTTTTCTGAAGCCTTTTCAAATTGATGGTATCCTCAAGTCTAACTACAAATCACTTGCTTTCGTAACATAAACACTAAACAGTTAAGCAGTCGTAACATTTATGACTGTAAATCAGCTACTTTATACAGTAGTCTAAACTTTCGAACATAATGCATGCATGTTGGCATAGGGTAGGATATCCTCATGAAAGTTACTCCTCCATAATAAGACTTTCAAGTGTATTGAATCCAAGAACAAGAGATGGATCTTATTTTGCTGCTTACCAAATAGGGCTAGAATATGATCACAAAATACAGGTATAAACTCCAGCTTTGCATGGTAGTTAAGCTAAGATTGTGATCATCTATAGCACAGCAAGTCTCTGCCAGTAGACAGGTGGTCTGGCCATGCCACAATTGCTCTCTAAATCTACTGTTTTCATATTTGAGAGTGGCACCAGTGATCCTCTTACCTGTGGTTATTCATGCTGTGCAATGTATTGCCAAGCAGAACTTCCAGATTTTGCAGCATCCTGAAGTTTCAAAAGTGGCACTGCCTCCATGAGAAATTCCATTCTTCTACCAGCTCTTTCAGTCACCTTTTCCACATATTTACCTCAGTGTGGACTGACTATGATTGTCACAGAAAAGAGATAAATTTTGCGTCTAAAGACAATTTGTACCCAGCAATAAGATCGGTGGCTAACATTCTTGTCAAGGGACATTAACTTTGTTTACTTAGAAGTGAAAACATTACACTATTTATTTGCTTAATTTTCAATTGTGGATGCAATTAACTTTGAGTGACTTAGCTGTTGCTTTTGATTGGAAACTTTTAGATAAGGGCACTAACAAAGCACACTATAAATTACACTAGATAATTAAGTCATAGAGTCATAGAGATGTACAGCATGGAAACAGACCCTTCAGTCCAACCTGTCCATGCCAACCAAATATCCTAACCCAATCTAGTCCCAACCCAACCTAGTCCCAACCCAACCTCGTCCCACCTGCTAGCACCCGGCCCATATCCCTCCAAACCCTTCCTATTCATATACCCATCCAAATGCCTCTTAAATGTTGCAATTGTATCAGCCTCCACCACATCCTCTGGCAGCTCATTCCATACACGTACCACCCTCTGCATGAAAAAGTTGCCACTCAGGTCTCTTTTATATCTTTCCCCTCTCACCCTAAACCTGTGCCCTCTAGTCCTGGACTCCCTGACCCCAGGGAAAAGACTTTGTCTGTTTATCCTATCCATGCCCCTCATAATTTTTTAAACCTCTATATGGTCACCCCTCAGCCTCTGACGCAGCAGGGAAAACAGCCCCAGCCTGTTCAGCCTCTCCCTGTAGCTCAAATCCTCCAACCCTGGCAACATCCCTGAAAGTCTTTTCTGAACCTTTTCAAGTTTCACAACATCTTTCCGATAGGAAGGAGACCAGAATTGCATGCAATATTCCAACATTGGCCTAACCAAAGTCCTGTATAGCCGCAACATTACCTCCCAACAATAAAGTTATCTTTGGCTCAATGGCAGTACAATGATACTAGAACAGTGAGGGAATAAAAGACAAAAGATTCACTGAAGAGTCTGGATTTCTGAGTGGGGGGGTTAGGGGTGTAGAATAGCAGAAAAAGAGAATGACAAAATTAATCAAAATAAGTAATGTAGAATATAGAAATCTGAGGAAGATTGTAGAACTACCTGAATGAAAAGGACACCTTTTTGTGCATTAACTACAACATTCCTACGTTTCTTGCAAAAGCATTTTGTAATTGTTTTCTCACATGTATTAAGCCGGAAAAACATTCTTGGGTGTGTACATAATTATCCTTGATAATCATTAAGCAAGTATGCAAAATACTCAAGCCATTCTGACATTAGTAATATTCAAATCTAGTCAGCTGCCTTCCAACATCACACACTGCCTTCATACTTCATCCTAGTCACAATGGTAGGTACTGGTCATTTGACAGTGGGTGGCTTGGGAAAAATAGTGAAAAACAAAATTTAAGGCAAGGCATAAGGCACACATAGATCATTTGCTGACAAACCTAGTGAAATCAAAAACCCTAATGGGTTTAAAGAAAAGGAATAAAAAGGAATCTTTTCAAAAAATGGGATTCTTGGTTACTACAAATGTCTCAAGGAAATGCTGTAGACTAGCGAGATGGTTGGACCAATGGTCTTCTCATTGTTGTAACCAATTTTGCTTCAATGAACAGCCAGATGAGGAGGAATTTCTTCACTTCAGAGGATTGATAGTGTTTGGAATGTTTGCTCAAACAACAGTAGAAGCTGAGTCAAAGAATATACAGTAGTTAATCTGACTTAAACATATTTTGACTGACTCTGAAAGTTGAGGATTATGGATATAAGCAGGAAAGTAAAGTCAAGGCGACAATCAGAGCAGGCAAGGCCTAGAATGGCAGGTTAGCTTCAAGAGGCTCAATAGCTTACTCCTACTGATATTTCATGAATTTTTATATTATTATGGGAAAAGTCTCCTCAATAAGTATATCTATTGGAGTAGAGGTATATGTCTCAGTCATGAATAAATCAGGGTAGCAAACATATGCCTAAGACATTTTTATGATGGTAATTGAGATATGCACGTCCGTGTTTAACTGAATTATAAGTTGAATAACTAGCAACAGCACACATCTCAAAGTTCTATACTTTTTTTTAAGAAAAAA
The DNA here is from genome assembly GCF_047496795.1 of Chiloscyllium punctatum. NCBI lineage: Eukaryota > Metazoa > Chordata > Chondrichthyes > Orectolobiformes > Hemiscylliidae > Chiloscyllium > Chiloscyllium punctatum. The sequence goes on along the minus strand of NC_092745.1, from coordinate 98,947,412 downwards.
AAAATCACACAGAGCAAGTAAGGCTCATCACACAAGTTTCCTGTTAAAATTTAATCTTTATATGTACTTAGATGAGATTAAAATATTTTTTAGATTACTGACAGTGTGGAAACAGGCCCGTCGGACCAACAAGTCCACACTGACCCGCCGAAGAGCAACCCACCCAGTGCCCTACATTTACCCAGTACTACGGGAAATTCAGCATGGCCAATTCACCTAATCTGCACATTTTTGGACTGTGGGAGGAAACCGGAGCACCCGGAAGAAATCCACTGCAGACACGGGGAGAATGTGCAAACTCCACACAGTCAGTTGCCTGAGGCAGTAATTGAACCCAGTCCCTGGGGCTGTAAGGCAGCAATGTAGCCGCCCATATGAAGCCATATTAATTAACTGAGTTGGATGAATATCTTAATGGGAACCAAAACAAAAAAAAAGAGTTGTTAGCTATAATGATAAATACTTTATGAAAGACCTTGGTTCTGTACACCCAAGGACTTACAAAGGACAACTGCAGAATGAAGCTTGTCACACTTGAGTAACCTAGACTATAAGGATAAATCAGCATAATGGAGTTTTGGAGATAAAGTTCAAGTGTTAGTGAAAATTACATGGATTCAGGATGGAGGTTAGGATGCAGTGAAAATTGTGCAGGCATTTCAAAGAAACAAAGAATTGACTGCAGGTAGTAAAACAGATATGCTATCAAAGCTTTTCATTTCACATTCATCAGGTTAGATAGAAGAAATACAAAATTTTCAAAGGGAAAAATGCTTTATACTGCATGAGAGAAAGGATGCTGATTGATTGGTTGGTTAGCAGACTTTGTTTTATTAAGTCCATTGATATGAACATTGGTAGACAGGATGGTGAAGAAGGTAGATGGGATGCTTGCTTTCGTAAGCTGAGGCATCGAAAAAAGGAGCACAGACATCCATTTTCAACTTGATAACTCATTGGTTAGGCCACAGATGGAGTACTATGCAGTTCTGGTTCCCACACTATCAGAAGGATGTGATTGCACTGGAGAGGGTGCAGAGGAGATTCACCAGAATAAAGAAGTCTGTATAGGCTTGGTTTGTTTTCCTTGGAGCAGAAGAGGTTGAGGGGGAATCTCATGAGCTGTACAAAATTATGGGAGGTATAGACAGAATAGATAGTGAGAATCTTTTTCCCAAGGCAGTTGTGTAAAAGACCAGAGGAGCAAGTGGGTTAGAGGAGATCTGAGAAAACATTTGTCCCAGAGGATGGCAAAAATATGGAATGAGGAGATTTCCCACCCACAGCTTCCAACCTCATAGTCCGGGAACCCCGCACTGCCCGGTTCTACCTCCTTCCCAAGATCCACAAGCCTGACCACCCTGGCCGACCCATTGTCTCAGCATGCTCCTGCCCCACTGAACTCACCTCTACCTACCTCGACACTGTCCTATCCCCCCTAGTCCAGGAACTCCCCATATACGTTCAACACGCCCTCCACCTCCTCCAAGACTTCCATTTCCCCGGCCTCCAACGCCTCATCTTCACCATGGATATCCAATCCCTCTACACCTCCATCCGCCATGACCAGGGCCTACAAGCCCTCGGTTTTTTCCTCTCCCGACGTCCCCAACAGTACCCTTCCACCAACACTCTCATTCGTTTGGCCGAACTGGTCCTCACCCTTAACAATTTCTCCTTCGAATCCTCCCACTTCCTCCAGACCAAAGGAGTAGCCATGGGCACACGTACAGGCCCCAGCTATGCCTGTCTCTTTGTTGGCTACGTAGAACAGTCGATCTTCCGTAATTACACCGGTACCACTCCCCACCTCTTCCTCCACTACACTGATGACTGCATTGGTGCCACCTTGTGCTCCCGTGAGGAGGTTGAGCAATTCATCAACTTCACCAACACATTCCACCCTGACCTTAAATTTACCTGGAGGACCATCTCTGAAACCTCTCTCCCCTTCCTGGACCTCTCCATCTCCATTAATGATGACCGACTTGACACTGACATTTTTTACAAACCCACCGACTCCCACAGCTACCTGGATTATACCTCTTCCCACCATACGTCTTGCAAAAATGCCATCCCATATTCCCAATTCCTCTGCCTCCGCCACATCTGCTCCCAGGAGGACCAGTTCCACCACAGATCACACCAGATGGCCTCCTTCTTTAGAGACCGCAATTTCCCTTCCCACGTGGTTAAAGATGCTCTCCAACACATCTCATCCACATCCTGCACCTCCACCCTCAGACCCCACCCCTCCAACCATAACAAGGACAGAACGCTCCTGGTGCTCACCTTCCACCCTACCAACCTGCGCATTAACCAAATCATCTGACGACATTTCTGCCATCTCCAAACAGACCCCACCACCAGGGATATATTTCCCTTTCCGTCTTCTGCAAAGATCGTTCCCTCCATGACTACCTGGTCAGGTCCACACCCCCCTACAACTCACCCTCCCATCCTGGCACCTTCCCCTGCCACCGCAGGAACTGCAAAACCTGCGCCCACACCTCCTCACTCACCTCCATCCAAAGCCCTAAAGAAGCCTTCCACATCCAAAGTTTTACCTGCACATCTACTAATATAATTTATTGTATCCGTTGCTCCCGATGCGGTCTCCTCTACATTGGGGAGACTGGACGCCTCCTAGCAGAGTGCTTTAGGAAACATCCCCGGGACACCTGCACCAATCAACCACACTGCCCTGTGGCCCAACATTTCAACTCCCCCTCCCACTCTGCCGAGGACATGGAGGCCCTGGGCCTCCTTCACCGCTGCTCCCTCACCACCAGACGCCTGGAGGAAGAACGCCTCATCTTCTGCCTCGGAACACTTCAACCCCAGGGCATCAATGTGGACTTCAACAGCTTCCTCATTTACCCTTCTACCACCTCACCCTAGTTCTAAACTTCCAGCTCAGCACTGTCCCCATGACTTGTCCTCCCTGCCTATCTTCTTTTCCACCTATCCACTCCACCCTCCTCCCTGACCTATCACCTTCATCCCCTCCCCCACTCACCTATTGTACTCTATGCTACTTTCTCCCCACCCCCATCCTCACCCTTCTCTAGCTTATCTCTCCACGGTTCAGGCTCTCTGCCTTTATTCTTGATGAAGGGCTTTTGCCCGAAATGTCGATTTTACTGCTCCTCGGATGCTGCCTGAACTGCTGTGCTCTTCCAGCACCACTAATCCAGAATCTGGTTTCCAGCATCTGCAGTCATTGTTTTTACCAGAAATATGGAATGTACTGCCTGAGAAAGTGGTGGAGGCAGGTATCCTTCCAGTATTTAAGAAGCATCTGGAGGAGCAATTAAAATGCCAGGGCATTGTACGGTGTGGACCAAGTGCAAGTAAATGGGATTAATACGGTTTCGTGTTTGTTCGTCAACATAGACATGGTTGGCCAAAGGAGCTGTTTCTATGCTGTATGACTCAATGGCTCTAAGAGCAGGTTAGAGGTTAAGAACTCTGCTACAAGTAACTTACCTCCTGACTCTCCAAAGCCTGTCCACAATCTAAAAGGCAAAAGTCAGGTGTGTGATGAAATACTCTTCACTTTTTTGAATAAGTGTAGCTTCAACAACACTCAAACTTGACACCATTCAGGACAAAGCATCCCATTTGACTGGCACTACAAGAAGTCACAAAGGCTTCTTTACACAGCATCTTGCAAACACACAACAACTTCCATCTAGAAGGTCGAGTACATGGAAACACCACCAACAGCAATTTCCCTTCCAAACCTCCCACCTTGCTGACTTGAAAATATACTGCCATTCCCTCAATGTTACTGGATCAATATCCCAGAACTCCATCCTTTACAGCTTTCTGGGTTCACCTACACCATATGGATTACAGTGGTTCAAAAAGGCAGCTTCATGCAGCCTTCCCAGGGGAACCAGGAATGGGAAATGAATGCTGGCCTAACACATATTTCATGAACAAATAAAATAAGGATTGACAACAGATGCAAAGAAAATGGATGTGGGAATATCACAGAGATCACTTTCTTTGGAAAATACAGGATTCAATTGGTAAAGCCTACTCAACATCACAAGCCTACATTTTTTAACAACTGTCAACATAAGAGGTATTGAAAATAAAAATTGTTATAGGAAATACTTGCCTAGATCTTGACAGTAATGATCATACTTTTGGGCAGTGCTCACTATTTTTCCAACTTTTAACAAGGGGTTCAATTCAATCGAATGGCAAGTGATGTTTACGTGAGGAAATGAAACATTGTTCTACCTTAAGTGCCTAATGACAGTGTCAAGTACTCCCAAGGCACGTAAAATAAGAAAACTTTGCATTTGTACACAGCATTTCATTACCACCAATCATCCAAGACCACCTGACATCTAATTAAGTGTGTTTTTTACCATATAGCAATAATAAAGACGGCACAACAGCCAATTTGCTCACAGCTAAATACCACAAATAGAAATGGAATAATGATCAAATTTTCAGGTACTTAGATGTTGGTTGAGGGATAAAGGTTATCCAAGATGCAGGAAGATCTTCCCTGCTTTCATTTTTTTTATCCATCAGAAAGGGAAGACGGGACCTCAGCTTAACTCGTCATTCAAATGGGTCTGTCATTCCGCCAGAGTAACATTGAATAAGTTGTTGAAACTTGAATGTACAATTTTCTCATACAGGGGAAAGGTGTCCATTGAATGAAACATCAGACAATAAATGAAATGTAAAATTTTGATGGGCAAATGTACCTCAGAAATCTCAGGAGAACAACATTTACTATTTTTTTCTATTTTGCACACCAGACCTCTCTGTGTTGTTATCAATGTAGCATTTTAGGTCCATGCCATCAGAAACAACACTCCCTACAAAAATTAACAGTCCATGTAGAGAGGAAGCTTTCTTAGGTTGTAGTAAATCTAATTCTGGATGAAGGGCTTTTGTCTGAAACATCGATTTTCCTGCTCTTCGGATGCTGCCTGACCTGCTGTGCTTTTCCAGCACCACTCTAATCTTGACTCTGATCTCCAGCATTTGCAGTCTTCACTTTCACCTGTAGTAAATTTGTCCCAAAGTTGAATCACCAGTGCAAGTGGGTTTATCACTTGGCTGGTAATCCAGAGCCAATCAGATCACAGGCAATTAAGGATGGGCAATAACAGTCAACCTTGCAGACAATGGGCATATTCCATATAAGAATAAAAACAACATGTACTTTGTGTCAGCAGTGATTGCTTTGATTGGGATCGATGTAGATCTTCCCCACACTATATTGCACGTATTTTGTTAGTCAGTTCAAGAGGATTATGTACAAAGCAGCATGTGATAGAAAGAATCTACTGCTCAAGGCCAATCACATACGTCAAAACCATCACTGTCACAAAACCTCTGGTTTTGTTTAGTCTACTTTGTGCGGGTGCCACTTCAGAACTCTGAGTTTGGGAAGGGGCCAAATTTGATATTGGCCAAATCCTCTAGTTTACCAATATGACATGGCAAAAGAGGAGATCACAAAAAGTTTCCTGCAAGGAGCCATGCAGCAGGAACCAATTGGCTATTGGTAGGCAACTTTACCTTGACCTGTGGAAGGAAATAATGCAACCTTTTTTGCTGATTAGAAACAGTTAATGTCAGGTTTTGAGATTGACTGCCCTGTTTCTAATGGTTGTTGAATCCAACAGATAGTAAACATGAAACCATTGTTTGCTCAAGAAGCACAGCCTCTAATCGACTTTAATCACTCACTCAGAATCCAGCTTCCTCTACAGAATGAAAAAAAGCAGGGTTGATTCTAAACTTGATCCAAGCACAGAAGACCAGTTCCAGTTATGCTGTCAATTTTCACATAAATGAAAGGTGATAATATAATGGTGGAATCCACTGTCATTTTGCAGCAATATTTAAATAGCACTCATGCAATCAATCTATCAGATGCTCTGAGTTTGGCTCCTTTGAGAGTTTAGACATGCCCAACAAAACTCTTACAAAATAAAGATATTATTGCGGGGTTCTTGGGGGGTATTCTTGCAAGCCTTGATCATGTGACATGTAAACACGTGACAGTGGATCACATGGTAACTGATCATGTGACATTTGATCTTGTGCTATCTAATTACATTGATGTCTTCTGGTATGATTATTAAGATAGTATCTTTGGAACTGAATATCTTTGCTCGTGATGTCATGTCAACAGCTGCTTTGAGATAAGTTCCAAGAAATAAGAGATCACCCACACACAGGCAGGAAAATAATACTGTGGGTGAAAGGAGGACTGAAGAAGTGGGGGAGGGGGGGGGGGGGGTGAGGGTCTGAAGGGACGTTGATCAGATGTCCTGGTGTTGCCGTGACAGTTTTTCACCAACTGTCCTGGTGTTTTGACAACTTCTTCCAAATTGTTCAAAGTCCCTGTTTAGCGGGGCTGGAAGGGAGAAAATCTGTGTGGAACTTTCTCCTCCTTCCTTTAAGCAACCAGCTCATCACTTTGTACTGTCAGGGAATTGTCACTATTCTTTTTCTGCTGAGACTTCATTACTGATGGCACCTTTAGAACATCTATTGGATGTCCAACTCTAACTGGACATATTCTGGAAGATGTCATCACTTGGCCTCCCACCATCAACTGCCCCTCCCCCAGATCCCAGGTATTCATGATCGTGAAGGGGACAGTCACAGAGAGGAAAGCAGGGGTGGCAGGTTTTTTGATTCCTTGTATAATAGCAACTCACTGAATTGCTCTGATTGTTACCAGTATTGTGGTTAGCTATCAGACTGCCCTCAGAAATAACAGTCATACAAATGTCTGATCACTGCATTTAAATCAACACTGAAAAACGTTGTAAAAGTTTATGGAAGAATACAATTTGGAAGAGTCAGTGGAATTGCACTTCACTGTAAAATCACAAGGTCACAAGGAAATAACAATAACCGACAGAAAACTGGAAATTTTAATGCAAATTGGGTGACATTCTGTCAAGAGACTTGTGAAATACCCTGAATAACTCACATTTTGTGCTCACCTCTGAAAGTTTTTTTAAAAAAGGATTAAGGCAGCATGTTTCTGCTTTGAGTCACAGGATTGGATGGAGTAGAAATATGCAGGTTGGATCTTCACCAAATGCGTGGTGGTGGAGAGTTATCAGAATTAGTCTACTCTTATACAAGCTCTGGCACTCAGCTCAACAGCAACACTGGCGGAGGCTTTGGGAGCTTCTCGCTAGACCAGACAATACTGTAAAGTGCAAAAATATTCCAACTTCTCAATTTAAAAGGAAGCTGTCATATAACTGAAGGAGCTCTTTGGTGTTTTGAAGGATAGCAACAAAAATGCCCACTATATTTTGGTGTCCGGACTCAAGGGGTCGGTTACATGCCATTAAGCATCTGGCGCATCAGCGAAGCATAAAACATTCCTTCAAAAGTTCAAGTTTCATAACTTGGTAGGATTTTCCTTTTGAAATAAAATTCACTCTTCAGCCAGTGCTCTTAAAGTGTTTGCTGTAAGTATCCTAAGCAGCATTTCATCTCTATTAATTCAGGCTGGTTCTGTTCACGTGTTCTCCTTTTTGTGTACAGAAAATCTCAGCAATTACATTGTGAAGTTGGCCAACAGACGAGTAGATTATTATGGTCCCAGTTGATATTAATACAGGGCGACCCCCGCATCTGTGGAATCGTTTCCCGTGGTGAACATATTATAGGGAACATTCTGAAACCAGGGACCAGGAAACTGCTAGGAAGGTATGTTTCCCACTTAACTGAATGAGTTCACTCCTATTCATGGTTTCCGGTCTCCACGGTAGGTCCTAGAATGTATCCCCTATGGGTACGGGAGGGACTACTGTACTAGATAAGTCAGATCTCAGACTGAAACCATGGCTTGATAACTCATTTTTGTTCTGTTTTGGCTTTAGCAAAGTAGCCTGTGATTAAAACAAAAACACAAAATGCTGCAGATTTTGCCTCAAAGGTAAAATTGAAGTTTAACCAAAATTAAGTTAAAATAGAAACCAAACCATCCACATTTAATATAATTGCAAAGATTTTAAAACATACATTAAAAATGTGTGCTTTAATCCCCAAACACTCTTCTATCAATTGAAAATAAACAAAACAGCTTTTGTATAATATCTAAAATGCATCCTGGTAAAGTAACCAAAAACATTACTCTTGCAATACTCACATCAGAGTTATTGCATCTAACACTTTGATTTGTTTAAATCATTTATATCTTTTCAACAATTCAACTTTTAGACTGGAACTGCAGATAACTTTCTCCTGGATCTATCATACACCTGAGATTCAAAGTACATAGTTTAAAGTAATCTTTTCATGGTTTTGTCCCAACACTTCTGGTCTCAGACTAACATTAACTTTTCACTGAAAAGTTGCTTGGTTCACTATATTTTCTTCCCTTCTCAAGACCATGGGGCTATATAACCCTCCTATTCTAAGCACTTCACGGGACTGCTCCAAACAAAGTAAAAACTGAAACCAAATGTCTCCCTTTCTACATTATAACGTGTTTTCCTTAAGCTTAAAAAAGATTCCAGAAGTCTCTAGAAAGCCCTGCAGCTTCATTATTTACCTTTTAGATTGCAAAACATAGAAACATAGAAATTAAGTGCAGGAGTAGGCCATTTGGCCCTTTGAGCCTCCATCACCATTCAATATGACCATAGCTAATCATATAATCTCAGTATCCCATTCCCATCATCTGTCCATATCCCTTGATTCCTTTAGTCGCAAGGGCCATGTCCAGCTCCCTCTTGAACATATCTAATGAACTGTCCCCAACAGCCTTCTGTGGGAGAGAATTCCACAGGTTCACAATTCTCTTGAGTGAAGAAATTCTTCCTCATCTCAGTCCTGAATGGCTTACTCTTTATTCTTAGGCTGTCTTAAACAATCTAAAGTAAACAAAAGTCCATTAGTGGTGCACACAAGCCCACTCACTGTAAAGTCAGGCTTCAAAAAATGTTTTAAAAGAAATCAACATGACGACAGAAATACGTACAAGTTAAATTTTGACTTCAAGCACACGGAAAGCCCACCGGTTACTAACCCAAAATCCAGAAACCTAAATTGGCAGTAAATAATAGATAAATTCTACAGCTAACATCACAGCACTGACATGCACACCAATGCCCAGTTTCCTTCCAGTAGATTGTGATCTCTGTAAAGGGGGTTGTGCATTATTGGGCAACTCATTCATTAACCCTGTTGTGCTTGTTTCTTTTCCTGCATAGTACTTTGCTAAAGAGCTGGGTCCATGAAATACAGCACACATTTTGTGCCTCAGGTGCAATCTGCTGCAACTGGGCACATGAAATTGGCGTTGAGCAGTGGCAAGTTCCTATAGAGATGTCAGGACTTACATGGCTGTTCAATTGATTTATTATTTATTCTTTTCAAAGCTTCTACCACACTTGGCTTTATGGTGAAGTTTAGTGGGTCATGGGGAAATGATGGAGAACAGGGCTTGATGAGTCACTTTTGCAGCGAGTTGATATACACATGAAGAGCTAAGTGCTTTCTTCTATTCTGAAGCCATTCTAGGTTTTTTATGAATTTTCTGCAGCTGTTGAATCCTCAAGAACTAACACTTATTATCTTCTAAGGCACTTTTCCTGGTTAGGAGCATAGAAGTCCCTTCTATACTGACAGTTACTTTTAATTCAGATAAATGTAACATTCAGCTTTCTGTATTTGATATGAATTGACCATCCCTTAAACCAGGAACAGCTCAAAATGGGCTTATCTGTTTGTCAAAAAGAGACATTTTATAGCTTATACAAAGGCATATTACAGGTAATCATCTACTAAATTTCAAATTAAATGAACGACTGCTCTATGAAAGTTGTTTTGAAAACCTACATTTTGACAGTCACCTTAGCACATTGCACTACACAAGCAAACTGCACTACAAAAGAACGCCCCATTTACAATCATCTCCATGAACAGCAGTAGCTTATACAACAACATTCACTATTATCAAGTATCCACAATCATTAGTTTTCCTTCTTTTTAAAATTGTCTACCCTTTGTCTAAACATTTTCGATTTGTTTTTCCTTTGAATCGCCATGCCTATTCTCTTTATCATAATGAAGGAGACATGAGATGGCACCATGGATTGTGGTCTAGTGAATCCTATTTGTCGACTTAGCTGCTTCTGATTTGGCAAAGTTAAAAAATAAATCAACTCAAGCAAATATGAGTGAATAATCTGGTATTTCAATCTGTTCTGCTGCATTACACTTTGCCAGTGATCTCAACTGTACAGATTGGGGTGGACCAAGTCAGAAGTCACATGCCACCAAAATGGGTGCCGAGCAGTTCTTACTGGTAAGCTGCTGTCAGAAAAGTAACATGGGAATCTGTTTTGGGTGTCCTGTCTGTCCATTAGAGGCATCCTGCAAAGTCAATCCCCCTTTAACTCTTGCCCCAATCACTCAAGTACCCACCTCATTGGAGTCTGCTGGCCAGGTCGCACTGATACCCTGGATTTATCTTCAAGGTAAAAACAATGACTGCAGATTCTGGATTAGAGTGGAAAAGCACAGCAGTTCAGGAAGCATCCGAGGAGCAGGATCTGGATTCATCTTCAGTCCAGGAACTGAATTGATCGCCTAGTGTCACTGGGCAATTAATCCAGAACCCCAGCTAATATTGTGGCGACATGCATTCAAATTGCACCATGACAGATGTGAAATTTCATTTTAATTATGAAGTCAGGAATAAAAAGCTAGCTTAATAGAGAATAAGTAACCACTGTCAATTGTTGTGTTCACTATTGTTCTCTAGGGATGGAAATCTGCTATTATTACCGGGTCTGGCCTATATGTGATTCCAACACATGGCAGTGTGAATGACACCAAGCAGCCTTCTAGGCAATTAGGGATGGGGAATAAATGTTGACTTCAAAAGTGACAGCCACATCCCACGACCGAATAAAACAAAGCTTCCACCTTCCATGACCTTCAGCTTCTGGTTATAGTGCCAGCGTCTGGTTATAGTCCCACTTAAACCTGCCTTTGGTGGGATAACAGAGCTATCAGACAAATCAGATTGGCCAGCAGCTTTATAAAGCAGGACTTCTTTCCCAAATGGGAGCGAAAGTCCTGTCTTGATCCAATTAATACCCGCTAAATGCAAAATAGCTGAGGGCAGCTGTCTTTTCAGTGGGTGGGCTTCCTGACCAACTTTTTATTCTGGGTGGAGTACATTGTGCCTTGTAAAATATCGAACCACATTTCAAAGGCAACTCAGTCCTTCTAGCTCATTATTTCCCTTTACATCACAAAGCACATCCTCAAAAACCCTCTTCAGCCTACCATTGTGACTTCTTCACTTTATGGCCCTTCTGTTAAACAGCCATATGCTCCCCCTCCTATACATTAAAGGGTCTCAGATGCCTTTCCACATATGCAGACTGTTATAGGAAAGCAAGTTGTTAGCTGTAATTTATAAACTGCAAAACCCACTGACACATGTAAAGTGCCTTGCTTTTAATTACTGGTAGAGATTCTGAAATATTGAATTCACATTCGCTAGAATTGGCTAAAATAAGAAGTCAGTCCTGAAGCACCATGACGTGGAGATGCTGATGTTGGACTGGGGTGGACTGAGTCAGAAGTCACATGCCATCAGATTATATTCCAACAAGTTTATTTAAAAATCACAGGCTATTGCAGCACTGCTCCAACAGGCGAAATCACTTCACCTGCTGAAGGAGCAGTGCTCCGAAAGCTTGATTTTAAATAAACCTGTTGGAATATAACCTGGTTTCGTGTGACTTCAGGTATTACTACTGAAAAGCTTCAAGCGATTCTTTGAGTAAAAGTGTGTTCCCGGACTACCTAAACATTGGTCTATTTGCACAGTTCATTAAAGTACAAATATTCCCACTTTTTGCCTTTCCTTTAAAAAAGCAAAAACAAATTGTTGAAAAGCTATAACAGTGATTGGACTTGACTTTGCATCTATTTCTCTGAGCTCAGCCAGTCAAAGACCATTAAAAGCAGAATGCTGCACAGCCACTAGAATGTTACATACAAAAACACTCCACTTTCCATTCACAGGCTGGCCTTAAAGAGGCTTTCTCTATTCGCAGCATGAAGCTTCATTTGCAAATTAAACAAGAAGCTTTACTGTGGAGAAAATGAAAATCACCTCCAACTAACAAAACATATCATTTGTTTACCTTACTCAACTATCAAATGTGTTGAATCTCCTGACAAACCTGCAGACCAATCTGAAGTTAAGCTTCATTTTCAAGGGATGGGGGTATGTAAAATATCTGCAGCTGGCTCACCATTACCTCCAAAGATAGACATTAAAGTTCGGAAGCTGTGCTTTGAGGATGTCGCCTTCTTTGTTAGTAGTCATGTATATTACAATACAGACATTTGTTGCTTATCAGAAACTGGAGGCTATAAAATGCTGGCACAGTGCTGTAAGCATTTTGTTACATAGCTTTTATAAACAGGCCGCTCTTTAAAGCTTGCCGTCTCCAGGCACTCATACAGAGTAAAATATGAGATAATATTGTCAATAGTAGCTGGTGTGCAAGCTTCAAAATTGCTAACATGATTATATAACTGAGCTTTTGAGAAACCACTGCCTTTCACTGCCATGAGAGGTCAAAATATAATGATTGTTTGCAGAGTATTCGAAGAATTACTCAACTGAGAGGTCAGCGATTCCATGTAATTGGATTGGAGAGGACAACATATTGCACAAAGAAAGTAGGAATACACCCCACTTACCCCTTAAGCAAGTGAATGTGGTTGACTGTGATTGGATGTGCTCTCCAAAATGATCTGGTGAACCTATTAGGTTCAACTGCAATATGAGGCAGGCAACAGTGAAGGACAATAATGTCTTCTGCATCAGTACAGTTAATTTTAGGTTATTTGCTTGTGGATATGGTTGCTATGGGAAAAGAACTAGCCCACTTAGCCCTCGTAGCCCTACAAAAACTGATGAAAACTCAATGAAGTGGGTGCATTTTGGATATCAGAATAGCTATGGTCCCTAGGTTTCACTATAGTATGGTATCTTTCTGTTTAGCAAAGGACAGGTAATTTTTCAGATATCCATTCAATGAAAGAGCGACGGTAGAGCTTCCTGTCAGGACCATCATTCAAGGGTATTAGCTCATAAAATTTACTTAAGTAAGAAACTGTGACGTTGAAGGCAAAATAAAATTACTTGAAGCTTGATAACATAAAATACTCCATATTATTTGTCCAACTTGTTAATAGCAAGTATTTATGTTAAAAACTGTGATATTCCCCTCCTGTTCTTTGTCCACCTAATATAAATGACTGTACTGTGAACAGAAAGTGCTAAAAAATACACTTTTAACAAAGTTACATTTCAAATACAAATACAAAAAATACTCTACAAGAAGGTTATGCCATCCATGGCTAACCAGGGAAGTTGGTTATCAGAAATGGTTTCAAATTGAAAGAAAGGCACAGGATTAAAAATTAGTGGTAGGCAGAAGATTATGAAATTTATAGATGAATAAAAGAATGATAGATAAAGAAAATACATTATGGGGAGGTGAGCAAGGCATTAAAAAATAAAATCAGTAGCCAACATTGTTTTTTAAATGATGAGGCTGGGAAATTAATAATGGCAATAAAATGAAGGAGATAGTGAACAACTTTTTTATGTTTTCTCTCACACTACACAGAAACTAAAAGTATCCCAATAGTAGTAGAAAATCAGAGGGCAACAGGGAGGAAGAAATTAAAACAATCATTATACCTAAAGAAAGGTCCCTGGAACTTGAGTCCTGCATTGTTGGATATTAAAATAGAAACTGAGGTGGGAGATACATTGTTTGCAGTCTTCCAATTTTATGTAGATTCTGAAATGGTCACTGTGTATTGGAAGCCAGTTGTATTAAAGGAGGGATGGAGACAGAAAGCAGGAAACTTTAAGCTAATTAAGCCTAATAACAATCATTGGAAAATGCTGGAATCAATGATTAAAGAAGTAATAGCAGAGTATGTCATGATATAATCAAGCAGAGTTGACCCGGATTTACGGAAGTGAAGTCATGTTTGACATATAAACTGGTTCTCTTTGAGGATGTAAATGAACAGTTTTGGATAAAGGGATACAAGTAAGATATACAGCTGATGCTCACACTTTTTGGACAATCTAAAGATGAGCAGGTCAGGTGAATTGTCCATGTTAAATTGCCCATAGTATTAGGTGTTTTAGTAAGGAGTAATTGTAGTGGAATGGATCTGGTTACTCTTCGGAGGGTTGGTGTGGATTTGTCGGGCCAAATGACCTGTTTCCACACTGTAGGGAATCTAATCTAATCGCCAGTTGCACTGAATATTTTTGGAAGTTTTTTTTGTCATGAGTTCTAGGGAGATTACTTGCCATATCTTTCCAATTTCACTTCATCAATAATCTACCTCACCCCATAGCATCCTTCACATCCAATTCTACTGCCATCTTAACACAAGCTATTCTTCAAGCAGGAGAAAGTGAGCACTGCAGATCCTCGATATCAGAGTCGAGAGTGTGATGCTGGAAAAGCACAGCAGGTCAGGCAGCATTCGAGGCTTATGCCCGAAACATCAACTCTTCTGCTCCTCGGATGCTGCCTGACCTGCTACGCTTTTCCAGCACCACTCTCTCGACACTCTTCTTGAAGCAACTTGCCACTGAACTGATATCTCTCAAAAGATTAGCATCCTTGAGTCCCACACCATATTTTAAAAAGTCCTCATTCTGGAGATGATGAAGGAGAGGTTTGCAACATGATTCTTGGTCAGGAACATGGAGGTGGTGGAGGGGGTTGTCCACAGGATGGAGGCCTATCCTCAGAGGACCACAGAGAAGCAAGCAACACCAGACCCTGGCAGCTTGGTTTGAGGCAGCCATTCAGACTAGTGTGGTTTAGAAGGTCTGGAGGGATAGCTAGCAGTGGCACAAGGAGATAAATGACCTTCACTGCTCACCACTGAAACTGCCACATTCTTCTCTCTGCTATTTCACATTCACTGTCCCTGCTACTGAAACTATCCCCTACCAAGGCTCATGTTCTGCTACTCTCGCCACTGCCTATGTCACCTTCCCTCACGCTCCCCAACAGTACCCTCTAACATTTCAGGCCACTAATTCTGCATGATCCCTGCACTGCCTACTCACCCACCGAGAACACCACATTTCAAGGCTGTGCACCAGCACTACCAGCCTATGCCACCCACTTTCATTTCACTCAGTCCCTTTGTTTCTCTCTTTCCAGGAGAAGACAGCCCACAATAGGGCAGAAGGAGTCTGAATGGGTGATGGTGTCTGGCATCAAGTCCTACAGAAGGAGACGATCTCTCTGACATGCAGGTACCAGTGAGATGTCAACAACCTAAGCAGAGTAGCCTGCTTCATCATAAGCCACCTCCTTGACCTCTAAAGACTACAGTACCAAGGTCTCCGAGGAAGTATTGCAAGGCTGCTTCCTGCTCCCCAACCAGGTCAGATAATGACATCTCAGTGTGAATGACAGGTTTAGAAAGTGTGAGAAAATACACTGGTGAGCACCTTACTACAATAGCTCCACAGCCAGCTGAGGAAGGAACACCCCAGACTGCCTGTACGTGGAGACCAGGCATCTGCTCTGCACCAGGCTGGTGATGTGTTGGCAAATAGGGACTTAATCCCTGCGAAGAACAGGATTGGCAGACAGGTATGTCAGACAATGGCCTTCAGTAACCAGAAACTGGAGGAAATCATGTTGTGGAGACCATCCGTAGGTTGGCATCTGCCATAGAACGGCAGGTCCAGCACTCTCTAGTAACGTGCGCACATGCTGTGACCAATGGTGTGTCACAGGGATAGGTGCTGGGACCTTGTTGCTTTTTATGAACATTGATGACTTGGATGTGAAGAAGTAAGTTTGCAGATGACATAAAAATTGGTAATGGTGTTGATAGTGAGGTGGAGGGTCTCAGGCAACACTCTGATATTGATCAGCTGGTAAATTGGGCTGAGCAATGGCAGATAGTATTTAATCTCGATATGTCCAAGGTGACACACTTTGAAAGGTCCAATAAGAGAAGGATATGCACAATGAATGGTAGGTCCCGAAGGACTTCTGCAGAACAAAGAGACCATGGTGTACAAGTCCATAGAACCCTGAAGTGTCAGCACAGACAGAGTGGTGAAGAAGGCATATAGGATGCTTGCCTTCATTAACTGAGGTATGGAATACAGGAGCAAGCAAGTCTTGTCAGGAGTTGATAAAACATTGGCTATGCCACAGATGGAGTACTGTGTGTAGTTCTGATCACCATATTATTGGAATGACTCGATTGCACTGCAGAGCTTGCAGAGGAGATTCACCAAGAATACGCCTGGGCTGAAGGAGCAGGGGAAGGTAAAGGGGATCTGACTGAAGTATACAGAATTATGACAGACATAGACAGAAGAGATCGTAACAATCCTTTCCCCATTGCAGACGTGTAAAAGTCCAGAGGGCACAAGTTTAAGATGAGAGGTAAGTGGTTTAGATGGAATTTAAGAAAAAAAAATCACCCAAAGTGTGGTAGAAATATGGAACATGATGCCTGAGAAAGTGGTGGAGGCAGGTAATCTCTCAACATTTAAGAAGCATCTGGATAAGCACTTAAAATACTAGAGCATATTATGTTATGGACCAAATACAGGTAAAGGAGATTAGTGCAGCTTGGTGTTTGTTGGTCGGCGGACATAGTGGGCCTAAGGGCCTGTTTCTCTACTGTATGATAATATGACTCCATAACCTCACATTTGTTGGTGAGCGCTCAAACATCCAGATCCCTTTCCCATCGCCCATCCTGTGAATCTCAAAGACTTCACGCGTATCCAGATCCCTACCCAATCTCACTCATGAGCCTGCCCATGCTCACCTCATCCCCCCTCAACCACCAGAGACCCCTGTTATATGAGCTGACTATGCCAGATGTGGTCATTAACTGAGCCTCCACCCAAAGTCAGGGTGCTCTTGACCTTGGATAAAGACCTCTTCTGCATGACCCTGTTTCTGTCCATGCTTCAATGTATGTAACACCTTAGAATACAATTTCCTTCTGCAAAACTGTCATCTCTCCTTGTCCCCAGCCTGCAGTCCCCAGTGCCCTTGAATGTGTTATGGAGCCTCCTTCATGCAATGTGAACTGGGTGTCTGGCCCTGTGTTCAACAACAGTAGATAGGCAGGAGGCTGGGAGAACACAACAAGCCAGGCAGCATCAGGAGGTGTGGAAGTCAACGTTTCAGGTTTGATCTTCTGCACCTTCTGATGCTGCCTGGCTTGCTGTGTTCTTCCAGCCTCCTGCCCATCTACTTGGGATTCCAGCATCTGCAGTTTCTTTGTTTCTAACTTGTATTCTTCAGCAGCATTTCAAAGCTAGTTTCCAATGCACCCTGCAATGCAGCTCTGTGCTTTAGTCGGGTCCTGCAATTGGGGAGGTGCCATGAGCATCTTGAGGGGTTAGCGAAGGTGGGATGTCAATGTCAAAGTCTGTGAATGAGGGGCACATGCAGCTAGTGCCCATGGATGTAGCCTGAGATGCTGTTTTGTGGTGATTAACAGGGGGGCTCCTCACAGCCAGCAGCAAGCTGAAGTCACCGCACCCTTTCTGTCTTCCATGTTGAGAATGTGCAGTATTTAGTTTGCTGGCAGCAGGTGTTAGAGCATGAAGCTGAAGAATAATGAGGTGAGCTGTGTCATTGGTAAAGCATGTAATAAGCATGTAATAATGTTAATCCTCCTTAACTAGCAATTTGCCACTGCCTGGTGAGAAACTAGGGTCGCGCCACATGGCAAATGCATGGAATCAGCAAGTTACTCTTTATGTTGAGATAAGCCTTGTCAGATTTCTTATACAATTTTGCCACAAATCTCGTCATTGCCCACAGTGATCAGGCTCCTGATAGATTCCATATTTATTTAGATTTCTGAAGGCGTTCAGTAAGATATCAATAAAGGTTCATTGCACAGCTAAGATCTTGTGGTGTTTGAGGCCATATATTTGCAAATATAGAGATCGGACTTACTTTACAGGAAATACAGTCTGGAAAAGTGGGTCATTTTCAGATTGACAATCTGTAACCAGTGGGGTGCTGCAGGCATCAGTGTTACAGCCTCAATTATTTACAATCCATATCAATGGACGGTACGGTGGCACAGTGGTTAGTATTGCTGCCTCACAGCGCCAGAGATGCGGGTTCAATTCCCGCCTCAGGCGACTGACTGTGTGGAGTTTGCACATTCTTCCCAAGCCTGCGTGGGTTTCCTCCGGGTGCTCCAGTTTCCTCCCACAGTCCAAAAAATGTGCAGATTAGGTGAATTGGCCACGCTAAATTGCCCATAGTGTTAGGTGAAGGGGTAAATGTAGGGGGTAGGGTCTGGGTGGGTTGCGCTTCGGCGGGTCGGTGTGGACTTGTTGGGCCGAAGGGCCTGTTTCCACACTGTAAGTAATCTAATTACTTTAAGAAAGGAACTAAGTGTATCACAGCCAAATTTGCTGATGAGACAAAGATAAGTGGCAAACTAATTGCAAAGAGGATACAAAAAGTCTGCAAAGGAATGTGCATTGGAGAAGTTAGGAAGCAAAATTTTGGCAAATGTGAGAAAATGTAAGATTATTCACTTTGGTAGGAAGAACAGAAAAGCAAAATATCGCTTAAATGGAGTAAGAGAGAGATCACAAAATTCTGTGGCAGAGAGGGGTGTAGGAATACTTGTAGTTGAAATACCGGTAGTATTCAAGGACATTAAGCATTAGGAAGGCAAAAGGAATATTGGCATTTTTTGCCAGGTGAGTGCAGCAGAAAACTGAGTTCCTTCTATCGACAATTGTGTATGGCACCTGAATTAAGGAGGGAGATACTCACATTGGAAACAATTCAGGGAATTGTTTTTTGTTCACTCATGGAATGGTGAACATGAGTTGGCCAGCATTTATTTTCTGTCCCTAATTGCCCTTGAGAAGGTGATAGTGAGCTGTCTTCTTGAGCTACTGCGGCCCATGTGCTGTCCATTGACTCACAATGCTGTGATAGAGGAATTCCCGGATTTTGACCCAATGATACTGAAGGAACGGCAGTATATTCCGAAGTCAGTGGCCTGGAGGGGAAATTGGTGGTCTTCACCAGCTTGATTACTACAATGATCTGGTTGGAAGAAAGGCTGGTTTTTGTGCAGACTGGGCATATATTCATGGGGGTTTAGAAGAATGAGAGGTAATCTCATTGAAAGGTGTAAGATTTTGAGGGAGATGTTATAAGATGTGATGTGCGAGAGGCACAGTTTCAAAATAAGGGATCTCTAATTTTAGATGGAGGTGAATATGAATTTCTCTGTGAAAGCTGGGTTATTAAATTTAAGGTTTAGTAAAATATCTTCTGGGGGAGTCAGGGGTTATAGAAAACAGGCAACTGGAGTTGAGGTCAAATTCAGATCAGCCATGATAGCACAGTCGCTCAGTGGTTAGCACTGCTGCCTCACAGAGCCAGGGTCCTGGGTTTGATTCCTGCCTCGGGTAACTGTCTGTGTGGAGTTTGCACATTCTCCCAGTGTCTGCGTGGGTTTACTCCGGGTGCTCTGGTTTCCTCTCACAATCCAAAGATGTGCAGGTCAGGTGAACTGGCCCTGCTAAATTGCCCATAGTGTTCGGTGCATTAGATCATGGGTAAATGTAGGAAATGGGTCTGGGTGGATTGCTCTTTGGAGGGTCAGTGTGGACTTGTTTGGCCAAAGGGCCTGTTTCCACACTGTAGGTAATCTAATCAGAAGGGAGTAGGCTCAAAGGGGCTGAATGATGTATTTGCTCTTCTTTTATGCTCTTATATTAAGCAGTTTTGTCAGCTGAAATCTCTTCTTTGGAACACTGATACTCTTTTTCTCTCCTAATTTTATTTCACTTCTCCCTGATTTGCAATTTTTTTGTCTGAACATGGGTAAAAAATAGACACGTGTCTAGAAAGAGGTGGATAGTCCACAGGTTTGCTTCTTACAGAAGACCAATGGCTGACATACACATCCTGGCAAAACTACTCTCCTTGGAGTTGTTTCTGCCTGGTACAATGTAGATAAATCAGATTTGGTCCAAAAATCCACATTTTTGCATCTCTACGTGTTTAACTTTGGGAGCTTTTCATTGAAAAGGTGATACCAAAATACTGAGAGTGTAGGTAGGAGGGTAAGGGCTGCATATGAAAATCCGAGAAGTTGTGGTTACCTTACATTCTGTGGAGGTATAACTTCAAGACCCTAATTTTTGGCCCAGATGGGTGCCTGGCCTGAAAATCAGTCAGGTTGTCTGGACTTGGTTTCCAAGCTAGTTGGAGTGAGACCAGAACTAATCCTCCATAAGCAGGGCTGGAGGCAGCTATTGTACAGGCTTTGAAAGGGAGATACAATCTAGGGAGGGTTTCAGTGACTGAGAGGAACAAATCTTCTACCTCCTGGCCCAATGACGTATACAAGACTTGCTGTGATTTGCTGGGGCACCCATATTTCCCAGTTAAATGGACCAATTTAAATCCAAGCACTTAAAATGTCAACCAACCTCCTGGTAGAGATAAGTTACTTGTCCTCCGCCCTACCTCAGTAAGACCAGGAAGTAAACAGATTGAAATATTCTTCTCGACCTACTTAGAAATTCTGCACCACCCCCAATTTGAGTCCAAAACACCCAATCAACAGATGTTAAAATTCTGTCAATTACTTTAAAACTCTGCCAAAGCAATTAAACTAATAAAATATTATGGTACAATAGTTCATTTCCAATCAGCATGAATATCTGAAGTTTTTGACTGAATGGCTTGTAAATCACAGGCACAACTTAAATGTTAATGCGCTTTAACAAAACTACAAAATATAAGATTGTGCAAGACTCTCGCTATGCTAATTCCAATCTTATAGGAAACACGAAACATTTAGTCACATGCAATAATAAGCGATGACTGTTGATAGACTCAGTTGTATCTCTTAAATCCGAAAGTATTAAAAACATGAAAAACATTTTGCTCCAAGCTTACCCAAGTATAGCACACAAATCTTAAAATAAGTGACATGTTTACTGGTAAGTTTACTGGCACAGGAACTTGGAGGGAGTAGGTTAGATTTCAAGAATCTAACTGAATAGAAGGAAAATAATAGTCATCTTGACACTGGCAATTAGAAAGATAGGGAATAACTCTGCACTTAAGACCAAAAGATCACTTGAAATAGAAACAGGAGTAAGCCAGTCAGTCCCTCAAGTCTGCTCCACCATTCAATAGGATCATAGCTGAACTGACATCACTCATATCCACTTTCCTGATTTTCCTCATTTCTTTTGATTTTTCCCGTTTGATCACTTCATTTGTCAAGAGTTCCACATTTTTCCTTCATGCCATATTGATTTTAATTCCATGGAATAAGTGTTTACTTTGTTAATTGTTTGGAATTTTCAAAAGTCTTTGATATGGTAACACATAATCAGTTATTGTATAATATCAAAGCTTGTGAAATGAGGGGTTATACATAGCTGGTAGATAGAAAGCAGAGGGTAGGCACAGAGGGTATCCAACTAAAATGGCATAGCTTGGGAGGTCTGATTCCACATGATCAGTCCTTGACCATTGATGTTCACAACATATACTAACAACTTTAGACTCCATAATCAAAAATGTAATTCTAAATTAGGATGATACCAAATAGGGACTGCAGCAAATTAAAGAAGACATTAATAAACTTGCAGAATGGGCTTATCATTGGCAAATGAATTTCAACAAAATCAGGCATTAAAGTTTGTTAAGAAAAAAATAAGGTGATATACAATTCCTTTAATGATATGCTTAATACTTGAATATTACTTAAAAATAAGAAACTAAATCAGACAGAGATGTGAAGTGAACATGGGTTACAAATACATAAATTATTGAATCATTGCTAAGAAAAGACATAAAGTTGAATACTTTCATCTTGCACTCATCAGGCCTGAAAGAAAGCTAAATTTAGAAATGAACTATCAACTCATCCAGCATAACAGAATTATGACTGGGCCGTGATTAGCAAGGAGACGCAGCAAGAATTTTAACTAGTTTAGTTTAGTTTACTGATGAAATATAATTGATATTACCTCTCTCCTTTCCTCATTGAAAATGGTTATATGTGCGTACATATTCCTTTTGGCTACAAAGGACAGGGTTCTGCATGTAACACATATATCTGAACTCAAACCCTGATGGATAACTTGTCAATTGCAAATTATTGGTAGCAATTGTCAGTTGTAAATGACTGGTGGCAAACTCATAGTGATTACTGTCAATTCTGCCATTCTTCAAAGGAAAGCTACAGCATGTCTTTTGTAACTTTTTCTTTGACCTCTCCCTGGAATACTGACTAAAAGACACTTTTCAGCCTTCAAAATCATAATCATGATTTTGCTGAGTTTTGCCTGAGTGCTTGTAAAGTTTGCTTCTAGGAAGTCACTAATATTTGTTTTTAAGTTCTCCCACTGAGACCAGGGAATGCCAGTGAGGTAATGCTATTGGAATTTCCCTAATGCTCTTATGTGTCTCCAATGCATAATTGAGGTCTCACTGCAGCACAGAAATGTGATGATAAAAACAGAACCATACTCTGCCTCGGTTGATGAATCAGTACTCCAGGTTGATCCACTTGAGGGAGGATTCAGGGTGCTGAATGTTCTCTGCGTACAGTCTTCAATTTCCACCAATAAAAGTGGCTCATCAACACACTACAGACCAAACTGGTCAAATCCTAAAGGACTTAGCAGTCCTACCTGCCTGCTAGAATTGGTCTACTGCAGGTAGTGAGATAACTAACAAAAGGCAAAAACATACTTTACCTCATCCTCACTAATCTGTGAACAGGTTTCTGTTGTGAATCTTCATGGGACTTAGCAGGCCAAATCTCAACCCACAGAGATCATCCATCAACTGAGTGATAAGGAACAACTGGTCAGGACATTGGGAATATCTTCCATGTTTTTCTTTAAAATAGTGCAATGGGATCTTTTATACCCATTCAAGAGAACAGACAAACCTCAACTTAACATCATATCAAAAAGAGGATAGCCCCACCAATGTAGATCTGCCCCAGGAATAAACTAGAGTGCCAATCTTGACTTTGACATTGACGTCTTTGAGTTTGACCTGAACTTATAATCTTTTGTCTCAGAGGTGAGAGTGCTACCAACTGTTGATACACAAACCTGAATTGTCAGCCCAGTCTATGTATAAATGATAGGTAATGAAAGAAATACTTAGCGAGATCAGTGAAGACAGAAGCAGAGCTGACATGTCAGATCAATGAACTTCCATCAAAATGAAAGCAAAGTACAGAAGGAGCTGGAGAAACTCAGCAAGTCTGGTAGCATCAATGGAGAAAGAAACAGAGTTAAAGTTTTGAGTCCAAAATGTCTTCTCTTTTGAAGATCTAGATCAAAAGACTCCTCCAACAGTGCAGCACTTCCTCAGTGTTCTTGGACTATCAGGTTTGAAGTTGTCCTCAAGCTCTGGAATACTGGGCTGGGAAATTAAACTTTCTGATAACAGATCATCAGCTTGAACTGTTAATTCAGATTTTCTCATCATGGAATTCATGGTGGCCAAGTTTGTGTTCTTTGAGGTAGCCCCTAACTGAAAATAGAAAGTGAAAGGCAAAACAGAGAAAAGAAACTGGAATTAAGAATCTAATGATGACCATGAATCCATTGTCATTTGTTGGAAAACCCATCTGGTTCACCAATATCCTTTAACTGCCATCCTTACCTGTTCTGGCCTGCATGTGACTCCAGACCCATAACAATGTGGTTGACTCTTAACTGCCATCTGGGTAATTAGGGATGGGCAACAAATGCTGCCTAGCCAGCAACACCCTCATCACATGAATGAATAAAGAAAAAATATCTAATCCCTCCAGTCTCTAAGATAGCAAAAATTGAAATCTAAATAACCCAAAACTTCAGGCTGAAATTGGCTGAGGCCAAGTAAATCATCCAAGCTCACTAAAAGCGGTCTGTGAGTCTAGTGGTTCAATACAAGCCAAGTGACAAGAGAGAGTTCAGCTCCAGAAACTGAGAATACGTTTGCTGCAGCTGTTTCATACTAGTTGATCTACGACATCCAGACCACATTTCAGAGGTTCTACAGGCATATGCCATTTGTATTGGAGACTGTGCCTGTGGAATATTTGGGTTGGCTTGTGATCAGGCTACATTGTAGAAGGAGAAAAGCTAAAATCCTTCTTCAGGATGACAAGAGTCTGAGGGGACTTTGTGACCGAGTTTGATGACCTACTGGCTGTGTGAACTGCTGAGTAAATTTGTAAGATTTGTCTTAAATACATTTGCCATTTAATGTATAATTCATAATTGACAATCAACAACAATTTGTCTGTTAATATATGTTCAACTTACGTATATTCCGAACGCTGGTGTATCAGAGGTCATCTCAGATAATATTTAATATTTGCCTTGTCTGTCTCTGATATGGCAAAAAAAACTTCTCTTCCAAACCATGTAACATTATCGCTTAGTTCTGATCGCAAATAGCTTAGTTCTGGATTTAATTTTTTGAAAAACAGTTTCTGAACTCTACTGAAATTGTAGCATTCTCCACAGATACTGACTTGTTGCATATTTCCATTTTATTTCAAATTCTTAACATCTGGAGTATTTTGCCTTTGTGTATGTAATGGATCCTGCTGAAAATTTTGATTTATGAAAACATTTGCCAGTGAATGCACTTCAAAAGTAATTTGTTGTCTGAATGATTGGGCAAGCATTAATAATATGTTTTGTTTTAGCAAATTTTATAACATCCTAACATTGGCTGTGAACATGGAGCTAAGAAAGCTGAAAGCAAACATCTGCCATAAACAAATTCTGATAACCAAATGATTTTAGCAAATCAGTTCCATTATCTGTAAACGTTATGCAAACTTCAGGATGCTTCTTTTTGAGAAATTTGAATTACTAATTATACTCACTTCTTTCTGAAACCTGGTATCTATCTATCAGGAAAAGAAGAAATCCAACGAGGCTTAACATGACATTGGGAGTATCTCATTCCAACTTTCATGCTTTTAACAAGCAGCGAAGTGAGTTTCTTACTATGTAGTGATGAGTTGCCAATTAGGGGATTATTGCTTGTTAAATGTATTTTTAATTACCCAACTCACTTCATTGATATCCAGCTTCCTAAATTAACAAATGCACCCAACAAACTGGACACCAAAAATTCTCTATATGGAAGTGAGAGCAGGTACCCGACAACTTCAGCTCACTGCTTGCTCCAAAAGACCTCTGTTGTAGACACCAGGCACAAACATCTCAGGGCATGCTCCATGGGCACTGGCCATGTACTCCTCATAAGCCACTCCTCACTGGCATCCAATACGTGCCAGCCACTAAGAATGCTTATGGCACATCTCCAATCCAGTTACAGGATGCTTCTACACTTAAACACGTTATCTTGAGCTGCAGTTGCAATATTGTTGTAATCAAAAAAACCAAAGAACTGCAGATGCTGGAAATCAGAAACATAATAAGAAATTGCTGGAAGAACTCAGCAGATCTGGTAGTATCTGTGGAGAGAAAGCAGACTTAATATTCTGGGTGCAGTGACCCTTCTTCAGAACGGTTCTGGAAAAGATGTTCTGAACATGTTCTGAAGCATGGCCTCTATTACTGTACTGTTCAATTGTAATGTTGTCTGGGTGTACAACAGGCTTTAAAGGTAGTGCAAGCACAAGGGATGCCAGTTAATTCTGCGATATTTTGGCAGCGATGCACGGGAGGATGGGGCTGGAACTGGACAGGAAGGAAGCCGTTAAGAGCAACGTTGTGAGTTAGTAAGGACAGCTTGATAAGATATAGCAAGAGCACTCAATAAGCCTTACACGACAACCCCTCTGAAAAGCTCCACACAGCTCACACTTAGCCAAAAAAATTAAGATTCAGCTTGAGAAGTTCCTAAACTTTTACTTGTGTACTGAAAAACTCAGGTTTCCCTCTGGACCAGAACTAACAATGGGGCTAAATGTAATCAGGTTGCCATTGGCACTAATGTCAATTGAAGGTCATGAGGCATATAGTTGAGTGATAGGTTCATAACCTATTCCATACCCAAATCTGCCATTCAGTCATCAAACTGAATATGCTACAGATTTTTAATATGGTCCAATATTTTAGTATTTTACACTCAATTTTTGCAGCATTGATTTTTTGCATTTAATTAGCAGCTTCTGGAGATAGGATCCTTCTGAACAGACCACTTCACTTGCTGATTGTGAAGGACAATATAAAGAGGCATCAGAGTAAGGTTGGTGCCTACATGGTCTTGCCACTGTTTGCCTAACCCTAACCCAACCACAGAGAGTCCACTCCAAGTAGTCCTGAAGCATCCACTTTCAACATGCCTCTGTATAGTCCAGTGAAGTAGTTAAACCTCATACGAGGGGCAGTGAGGTGGCTCAGTGGTTAGCACTGCAGCCTCACAGTGCAAGGGACCAGTGTTTGATTCGTGCCTTGGGTTACCTGCACATTCTCCCAGTGTCTTCATGGGTTTCCTCCAGATGCACTGGTTTCCTCCCAAAATCCAAGACTGTGCAGGTTAGGTGAATTAGCCATGCTAAATTTCCATCGTGTTCAGGTATATGTAGGTTAGGTGCATTTGTTAGGGGTAAATGTAGAGTAATAGGGTAAGGGAATGGGTCTGAGTGGGTTAACTCTTTGGAGGGTTGGTGTGGACTTGTTG
This sequence comes from Chiloscyllium punctatum, assembly GCF_047496795.1. Taxonomy (NCBI): domain Eukaryota; kingdom Metazoa; phylum Chordata; class Chondrichthyes; order Orectolobiformes; family Hemiscylliidae; genus Chiloscyllium; species Chiloscyllium punctatum. The sequence goes on along the minus strand of NC_092745.1, from coordinate 98,920,650 downwards.
GGCCAAAGGGGCTCATTCTATTCTGTAGGGATTCTATGATTCTATGATGGGTGCTAAAACATGACTCCTCCACAGTCATTGCCACACTTGGAAATGGTACATGGGAAAAATTCAAATTGCTGTATTAAATGCTTGAGGTCACATATGAGACTCAAATTAACAGTGGGCTAATTCTTCTGTACCTTTTAAATTGTGCTCCCTCCTCCATATCACTTACTGTACCTGCTTGGCAGATTCATTTGTGCTGCTATTCACCAGTGTCATAGGGAAAGAATCAGGTAATGTGAGGTGATGGGTGCTAAAGCAAACTTTGACCCTTGGGGTCTCCTTCCCATGGTTATTTTTCAGATAAAAACAAGACAGCTCTCTAATTGCAGTTTACATCGTGTGTTATACTACAATGGATAGCATAAATAAATAGAGGAGAGAAAGATTAGCAAATAACGTTATATTGCTGGTCAACAACTTAGAGAATCCTCCAATTTAATATTTTTCTACTTCTTCTATTGCCTTAAGCTTAGAAAATGAAAATCTTTCTCATGTAAAGATAATGGGCAGTAGTGGTATGGCCTCTGTCCAATGCTTCTGGCTGACGTATGAAGGCTTTTAATATCAGAAACACATAAATCTCAAATATGTTGGAATCTAGAAGTGCAGAATAAATGCTGAACCTACAAAACCATTTTTTCTGATAAGCCATGAGGCAATTGTACTGACAGTAAGCTTGGTGGCCCTAACTTGTAGGAACTTGACAACAAAGTGAAAGGTGCAGCCAAAACTTTTCGAACACTATTCCAATTATCTTGGCAATCACTTTACCGATACGGGTCTTTATTATGATTCATTAATTAAATATTACAACACTCAGAACTGTATCTCAAATGAAGCAATCTTACTCGAATAGCTTCTTGATACCTATTCAGCAGCTATCACCAGGGCTTTCAATTTGGTATATGCATCATTTTCTTTAAATGTGAGTAGCAATCCCCCTCAGAACATTATGCAGAGCCAATTGAACCCATAAAGCAAAAACTGGCGATCATCAGCATGACAACTTTCATTGAACCTCAATTTTCACTTTAAACGCTTACATAATGCATAGAATTTGTAGGCCAATGCTTTTGGGTTTTATTCAGCTTTAAAGAGAACACAGTCTGTTTGTTCTGTGGGTTATTAAGCATTTTGCTCATGGCAACCCAGCTGTTTGATAAAGAAAATTCTTGTCACTTCGAAATCCTGTGTGGAAAGAAGTGCAATGGAAGCAAATGAAGCACAAATCAAACAGAAAACATGAGGACATCCAGATTTCATGGAACATATGGGTCCAAGCTGGGCTCTTGATGCTGCTGGAGGCAGCCCACCTGACCACACATCTCCATCAGATGTCCTGTGCAGACATGTACAATCATTTGCTCACTGTTCCAAGCACTACAGAATATTTCATCCATAACATTATCTACAGAATTTTATCTAATTTTAGACAAAGTATTTTCCCCCGGGGGGGGTGGGGTCCAGCACTAGAGCATATAAGTTTTGGGTGAGAGGGGAAAGGAGAAAGGTGTAAAAGAGACCTAAGGGGCAATGTTTTCACACAGAGGGTGGTACATGAATGGAACGAGCTGCCGGAGGAAGTGGTGGAGGCTGGTACAATTGCAACATCCAAAAGGCATCTGGATGGGTATATGATTAGGAAGGGTTTGGAGGGATATGGGCCGGCAGGTGGGACTAGATTGGGTTGGGATATCTGATCAGCATGGACCAAAGGGTCTGTTTCCATGCTGTACATCTCTATGACTTAGACAGGAAAGTGTTTAACTATTATGTAATTATTAAATTATATAGTTTACTCCTCCAAATCTTTAAAGGTGTTCTGTTCTGTGAGAGAGTACCCTTAATACAAAACGTAGCAATCTCTTCCTCAAAGGTCATCAATTTAAAAATGTAAAGGGGCTACCTTTTAGGAGAAATCATTATTTTTGCTATTGCAATTATACCAGCCCTTTATTCTTCCTCATTTGAAGGTTAAGGTGTGCCATATTTTTGTTCAACTAATGTTGACTATGGAAGCCCTCAAGTGCAAACTGTAATGATATGACTGCTTGTTGCTGAAATTTCACCCACCTCAATGAGGCTATCTGTTAGACTGATGGCAGCTGGTTCCACATTACACAGTCAAGAGGTGTTGCACAGCAGGCAACTATTGGAAAGGGTACCTTGGTAAACCTGCAAGGGACTGCTTAAAGTGAATGAGGATCACGGATTACTGAGCTCCTCTGGGATCACTGACGTTCTGATAGGTTAATGTCATCCAGGTAGCCATTGAGGATGTCCTGTTCTGATGTAAGTTAATACATTTGGGATCCCATGTCTGTTTTTTACCCTTCATTGAATTCCATGTTGCCGCAATGTTTAATAAAGAGCCAAGTATCAATGTTGACACAATAAAGACCAGTATATTGTTGACCTCCTAGAGACATGGTCAGATCCAAGTATATTAGTGGTGGGTTTCGAACTCTAGTTCATTAAAGAGTTTTTCACTGATCAATTTACGGTTTTGGTGGAGGCAAAAATCAAAAGCTCCACTTGATCTGAAGTGTCAGGTCTCACAGCTATGAATCGCAACTTCCCATTTTAAAAATATTATGGATGATGGAAATCTTAAATAAAATTCTATAAATGCTCAGTGGATCTTGCAGCATCAGCAGAGAGAAAAAAAAGTTAGCCTTTTACATCTGTGAACATTCATCAGAACTGGGAAAAGTTAAAAATGTAATTGAACAAATTAACAGAGGGAGGGTGAGAAGATGAATAAAAGGGAGGGTGCGCGTTTGCATGCAGGGCAGGAACAATGAACAGGTAGTTTTCTTGGTTCAAAGCCAAAAGAAGTGATAGTGGGCCAAGTAAAGGCATTTACAGAAGAGATGTATCTAAACAAAACAAATGGAAATGAAGAAACAAAATCAAACCAGCAAAGATATACAAAACAAAATGGGGAACATTGCAGCATGCCAAGTTCAGGAAGGTTAGAATGAAAGCAAAGCGCATAATTAAAATGACAGGTAACTAGAAGCTTGGGGTCACGTTTTCAAACTTAACAAAAATGTTTCTCAAAGGGATCATCAAATCAGCATTTAATCTCTCCATTCTCAAGAGAGTACATCACAAGTCTACTATAGTGAAATAACTGCATGTATATCACTGTTTCACTTGGAAAAAATGTTTAGTTTCTTATACGATTAAAACTGGAGGTAAAAAGATCACATGTTGCATCTCCTATGCTTATAAGGAAAAGTGGTATACAAAGAGATGAGTTGTTAAATGTGACTAAGAAGTTAACCAAGGTGTGGTGCAGGAAGCTGTCCAAAATGCTTAAAAAGGAGGACAAGATGTGTTTAATAGAGCTGCAAGTGACAGAAGCCCAAACAAACCTTGGACAAGTCACTTCAGGCCTTTTAGATTCAGTTTTGAGTTTGACGATTAAAGATCATAGCCTCTGCTGCCTTTTGTTTTATTATTGGTTTGGTTTATCTTTTGTTTTTTTGTTTCCTTCAGTTTGGCTTTGGACAACAACTATAATCTCACTCATACTTCAACTTGATGCATCTTTCTTGAACATATGAATTCGGAGCAGAAGTAGACTATTTGGCCCTTCAAGCCAACTCCACCATTTAATAAGATATAACTGATCTATTTATGTTCTGAATTCCACATGTTCAACTATCCTAGCTCCTGTCACAATAATCTCTGATTTCCTTGTCAAGCATGAATTTGTCTACCTCCTCCATAAAATATTCAATCACCCCTCCTTCACAACATTCTAAGGCAGAGAGTTTGAAGTCACACAAGTGAGAAAACATTTCCCCTCACCTCTGATCTAAAAGAGCAACTGCCTAATTTTAGAATGTTGACTACTTCTGGACTTACCCACAACAGGAAACATTCCTTCCATGTCCAATTGAGACAGTCATAGAGATGTCAGCATGGAAACAGACCCTTCAGTCCAACTTGTCCATGCCAACCAGATATCTTAAACTAATCTAGTCCTATTTGCCTCATATGACCCATATCCTTCTAAACCCTTTCTATTCATATACCCACTCAGACGTCTTTTAAATGTTGTAATTGGTCCAGTCTTCACTACTTTCTCAGGAGAATCATTCCATACATGCACCACCCTCTGCGTGAAAAGATTGCCCCTTGGATCCCTTTTAAATCTTTCTCATCTCACCTTGAACCTACGCCCTCTAGTATTGGACTCCTCCAGCCCAGGGAAAAGACTTTGGCCATTCACCTTATCTATGCACCTCATGAGTTAGCTCAGATGGCTAAATGGTTGCTTTAGCCATTTGGCATTTTGCAGAGTAATGCCAACAGCATGAGTTTAATTCCTGTGCCAGCTGTGGTTGCCATGAAGGGCTCTCCCTCTTAACTTTGCCCCTTGCTTGAGGTGTAGTACCTCTCAGCTTAAACCACCACCAGTTATGTCTCTCTCTAATTAGAGAGCAATGCTGTAGTGTGGTATGACTATGGTGACTTTACCTTTTTGCTCTTAATGTTTACTCACCCCATTATTACTTCCTTGGGAATTACATGATGAAAACTTCTGTTATTTAATCTCTTCTAGATTTCAGTTTATCAAAAGCCTCCAGTTTACCTTTTTGCTCTTCTTCCCACCTTTCCTTCTTTCATATGCTTACTCTGTGCTACATAACTAATATTACTCTGTTCTAATGAAAGGTTGATGATGTTTATAATGCAGTTGCTGTCTCCACAGATGGTATCAGACTTTGCTGAGCTTTTGTGTTTACTTAACAATTTCTCTAAGTAGGCAAGGTAGAAAGAGGAAAGGAGGCAATGAGGTCTGCAGATGGTGGAGATCAGAATTGAGAGTATGTTGCTGGAAAAGCACAGCGGGTCAGGCAGCATCCGAGGAACAGTAAAATCGACGTTTCAGGCTAGAGCCCTTCATCAGGAAAGCTTAACAGGTTGAACTTTTCTTCATAATGTATTCCTTCATCCCAGGAATCAGTTGAATTCTCTGCACACCTCCATGGAAACTATAACCTTTTCTTTCCAAATAAGGAGACAGAAGTGTGGACAATAATCCAGATGTGGTATCAGCAAGGCTATCAACAAACATCAAGAGCAATGCTGGAAGAAATATCAGGGTGAAAAGAAGCTGGTGGGAGCATAAACACTGGCTTGAACAAGTTTTGTGCCAAACAGATTCTAAGATCTTCTACAAATCTATGAATCCTCCCAGAAGAAGACAACCGTGAAGAGTAAAAAATGATAAAATCTGAAGGAAAGTCAATCCATCTTATTTCAGTGAAACTTTTGTTCGGCAACTGCACATAACGTTGACATTACATTTCTGTGGCTAAGGGGAAATTGCAAGCAGCTCAACTTAATGCATAAATCCTGGCTGTAAAAATGTATAAGCACACGTTGTTTCAGTTATGAGGAGAATAATGGATCTAGGCAGAAACTTAATGTTATATGTTTCCACTTAGGAGGGAACAACCTTGACTAAATTAATCAAATTTAAAACAATACTGGAGCTATCTGGTTATCTGGCAGAATAACATGACGGATGAGACAGATGAACTACTATTTTGGGTGCAACCTTAGGTGCTTTATGCCAGTCCTTTAGATGTAATAGGTCCCTATTCCATTCCTTTTGATGCAATGTGAGAAAAAAAAGAGAACTCCCCACATCAGATAATCATCCACAAATTGACAGCAACACTTCCCTTTTAAGGAGAAACTATATCAAAACATGAAAGATCTCGTGCTGGAAAATGGGGGACATCAAGTTCGGAACATGAATCGGCTTAACCATTTTGCCAACCATTCGAGGGAATATCAATCCCCTTAGCCTAGATAGCTTATTGCTAACCTGTAATGCTGTAACAAACCCAGGTATTACAGAAACAAATCTATTCAAATTCCATTTCAAGGTTATAGTTTCCATGGACGTGTGCAGAGAATTCAACTGATTCCTGGGATGAAGGACATACATTATGAAGAAAAGTTCAACCTGTTAAGCTTTCCTGATGAAGGGCTCTAGCCTGAAACGTCGATTTTCCTGTTCCTCGGATGCTGCCTGACCTGCTGTGCTTTTCCAGCAACATACTCTCAATTCTGATCTCCACCATCTGCAGACCTCATTGCCTCCTTTCCTCTTTCTCCCTTGCCTACTTAGAGAAATTGTTTCAATCCTGGTCTTCAAGGGTAAGGAGGAATGCTGTAAATTACAATTTCTTTGAATATCCAAGATATTTCGCTTTGAATTTCACATCATGCATACATGCACATGCAAACTTTAATTCCTTCAGGATGAATGCTTTGCAAAACCGAATGATTGAAGTCTTCACGATCATACACAAATGCCTCAGCTGCTGTCATCTGAATCTCATACTGTGCATCTGCCAGTCATTATTTGCTTTCTGGTAAACCAACTGAGGCTACAAAATTTAAACTAAATATATAAAGTGAATAAATGGACATGTCGTACTGCCCCAGAGGGGAGAAGGCAGACATCTGTTCTGTTCCCAGCAGACATGATGAACAGAGTGGTACAATCAGCTGATCACAGGCGTCAGCTCTTATGTGTAACAGTCTGAAATAAATCAGATAATTAGATGGCTGTCACAGTCAACAACAATAACAACAACAACTTGCATTCATATAGTTCTTTCAATGTAGGAAAATATCATAAGGAGCTATATAATTGCACCATCAAACAAAATCTGACACCATGTCACAGACTTAGGTCAATGAGTCAGAGCTTTCTAGAGAACTGAATTTTCAGGAAGTCATAAAGGAGGAAAGAGAGGTAGGCAAGAGAGATTTAAGGCGTGAGTTGTAAATCTTGGATTTTTGGTAGCTGAAGCACAGATGTCAGTGATGGAAGGATTAAATTCAAGTAGGAACAAGCAGCCAGAATTGGAAGGCCACATATATACCACAGGCTGGTGTGGAGGCATGGACCATGACCATATTTAAAAATAAGGATGATATTTGTTCAAATAAAGGCAGTGTGTTAAAATTCAATTTACTTGACAAAATCATGCGATTTGTTCATTACACCTGTCACCAAGTGACAAAGAATTACCCTTGGCTTAGCATCAAATGGCATTCACCAGAAATGTGTGATTAGATGACATTAAAACAACTTTGACCTCCGTATTACAAAAATAATAGATCAAGGTGCAAAATCTATTTTCAAGACTAACTCCAGAACTGAGCAATTATAACAGACAGAAAAAGTTAAAGAAAATATGTTTTAGTTTGTGAAGAGATCAAAACTAGATGTTATAAAGATAAGAAGATCATCACTAAATCCAGGAAAGAATTCAGGTGAAACCTCTTTACTCAGAAAGTGCATGCTTTCACATGAAGTAATTAAGGCCTTGTTGTGTTTAAGGGATGGCAAGAGCATGAAGGAAAAAAGTAGACAAAATGCTGGTAGGGTTAAAGGAAGAAGAGTGGACGAAACATGTGTGGAAAATACACATCAGTATAAATCACTTGGACCGAATGACCTGTATTATAAATTGTATATAACTATATTCAATAGGCTTTATGGCTGGTTCCCAAAGATGATTTTACCGAAAGGAATTAAAAAGAACACAATTTTCTCTGAGACTGGAGGAAATTCAATACTTCAGGGAAATCAACAGAAATTGTCTTTAAAATTTTCATTGCTAAATGCTGTAAGTTTTGGGAAGCCTTTGCAAAACTGAACACCATGGTTGTATAAGAGCTCATTGCTGTACATTTTACAGCCAGTCTAGGCATGCAGGAGTGAAGCAAGTAAAAATGGGATGAATTGCATCAATATTACGCAAACTCTGTATAGTTTGAGTAAGTATTGAGAATAACACTTCAGTGTTTAAATATCTATGTCAACGGCACTGCACGTGATGAGGTACATAGAGACATTTTGTTCTCAATTAAAGATTAAATTTGAGATGACAGACTGCAAATCAATTTCTGGTTATGGAACCACTCAACCTTGTTATAGTTCACTGAATAAGAAGCTTCTTCGTCTTCTAATACAGTAACATCTTCCAATAACTGTCACCACTGATATAGCCACTTGTAAATTGAGTAGATGGAATGGTAAAGGCCAAGCTATTTTTGCTACATAGGATCAGCTCTCTGGTAGTTTAAGTTATGCAGTGGATGTTGCACAAATTTCAAATGGTTTAATGGGGAATAAGTACAAGTGAATCATAATGGTATTACCCAAATCTTCAAAAGATTTAGTTTAATTTTCAGTTCATTTGTGTTCATGAACATGAATGGTTTACCATTCAATTCTGTAAGTCTTCCTCATAGGAATAAATCCTCAGCAGCAATAACTTGAATTTATATCATGTTTAAAATGTAATAAAATGGCCAAAGGTATTTTGCAACAGCTTTGGAAATCAAAAAATTTACACTGAGCCACTCAAACTGATCCAGATTCCCAAAGACTGAGATGTGAACATAGAAAATTTTAGTAAGTGAAAGGTAAAGTCACCATTGTTCCAGAGGACCACTGTCTCATTAGCGAGAGGCAAGCAGTGGTGGTTTAACCTGGGAGTCACCACACCTCAGCTGAGAGGAGATCTTGAGGAGAGCCCTTCATGGGAGCTTCAGCCAGTCTGGGAATTGAACCCACCTGTTGATGTTACTCTGCATTGAAAACCAGCTGTCTAGCAAATTAAACTAACCAATCCCTCTGCCATTTGACTAAAAGCTTACTTTTTTAAAAGTTTAAACCAAAATCTTCCTGACTTTTCCTCATATCTATTCACCGACCTTTACATTCAGAAACATATTTAATTCCTATATAAAATTTACACTGACCAGGCAGCTCTGTTCAAATTTCTTATGACAGAGTTGATGTGTAGACTCTTCGTCTCTGTCCCTGAGAGTATTGAATGTTTCAGTGGTAAAACTAGTTCGGTAAAGTGGATTGGTTAGGTAAACAGCATAGTTTTCTAAACATGTCATGTCAAATTCATTCTTATCTTCAAACATTTACATTTCACAAATGCATTGGGGAATTGGCCACACAATTTTGACATTTATCAGTCAATGGTTTAAACTTCATTATAAGATCCTAGAATCAAACCCAGACAGGCTGATGTGATAATCATAGACATACGTCCTAACCTTCTGCTGTAATGGTGACCAGGGTTTGCAAGCAAAGTCATGATCCAAATGAGAGACTACATAAGAATGAAAATGAAGCTCAGGCCACAGGCCAATAAACTGTGGTGCAATTTTAGCCCTTTGTCCTTCACAGAATAGTGAATTGTGATTCTTGACATTTACTAATAATTTACTAATGTACAGTGCATTGCACTCAAGGTTGAAATAGTAGTGATATAACCAAATCTATCAAAGCGAATGTTGCAATAACAGGTAATTCTATGTTTTCTGCTTGCTTGCTTCAAATCCCATAATTTGTTAGACTTTTGAACACAGAAACGTCTCTTCTGATCAGTAGTTAGTATTCATTCAGCAAGAAACTTTTGTCTCTCCTCTCTGTGAATCCAATACTGATTGTATTACAGCTGTATGAATTGTTACAAGAATACAAGTCCTTGACAGCACTTTGCAGACTTACATAAGACTTGGCAGCATTCACTATTTTTATGTAATAAATGTTGTTTTAGAATTACAGAGCACACACACATACACACAATACAAAGAAATGAAAATATATAAGTATAAAGGTTTTGTGACTGAGTAAAGTTGCTTAATGAGTTATTGAATATTAGAAATTTCAAATTAAGCTGGTCATTTCATATCTGCTATTGTTCACTGAGATCTTGTGGTTCACAGGGACAACTCAAATCTATTTTAATTCTAATTAGGTATCTATTGGAAAGATCTCTATCCCAACTGTCTGGACCTTTTAGTAATATCTGCATCCTAACTATCTCAATTATATACGAAATTCCAGTTCCACGAATTAAGGAGCTGTGCTCCATTTCAAAGGCTGTGACTATTTTCTGATTTGGTGCAAGTTATGCATTTGAGTTTCTTATTGGAAGTGCAGACCTCAATAGGAGTATCAACAGCAGCATCAAGATTGAATTTACAAACATTTGGATTTTATGAATACTTTATAATGCCCTTTAATAACTTTTAAAATGCTTCCCCTTTAAAACCAGGCACTCATTGCTGGCTAAAATAATCTCAAAAAAGCTGCACATTGTTAGTTCAGAGAGTGACTGAATAAAAGATTTGGATAATAACTGTTACAATGCTTGGAGCAATCCACCTTCCAGCTTGAGCACTGAACCTCTCTAACTCAGTAGACCATCAAGACCAGAAGGCCAGATAATGTCATTAAAATCCTAGAATTTTTCAGGTATGCAATGTTAATTGCAATGTGAATATTAGTTGTCGTTAATAATATTTCATAACTAAGAAATTGAAATAGACAAAGTTGTTGCGATTCATTGGCATTGAATTTGAAGGTAAATTGTTTTCCAATCCACTTCAATGTTATCGTTCACTTGTTTCCTGGGACAAAGTTTTTTATTCCAACCTTTGAGTCTCTCCTGATGACCAGTTCATTAATTCTTCACACTTCGGGCAGTATAGGGAAAAGGTGTGTCAAAAAATTCTGAATAGTTTGAAAAATACTTACACCCTTATTGTGTAAGAATAATCCCTTTCCCAGCAAGAACAAAATCTCTAACATTTCCACATAAGGGAAAAGGAATGTCAACTGCAATGCAGGGTGTGTTGCATCTTCCATGCTATAAACAAGTTTATTTCACTCAAGAACACAGCAGGAGTGACTCAGAAAGACTCACAACTGCAGGATACAAAGGAGAATTTGACAGGAATCCCTTAGTACATTCAGATGAATGCAGCAGATAAAAGATTCCCAGACTCTATCATTCAAATTCAAAGAAGAAAGTTGTTATAGCCCTACATGACCATACACTGAGCTCTCATTTGAGAGACAAATGGTGGTAGTTTAGTGTGAGGGCCATGACAGGCCCAAGTGAGGGGAGAGGTGAAGATGGTGAATCCATCATAATAACCTTGGTGAGGATATGAAGCCTATGCTTGTGGTTATCACTCTGCATTACAAACCAGCTATGCAACTGACTGAGCTAACCAACCCGCTGCATATAAACGTTACAATCAATTTTCTATAAATTTGCTCCCAGAAATCATGCAAGTCTCCAGGTTCCTTTCCTGTCGGGGAATTTTGGAACCTTGTTAAATGTTGGAATATTGACAGCAAATAAAGTCTTAAGATTCTGGCTTTGTATAAAAGGATCTGATTGGGGACAGCGGATGTGCTTGTCTGGATTTAAGTGCACTTTTAAAATACTGCTTGAAATCAAAAGATCTACCAACTGCAATTCTCTCCTGACATACTTCGCCTCCTATGGCAAGGGCATGGAAAATCTTCAGCCCTATTAAAATCAGCCCAAAAAAAACAGACATTGCATTAAACAATTCTTGATGCAAGAGGAAGTGGTCATATTTCCAGTGTGACATTTCATTACAGCTCATAGTTGTACAGCATGTCTTTGATAAATGTAAGTCATAAATACGAGAAACATTAATTTAGAACTGAAATAATTAGAAATATACAAACCCAGTTTGGACCAGATATACAAAGAGTGCTTAAATTCTCGCTAGAATTATTCAAGGATTTTGCAGTTACTTTCTGACCTATTTTAACAACACTCTGCGGAGGCACATAGAAGCTTTACTCCTAAATGTCACCTTGTATCTGTAAAACCTTTAATGACTGTGATCTTTCTAACTTCCTTACCACTTACATCAAGAAGCTTTATCCAACAAAGACACCGTCAAATTTTAGTTTTGAAATTTAAATGATATATCTTGGGATCTTAATGGAGGTTCATAAGATATGTTTTTCACAATGACGTCAAGACATTCATCATAGCTTTCCACCAACAGTAATTAGTCTCTGGATTTCTCTTCCCCGGAGAGCAATAGAGGCATTACTACACTGGCAAGGGAGTCAATGTGTATTGCAGACGGACAAAAAATATCAAGTCACAATCAAATCAACTACGATCTTATGACAGAGCAGGCTCAAGGCGCTAAATGTCTTACTGGTCCCTCCACACCAGCTTCATAATCAAAAAAGCCCAGCAGCATCTCTACTTGCTGTGTTAGTTGAGGAAAGCCCACCTCTCACCCCCCCCAACTTCACCATATTCTACAGCAGGTTCATTGAGAGTACCCTGAGCTGCTGCATCACTGCATAGTTTGGGAATTGCACCGTCTCAGAACTAAGGACCCTACAACAGATAGTGAGGACAGCTGAAAGGATCATCAGGGTCTCTCTTCCCTCCATTACAGACACTGCATCCGAAAGGCTAACAGCATTGTGGACGACCCCAGACATCTCTCATTCAAACTCTTCTCCTTAAATCCAATAGTTAATGCAGTGGAACATTTGTCTTTTCTTTGTGTTATTCTGAGCATTAACAGTCAGGACTGAGGCCTCCCTATTTTGTGGTCTGAAAATCACGCTTTCATAAAGACTTAATTTTTAAAATACACAGAGGCTGGTGTTTTGCGATTTGTTTGATGTTTCAGCCAATAGTTACATAACCAACCTTGCATGTTTACAGTTGGCTTTTGTGGATTGACTGTAAACAAATTTGGTAAAGTCACAATCCTAATTTAAACAAATAGTTTGATTTATAATTAATTCATCACTGTCTTCTGTTTCAATTAATTCCATAAAACGAATTGACTCTTACTTTTATATTGTTCCTTCACGACATTCACTTCCTTTTTATTCAGGTTCTGCCATGTCTACTTGGCTTAAGATATTTTCACAATTCTAATCCATGTAGAGATGCATGTTAAATGCAAGATAAATCACAAGTGTATCTCTCCTCAATACCAAACACCAAAAGCTCTTAGCAAAATCATGGTCAATGGAGACCAAATGCAAACACTTCTGGTGACTGCTCACAAAATGATGGTCAAAGCTGTATGAGGCTGATTATTGCATACCATCAGTGCTAAAAGTAGTATATAGGGGATAAAATATATTTTCTGGTATATCAGCCACGATGTTCAAATGTAACATGAGTGAGGATAAAGGATGTTTATCCTCAACTACACAACATGCAAAGCAGATTATCAAAACATTGACAATGAATGTATCTCATTGGCATATTCTCATTCACTGCTTGGCTTGCCTGTTGCTGCCAGTATGAAGCTGATACTTTAGCTTGGTTGTCTCATGTTGTTTTCTAAAGTAAGGAAAAGATTTTTGGAAGCTGGTGGCCGTGAGAAGTGAAGCAGAGAGGAATGCAATTTTGCACTTGTGGGTCATGTGTCAATTTGCTAACACTGTCTCATGATCAATTCATTTACAGAAAGGTTGGATCAGACACAAAACACTAACCACAAGCCATGAGTGCCTTAGTTAGGAAAGCAATTAAGGCCAATGATCAAAGGCCAACTGAAAATGAGCTCTTCAGGCTGTTTGATGTATGATAAATGTCTGGACAAGCTCCCAGAACTTCCACCTAGCTATAGCCATGACTACAAAGGCTACACCAAATGCTAAAAGCTGTGGCGATTTTAAAATTCAAAGCTTTAAATTTGAATGTATGTTTGCATATGGCAGTGTATTTTCCTAATAGCTTAATGTTTTGGTCAGAGTACATTATTAACTTTGCTTGTGACTTGGTCAAATTCATAGTTGGCTTTCAATGAACTGACAATGAGCACAATATTAGATTAAGTGTCAAATTTTAATTTTAAGGGTGGCACGGTGGCTCAGTGGTTAGCACTGCTGCCTCACAGCACCAGGGACCTGGGTTTGAGTCCAGCCTCAGGTGACTGTGCAAACTCCACACAGACAATCTCCCCATATCTGTGTGGGTTCCCTCCTGGTGCTCCAGTTTCCTCCTACAATCCAAAGATGTGCAGGTTAGGTGAATTGGACATGCTAAATTGCCCACAGTGTTCTGGGATGTGTAGGCTAGCTGCATTGTCGGGGGAAACGTAGACCAGTAGCGGTTTGCGTCTGGGTGGGATGTTGTTTGGAGGGTCGGTGAGGACTTATTGGGCTAAATGGCTTGTCTACACACTGTAAGCATTCTATGAATCATCCTGGGGTATTGCAATCAAAGTTTCCTAGGGCAGCACATTTGCTTCATTAAGAACTTTCCTTCGGTCATAAGGCCAGGACTCGCTCTGTTCATTGATGATTCTACAACATTCACTTCCAGTCATCCCAATGAAACAGAAAGCAGGTTGCAACAGAACTTAAAAGACATCAACACTTCAGTTGAGAAGTAGGAGGTAGCATTTGTGGCTCCTAGTTGGTTGGTAACAGTCACCTTGAACAGTAGAAAACCCAAACGTTTCTCTTACCACCTCATTACGGAGTGTGCCACCACTGACATCTTTGAGGGCACAATTAACTAGACATTCAATTAATTCAGTCAGTGAATACCATGTCTAAAGATGAGGCTGGAGCCTCATCTTTAGATGAGTTTCACAATATGATCCCTCAATCTCAAATGGGAAGGCGCAGTGGTTGCCTGGATTGGTGTTGTTCCAATAGCAATTAGCAAGCTCAACATCGAATAAGTCTGTTTAATTTGTCAGTGAAATCAATACCCACCTCCTCACTACCAGCACAATGGAGTATGTACTATACACAGGATGTGCTCCTAAGCTCATTTTGATTACTTTAACAGCAATTTCCAACACAGGAAACACAGGAATATGAACAAAACACAATTCCCTTTTGTTTGCATTTTGGTCAATTCATGCAACCTCCAAGGAAAATTTGGGTCACAGTGTTTTCATATCAATCCAGTTACTAATGGCTGTTTCATGCAGTTTTATGTATCTTACAGGCTCTAACTAATATACTCTTACATAAAACTAATTCTCCATTTATTTTTCTCATTTTTGACCTTCCTTATTATTTCCATTTGAATATATTTGCGAGCGCATGTCCCAAATTTACTTCTCATTCAAATACTGATGACTTTTTTTTCTGCAATGGTTTCATTTCATTTGTCCAACATTTAGTTTCTTTATTTTACATCTCGGTTATTCTGCATCCATTTTTGGTGGAACAAACAACACAGTTTCATGGGTCTTTGTTATAAACTTTCCATGATTGGTTCATCGGTTTTCCCTTTTCCTCCCTCTGATCAAGCATTCCAGTACATCATGAAAAACCTTATTTAAGTATTGATCAAAAACAGACACATTTTGTTAAAGCTTGCATTCATCAGAACAATTCCACAAGAATACCAATATGAAGAGAAATCAACATTTATCCTGTATGAAAGGCGAGTCTTGACTAGTTAGCAGGTGAACTTTGATTGGTTGAGGTGTCACCATGGACAATCCACCAGTTTATGACGGTTGACGGTTAACTTCCAAGTTTTATCTAATTTTAAATCAGGCAGGTTGCACCTGACTGGTTAAGGCATTATCCTGAGGAATGAGCTCACATATGCCTGACGAAGAGTCACTGGACTTGAAACATTAACTCTGCTCCCTTCCCACAGATGCTGCTGAGTTTCTCCAGCAATTTCTGTTTTTGTTTCAGATCTCTGGTATCTGAGGTTTTTATGTTATTATACCTGTTACCTATTTTGTTGAGTTGAAACAGGTGCCCTGCCCTTTCAAGTTCTTTCTGTCTGCAAAGAATAGGACCCTATGTATTAATATATGGAGTTCCAAACTCCTTTTAGAAGCCCGTTTCCATCCAGTAAATCAAGCACTATCATTTTGCAGCCTACAAGTTTCAGTCCAAATATAAATTTTTGGACTGATCATTTTGCCAACATTCTCTGAAAAGCAGTTTTATGAACATTATACACACTTATTTCACAGGGTGAGGGCCAATGGCCTTTAGGTAACTAATAATCCTATACATCATCCGGAGTGTTGAGCCATATTTCACTGCTAAAAGTATTGATGAAAGACCAACACTACGTGCTGCGTAAGGAGTGGAATTTCTCTAATCTTTACAAAGCACATGATAACCAGGGATGTAAGACATTTGTCCCTGTCTTTACTCTCAGTTGAAATTCATTATAACTATGTGGAATGGTACACTGAGTGAATTAAGGTGTATTGATCTCCACAAGAGGTATATAAAATTACAATAGCCATAGACAGAGTGAATCGTTGGAATCATTTCTCTGGGTGGTAATCTCAAATACTAAGGGTCATAAGCTTAATCTGAGAGGGGGAAGGTTTAAAGGAGATGTGCGCTAAAAGTTTTTTACACAGAGGGTGGCAGATGCCTGCCAGGCGAGGTGGTTGAAGCATTTATGTTAGCAAGGTTTAAGAGGCATTTAGACAGGCACATGAACAGACAGGGAATTGGGGGATAAAGACGATGTACAGGCAGATGGGTTTAGTCTAGAATGGCATCGTGGTTGGCAAAAACACGATCCGTTGAAGAGACTGTTCCTGTGCGATATTGTTCTTTGTTCTATGATACACACAGGAATCTATTTCCTGATAAAGGTGCCTGACAAACAAATATCCCTAACAATAGAAGTAACAATATAAAATTGCACTGGTGGTTCAAAGTTTTGTTTGGTCCCAACATCACTTTAAATATGTTATTATAAATTGGGTGTTAAAAATAGAATCAGCCATACATAGACTCCACCAAAATATGATTTAGAAATAATAAGAACACAATGAACTGGCAATATTTTACTTCCTTATTTTGACATTATTTGCAACAAATAACTTATTAAAGATGTCCAAGAGTGAATTGCTCTACTTTAAGAGGGTAATTTGATCATTATTAGTTTTCAAGACTTGACAGTTGTTGATGAGCAAGAGGTAGAAATCTTGCTAAATAAAGCCCATCTAGCCTGAGAGTGCTGTCTCCTCAAGCATTAAGCCAGGTGCAGAAAACTGTAAACCTTTAATAAGCAAGACCTAAAAAAAACAATTTACCTTACATAACTAGACATTTACCACACTGGAATAAAAGCCTCTTAGCATGTAAGGATTTGACTTAAGAACTTATCCATCCAGAAACAATGTCAAGATTCAAGATTGAATGGGATAGATGAATAAAGCAGAGAGCAGAGTGGGCAAATGTGACTATTTTCTCACATCGAGGTGAGCATGATTAAGTGCTGTGTTGGTAATATGGCTTAGTAATCCAAAATTTTCAAGGGACATGGGTTCAAATCCCACCACTGCAGGTGATGAAACTTGAATTCAATAAAACAAAGGAAGCTAGCCTAATGGCAACCACATGACCACAACTAATTTTCATAAAAATCCATCTGGTTCATAAATTTTCTTTAGGGGACAAAATCTGCATTCCTTACCTGCAATAGTCGACAACGATCTATTTGACTCTTAACTACCCCTCTGGACAATTATAGATGGGCTATAAATGATGGGCTGAGCCAACAATGTCAACGTGTCTGAACAAATATTTCATAGTGTAACATTCCTTGAAAGTGAAGTCGCAGGTACACAAAGTGATGAAGAAGGGGTTTGGTATGCTAGGCTTCATTCATCAGAACAATGAGTGTTGAGTATCGTTGTGACTGTACTGGACATTAGTGAGGCCACTTTTAAAAAAGCCACATATAATTCTGGTCACCTTTCCAAAGGAATGATGTTGTTAAGCTTGAGATGCTGCAGAAAAGATTTACAAGGCTGGTGCTGGGATTGAAGGGTTTGAACCATATGGAGAGACTGAAGAGGCTGTTTTTTTTTCCCTGGAGTTTTTGAGGTTGAGGGGTGCTTTTATAGTAGCTTGTAAAATCATGTGGGGCATGGATAAGGTGAAAAGACAAGAGGGCATAGGTTTAAGAGGGGCAAGATTTAAAAAGGACCCGAAGGGTAATATTTTCCCACATAGGGTGGTGCGTGTATGCAATGAGCTCCCAAAGGAAGTGGTGGAGGCTGGTACAATTACAACATTTAAAAAGCATCTGGATGGGTACTTGAATAGGAAGGGTTTTGAGGGATAAGGGCCAAATGCTGACAAATGGGACTAGGCCAGATTGGGATGTCTGTTTCGTGCAGATGAGTTAGACCAAAGGGTCTGTTTCCATGCTGCAGTCTCTATGACTCTATAACTAAATAAATCACTGCCACAATGGGTTGAATGGCCTACATCACATTTTAATTTCTATGTATTCAGTTTTGAACCAAAATTCCAATCTTGAGTCTATAGAAATCTCAGCATCAAATCAATAAAGAGGGGTTGAAGTAATATTGATCAACTGCTAATTGGGTTTGAATTAGCAAGATATCCTTTACTGTGCTAAAATACCACATCAAGTGCCAAAAATCAATATAATAATGCAATATGCTTCTGAAGGTGCCAAATTGAGATTCAATCCAACAAAGATTGAGATTCAATCCAACGTCTCAGGACGTAACAATTTACATTTGGTATGAATGTAAACTTTTGCTTAGATAATTGACACTTTGATCTGAATCTCCTTCCATTGGTAGGTTTGGGATAGGCCAGTCCTAACAGGCAATGTGCGACTGAAGCTAATTCACTCCTAATATCCTTAACAGCCACATGTAAAGAGGTTCACAAGCTTGAAGATTGCTCCTTCTCAAAGTACTGGTACCAGGAGAGAAACAAATTAAAGACTGCAATCAGTTAATGAATCTTCCCAATGCAGTGACAGAAGATGCAACAACCTTGACAACTACTTGAGTATGGAGAAAGTGAGGACTGCAGATGCTGGAGATCAAAGCTGAAAATGTGTTGCTGGAAAAGCGCAGCAGGTCAGGCAGCATCCAAGGAGCAGGAGAATTGACGTTTCGGGCATGAGCCCTTCTTCAGGAATGAGGACAGTGTGATAAAAGGTAGGGAGGAGGGACTTGGAGAAGGGGCGTTGGAAATGCGATAGGTTGAAGGAGGTTAAGATGAGGGTGATAGGCCGGAGTGGGGGTGGGACGGAGAGGTCAGGAAGAAGATTGCAGGTTAGGAAGGTGGTGCTGAGTTCGAGGGTTGGGACTGAGACAACGTGGGAGGAGGGGAAATGAGGAAACTGGAGAAGTCTGAGTTCATCTCTTGTGGTTGGAGGGTTCCTAGGCGGAAGATGAGGCGCTCTTCCTCCAGAGGTCGTGTAGCTATGGTCTGGCGATGGAGGAGTCCAAGGACCTGCATGTCCTTGGTGGAGTGGGAGGGAGAGTTGAAGTGTTGAGCCACGGGGTGGTTGGGTTGGTTGGTCCGGGTGTCTCAGAGGTGTTCTCTGAAACATTCCGCAAGTAGGCGGCCTGTCTCCCCAATATCGAGGAGGCCACATCGGGTGCAGCGGATGCATTAAATGATGCGTGTGGAAGTGCGGGTGAATTTGTGGCAGATATGGAAGGATCCCTTGGGGCCTTGGAGAGATTTCCCCCAGACGTGATCGACGATGCTCTCCACCGCATCTCCTCCACTTCCCATTCCTCCGCCCTTGAGCCCCGCCCCTCCAATCGCCACCAGGACAGAACCCCACTGGTCCTCACCTACTACCCCACCAACCTCCATATACATCGTATCATCCGTCGTCATTTCTGCCACCTCCAAACGGACCCCACCACCAGGGATACATTTCCCTCCCCTCCCCTATCAGCATTCCGAAAAGACCACTCCCTCAGTGACTCCCTCGTCAGGTCCACACCCCCCACCAAACCAACCTCCACTCCCTGCACCTTCCCCTGCAACCGCAAGAAATGCAAAGCCTGCGTCCACACCTCCCCCCTTACTTCCCTCCAAGGCTCCAAGGGATCCTTCCATTTCCGCCACAAATTCACCTGCACCTCCACACACATCATTTACTGCATCCGCTGCACCCGATGTGGCCTCCTCTATATTGGGGAGACAGGCCGCCTACTTGCGGAACGTTTCAGAGAACACCTCTGGGACACCCGGACCAACCAACCCAACCACCCAGTGGCTCAACACTTCAACTCCCCCTCCCACTCCACCAAGGACATGCAAGTCCTTGGACTCCTCCATCGTCAGACCATAGCAATACGATGGCTGGAGGAAGAGCGCCTCATCTTCCGCCTAGGAATCCTCCAACCAAAACTTCAGTAATGCCTGATGCTTGACGTCTAGCAATCTAGCCTCTTCAACATTTTCAACCTAACCTCTTCCATATCTTCATCCTCATCCTCTTTCAAATACCCAAGTAAAATTATTCTATTTGAATAATATATAATGGGAAGTCCAAGTTGCATTTTGAACATAGATCGGTTCAACTAGCTGCAAATGAGCTCACTTCAAATCTCAATTAATAAAAAGGCCATTATCCAAGCAAAGAAACACCAAAAGTTAGCAACAGATGGAATGTATTTAAATGTGTTATACATTGTAAAATGCAAGTGACAATAAATTATTCAACTCAATTCAATTACTGTGGTTATCTAATTCTGAAATTCGTTTTTGTTTCATTTACTTATGGGATGCAAGCTTTGCAGGTTGGGCTCACATTTACCTCCTATCTTTAGTTGGCCCAGAGTTGCCTTCTTGAACCATTGCAGTCCATTTGGTTTAGACATGCCTACAAAGCTGTTACAAAGGCAGTCCTTACTGATATAGTTAGGTCTGAGAGAGATATAAGGGGGACAAGGTGAAGTAATTAGCTATATTAATTTAAATATGGTCAGGCAATTAGGGGCTTATTTTTTTCCAACAGAATATTGTAAATATAGTACATGTTTGAACAAAATAGAATGGGGATTCTTTAGGAAAGCAATTCCCTCTGTTTACTGTTCCAAATCAAGCAATAATTAAAAAGGCTTCTGATTCTATTGACATAATTCAGGAATCTTAATTGCTACTTGTGGCAGCTATCTAAATTCACAGTGTAGATTTTAGGAAGTTGAAACTGAATTCAGTTTTGAAATGTGCTAGATACAGATGAACCAGCTACACAAATGATGTTCACACACAGCTTGAGACAACAAACATCGTTCAAAGTGATTTCCAGTAAATATTCTCACAATGGAAATAATTTTCAACTTTGCTCCTTCAAGATCGGAACAGACTGTCCATCTGTTTAAGAACCTCAACCTTTTGAATCCTACTGAGATTAATAGGATAACAATCAGGTAAAATGGCTTGCCAGTGCCTGCCTGAACCGAAGTTGAAATTAATCTTGATATACCAGAGTAGCTGCCTTTCACTCCACCAATTAGGACTCAGCTTTCAAGACGAGCTTTTTGAATATCTTGAGTGGTGAGATTATTGCTTGACATGGTAGGTATCATTGGAAACTCAATCATTCAATTCCAGGACATGGGGTGCCCTGGGAAGGCCAGAGGTCAAGACCCGTTCGAACTAAAAAAGGGTGCATCCAATCTGCAAGGACTAACAGTGGAAACAGTTGCAAAGTGTGAGATTTCTCTTTTCAAGGTTAGAACTATTCAGCTCAGCCAATGCAAATTTGTAAAAGTTGTGCCAAATATCGTAAGCCATTAGCATTTTTAAAGCATTTTTAAAATTATTTTTGCTGTACAAAGAATAGAGACCAGATTGAATTTTACTAAAGATTGCTCTATTTAGTCCAGCAAGTTGAGGAGAAAAAGTGAAGAGTGAGCTGGCCATTTTGGAAGTGGGTGAAAGAATGCAGTTGTAGGTGTTGGAGGAGGTGGAAGGAGGGGGACACAACATCCTCATTAAATGTAGGCAAGGGAAAGTAGAATATCAAGGTAAACATGGGAAGCAGAGGATTTTTAAACAAGGTGGAGGAAATGAACACATTGAAATCAAGGAGAAAGACCCAATTATGTACTACAGTGACTGGCAGGTTGAACTTAGCAGTGTCTGTCTCTTCGTGCTGATTGGAATGACTGTCTATGATTTTGATCATGGGGCTGGGGATGGTGGGTGACAGGGAGAGGCACAGGTTAGTGAGGGAAGAACATGTGTTTGAAGTTGGCTGAGTGGAGTCTTTTTGAAAACATCAATGTCAATTTGTTTTTTCCTGTTTTAAGTTTATTTTATTGATCCATTGTGAAGGGTAAAGGTGCTTCAAATGAACTAGAATGCACCATTTTTAAAGATTTTTACCTGTGCAATCATTCTCCATTAACATTCAATATAAATGTACCAATAAGATAGGAGGAGTATATAGCATTCTCAATTTATTGCCAACATCCCAAATCACAATGAGGCAGCATCCATTAAAATCTTTTTAAAATCTGTTGCTTGCTATTAGATAATTTTCTTAAAAGGGAAATGAATTCTCTCATTATCAGCCACAAGGATAAAGGAATCTTTAAATATTAAAAAAGATCATTCCCAACTCTGGGAGGTTGGTTTACATCAAATTAACAAGCAATTATTTTATTATAAATAAAGTGCAATAGCTATTTTACTTATACATTCCAAAGTATTAGGAGATACGTTAAATTCAGATCTGAACATTCCTAAATTTGGCCAAGGAGTTTTGCTTTTTACTGAGAGTAACCAGGGCCCAGTTACGTTCTTTGAGCTTTGCTCACTATGCAGGGCAGGGTCTCTGTTACCAGGTCGGAGCACCTCATTACCAGTTGGGAAGACATATGCAAAGCACTGGAAGGAGAAGAAGCCAGGTTTTTTTTCTAAGAAAAGAGATGGAAGTATTCAAGCGAAGTGTCGGCAACTTTAAGGTTTGACTGCAGACTGATCAGAGACCTCAGATGGGGTTAGGTCCAGATGAAATGATATGATGACACAAAGGTTTATGTGCAGCAAATTTTGAGATCTTTGACATTTGAATTATAGACAGTCCTATTTCTCAAAACATCATCAAATTACAAGTCGACTGTGACAACCATCTATGGAGTTCACACATCCCTTTGGTTAAGGAAAGACCATCAAAACTCAATTTGTGGCAGATGGAACTGAATGTACCTTATCGGCCTGAATTAGGATGGTAATCCCCATCCAAGCTCGTCTGTATGAATCTTAAATGTGTTAAACAATGCAGAATGCTGGAATCAACCAAAACACTACCCTCTATTTGAAAAATACCTTTGAACTTGTGCAAAGTTACATTGTGAAGGAGCCATGAGGTATAAAAAATACTGATCATGGCAAGTAAAGGGAACGCACAACCTCTGTCTGTAACAACAGTCACATCAAACTCAATTCAGAAAATGCACAGTTGCTGGATGGCAGATCATAAGCCCCTACTCAGGGCCAATTTTGCTTTTCCGGTGTATGCCATGTATGAATTTAGATTTATTTTACTTTATTCATTTGAAAGACAAACCAGTTTTAGTAGCAATTAGAGATAAAGCACTGGTAAATCAATGCTGGTTTGTTCTGAAATACTGGCAGAATATGCCTAGATTTTGCAATAGTTCTGACACCAAAATTGTCAGTGTTTGCCAGCAAGACAGTAACTGTGATATGCAGTTAAACACAGAAATCCATAACTTGTTGGCAGTAGATTTTTGCTGCTTTACAGGGCGGCCTGTTGAATTCCTTGCTGACAGAAATCCAACAAGTCATTTGGTTTGATATGAATGGTCACATTTGACGTTATTAGCCTCACTGTAAACAATCTGTGAAAAACTGATACACTATTGAATATGGCGAAAGTGAGGACTGCAGATGCTGGAGATCAGAGCTGAAAATGTGTTGCTGGAAAAGCCCAGCAGGTCAGGCAGCATCCAAGGAGCAGGAGAATCGACATTTCGGGCATGAGCCCTTCTTCAGGAAGGACGGAAGTGTGCCCAGCAGGCTAAGATAAAAGGTAGGGAGGAGGGACTTGGAGGAGGGGCGTTGGAAATGCAATAGGTGGAAGGAGGTTAAGGTGAGGGTGATAGGCTGGAGTGGGGGTGGGACGGAGAGGTCAGGAAGAAGATTGCAGGTTAGGAAGGTGGTGCTGAGTTCGAGGGTTGGGACTGAGACAAGGTGGGGGAGGGGAAATGAGGAAACTGGAGAAATCTGAGTTCATCCCTTGTGGTTGGAGGGTTCCTAGGTGAAAGATGAGGCGCTCTTCCTCCAGAGGTCGTGTAGCTATGGTCTGGCGATGGAGGAGTCCAAGGACCTGCATGTCCTTGGTGGAGTGGGAGGAGGAGTTGAAGTGTTGAGCCACAGGGTGGTTGGGTTGGTTGGTCCGGGTGTCCCAACCCTCTGGGACACCCGGATCAACCAACCCAACCCTCTGGGACACCCGGACCAACCAACCCAACCCTCTGGGACACCCGGACCAACCAACCCAACCACCCCGTGGCTCAACACTTCAACTCCCCCTCCCACTCCACCAAGAACATGCAGGTCCTTGGACTCCTCCGTCGCCAGACCATAGCTACACGACCTCTGGAGGAAGAGCACCTCATCTTCAGCCTAGGAACCCCCCAACCACAAGGGATAAACTCAGATTTCTCCAGTTTCCTCATTTCCCCTCCCCCCACCTTGTCTCAGTCCCAACCCTCGAACTCAGCACCACCTTCCTAACCTGCAATCTTCTTCCTGACCTCTCCGCCCCCACCTCCTCTCTGGCCTATCACCCTCACCTTAACCTCCTTCCACCTATCGCATTTCCAACGCCCCTCCAAGTCCCTCCTCCCTACCTTTTATCTTAGCCTGCTTGGCACACTTTCCTCATTCCTGAAGAAGGGCTCATGCCCGAAACGTCGATTCTCCTGCTCCTTGGATGCTGCCTGACCTGCTGCGCTTTTCCAGCAACACATTTTCAGCTCATGCTGGAGATCAGAGTCAAGGTTAGTGTGGTGCTGGAAAAGCACAGCAGGTCAGATGGTATTCAAGGAGCAGGAAAATCGACGTTTCAGGCAAAAGCCCTTCATCAGGAATCTGAAACGTTGATTTTCCTGCTCCTTGGATGCTGCCTGACCTGTTGTGCTTTTCCAGCACCACTCTAGTCTTGACATTGTTGAATAATATGCAACTATCTTTTAAAGGCATTCTAAATTATAAGCACTGATGAAATTGCTCTGCTCCAGAAAAACTCATAACCTTTTTGTGCAATGTCAAACTTCTCTAATGATAAAATGTAGTCCATGTATGTTTAGAAATCTTTCTTATAAAGTTGACCTAGTCCCATTTTTATGTCCCACTGGTTTCAAAATATTAACTAGGTTTTCTCTCTTCACAGAGGCTGCCAGACTTGCTGAATTTCTCCAGCAATTTTCTATTTTTGTTTGTTTCAGACCTCCAGCATCCAGAGTTCTTTGCTCTATTTTATATGCAATCTTCCTATTTCTCAGAACCAGACACTAGTGAAAATCTGCACGACTGATGAGTTCAGCTAAGTTTGATAACTCACCTTCTAATGGCAAACTTAAGCAATATAATGAATTTTCCCACAAAACAAATAGTAATGTGCCTTAACTAAATGATAATATTAAAGGATTTGCCCAATTTTAAAAATACATTACTGTAGTCATTCAGAGAATGTGCCTTAAAACCATCCACTATTTTCTATCTGGGGCATTCAAAAAAATTCCTGAGTGCCCTGCAAATGCTGTCACCACAAAGGGCTGAAATGTTCTTACTGGTGAGTTTTGCTTGCATCTGGTTTCAAAAGGGGGGCACAGTAAAAGGTTAGATCGCAACTTATTCAACCAACCCCTACACAAGGAGACTGAGTAGGGAAAAAAAAACCCACCTTTGGGTTTCATGAACAAAATGATGAAAGATCCTCTGGCAATGATCGGGTTTTTAAACAGAGAACTTTGTAAGCTTAGTCAGGCTCAGAGAGTTTAAAACACTGAAGGAACAGTATGATTAATTCTACAAAGAGAGGTGGCATGATATATTTCGTACTGTTACACAAATGTAGATTACAATATTTGAATTAAAGAAGTCTCAACATACATGTTATTTTCTACATTCATCTTGCAATGAAATAAATTAGCTGTTATACAGGTTGTATACATTTCAAGACTGAAGAACTGTGGAAAAATCCTAACAGACTAGCCCAAGATCATAAAGTGCTGTTTGTGTTACAGCTATGCTATTTTGTAAGTCGATATAAAGCTGTGTGATTTAACTTCCTATAAAAATAGGATACTCATCCCAATTGTAGATGCACTGACACCACTGAACCCAATAAGACACCAATAGTGGATCTAAGCCTGCAGCTTAAAAATGCAAGACAGCTATACATTCAAAACTCAAGCTACGGGTAGATAACAAATTCCATACTTTACCACCATCATTTTACATTAAATAAAGTTTACGTTATTTTTCAGGTCTTACCAGCATGGCTTCTGAGCTTTTGTCAACCATGGTCTATATGATTGTTCCGAGCTTTTACAATACGCTGTTCATGGATTTCTGTCTGTTCAAGTCTGTTCAGTCACTACTGCCCTCTGTCTCTCTCTTGCTGTGGTTGTAATGAAATTCTCTGTCTGCTTAATCCAGAAACCTTGGACACTCTGAAATGACATGTGACACAGTGTGTTTTATTCCAGTCCAGTTCAATGGCATCAGCAGCAGTCAGCCTCCAGATTAAAGATGATTGTATTACAATTTTTTTTCAACATGTATTTCCACTGTAAAATGTCAATGCATTTTTTAATCTACACATATCAGTTTGAAGTCATTGTTGTCTCTTACCACAATGTACAATCTCCCAATCTCCTCCTCACTTTACTCTACACTTCTGTCTCCTCTTTCAATGGCAATAATCAAAAGCTGAAGTACACTTCACAACTCATTTGACTCCTTTCTACATAGGTACATTTCATAAGTAACTTGTACTCCAACCACCTTTTTCATTTATGATACATGAATGATTCATCATTTAGAAATATTAATGTTCACAGTAAACTTAGCAAATTGCAAGCTCACTGTAGTATTCAGGTAGAGACCTAACAGTCTGTTGTTGACAATGTGAAAGTTAGCAGGAATGAATATTTAGCTTTGCTTTCACTTTAAGGGTCTGAAGTCTGATTTATGAGTTTGTAAATTTGTTTAGAAAACAGCCTCAGTTTTGCTCCCTCAAAGTTTCAGGCTTGTTGTATTTAAAATTAGCAGAATGCCCTTGTGTACCAAGATATTCCTTCATTTCATTATTTGTGAACACAACTCATTGTTTTTATATTGACAAGCTCCATTATATTATAGAAGGTCCTCAATGATTTGGCATTAGTCGTGGATTTCATAGATTCCCTACATTGTGAAACAGGCCCTTCGGCCCAATAGGTTCACACTGACACTCCGAAGAGTAACCCACTCAAACCCAATCCCCTAACCCATATTTACCCCTGACCAATGTACCTTACATACACATCCCTGAACATTATGGGCAATTTTGCATGGCTTATTCACCCTTAACTTGCACATCTTTGGATTGTGGGAGGAAACCAGAGCACCCGGAGGAAACCCATGCAGACATGGGGAGAACATGCAAACTCCACACAGACCTAGTGCTGTGAGGCAAAAGTGCTGACCACTGAGCCACCACGATGCATTGTACAAGAAATTCAACAATAAAAAGGAAGGAAACACTTCTCCAATTCAGAAGTTAATGAATACAATGCTTTGACAGAATCCTTCACATATAGTCAAAATACCTTGGATATCATTATGACATTGGACTGTGTAGAATGGACAAACACATCATGAGTTCAGGAACAAAGCTAAACTGCGCGTAGAATTGTAGAGTCTTATATAACATCCATCCATTTCTGACTGTTACTTCGGAAAATCTATCTCATTCCTCTAAAACTTTTTAGTTGATTATATAAAAACAATGAAAACTACTTCAAGTGTTCAGTAACTTTAAAAATCTCCACCCTTTCCTAAGCAAATCTTTTTAGGGATGAGTCCGTTGAGTTTTCTTGCTGAATTAACAAAAACGCCTCTCGGTACTGAATCACATACCATGAGGAAGGTTCCATAATCAGTGCATTCTAAATAGTAACAAAAACAGAAATTGCTGAAAAGAGCATAGCAGGTCTGGCAGTATCTACAGAGAGACAGCAAAATTAACGGTTCAGGTCCAGTGACCCTTCTTCAAAACTTTGTTTCAGAAATGTTAATTCTCTCCACAGAGGCTGCCAGAACTGCTGAATTTTTCCAGCAATGTCTGCTTTTGTTTCTGATCTCCAGCATTCACAGTTCTTTAGATTTCTTGTTTCATGTTAAATAGTGTTGTGGGGCAGTCCTATTTAGGTTATGGTTCCTACTTGCACAATCCTTTTTATGATGTGCTTCTTCAAGTTTTTCTTTCTGATTTAATCCCATGACATAGAGAATCTTATTAAAAAAGGAACCAGCAATTGCATCTTGTACTTTAAAC
Organism: Chiloscyllium punctatum; assembly: GCF_047496795.1. Lineage (NCBI taxonomy): Eukaryota > Metazoa > Chordata > Chondrichthyes > Orectolobiformes > Hemiscylliidae > Chiloscyllium > Chiloscyllium punctatum. Next base: position 98,892,394 of record NC_092745.1, on the reverse strand, counting down.
TAAAGTACTCTAAAATATGTGGCTGAGCATCAGTAATTAACTGGACCTCTTTATGCAACTTACAGGGAAAAAGAGGCTTGCGCATTCCTGGTCACTATATGGCAATTTCCCATGGCCAATCCACCTAACCTGCGCATCTGTGGACTGTGGGAGGAAACTGGAGCACCCAGCAGAAACAGAGGGAACTTGCAAACTCCACACAAACAGTCACCAGGTTTTGTGAGGCTATAATGCCGTGTACATTTTATTCCAATTAGTCTAATGGTTCTTAGATTAGATTAGATTACTTACAGTGTGGAAACAGGCCCTTCGGCCGAACAAGTCCACACCGCCCCGAAGCGTAACCCACCCATACCCCTACATCTACATCTACCCCTTACCTAACACTACGGGCAATTTAGCATAGCCAATTCACCTGACCTGCACATCTTTGGACTGTGGGAGGAAACCGGAGCACCCGGAGGAAACCCACGCAGACACGGGGAGAACGTGCAAACACCATACAGTCTGTCGCCTGAGGCGGGAATTGAACCCGGGTCTCCAGCGCTGTGAGGCAGCAGTGCTAACCACTGTGCCCACCGTGCCGCCCACAGTGTTTGTAAACAACAGTGCTCATTTCTTAGAAGTGCAAAACCATATATTTATTGTACTGTTACAACACAGTAACAGGCCATACAATCCTTTTCCTCAACTTCTGATTACATATGTTGAATTTCAATTTCTTTTTCTTGTCTTTTTTAAATTTGCTACTGTACATTATGTGAGGTTTTGTTGAATTTTCAGTCCATCTACCTTTCTTTCTGTTCACTTCCATTTTTACCAGTGTTTGAACATTCTGAAAACTTTAAACACGGCTTTATTTTTGTATTTCTCACTTCTAGACATTAGCTTCGAAACAACTGCTGGTGATATTATTAGGTGAATGCTTAACACGTACATATGACATTTCTGTCCATTATTTTAGCAACTGCATTAACCCTTGAGATAAATGTTTGCACAAAAACAGCAGATAAACGAATGTCAAAAATACTTACACACAAATACTAAAATTCACATACTAATCCAAGCAGTAATTATTTTTAGACTGATAATTTCTTGACTCTAGGTTTTTATCTTTACACAGTGTCACCATTCCTTTAAGAACTCAGCCATAGAGTTATAAAGCATGGAAACAGATCCTTCAGTCGAACTCTTCCATGTCAAGTCCCAAACTAAACTAGTCCCATACATTTGGTCCATAACCCTCTAAACCTTTCCTATTCGTTTTTTTTATCCAAATGTCTTTTAAATGTTGTAACTGTATCAGCATTTGTCACCTCCTCTGTCACTTCATTTCACATATGAACCACTCTCTGTGTGAAAACGTTGCCCCTCAGGTCATTTTAAATCTTTCTTATCTCAACTTGAAAGGATTCAGAAAGGATTTACAAGAATGTTGCCAGGGTTGGAGGATTTGACCTAGAGGGAGAGATTAAATAGGCTGGGGCTGTTTTCCCTGGAACATTGGAGGCTGAGGAGTGACCTTATAGAGGTTTATAAAATTATGAGGGGCATCGATAGGATGAATAGACAAAGTCTCTTCCCCGGGGTGGGGGAATCCAGTACTAGAGGGCATAGGTTTAGGGTGAGAGAGGAAAGATATAAAAAAGAGACTTAACAGGCAATTTTTTTCATGCAGAGGGTGGTGTGTGTATAGAATGGGCTGCCAGAGGAATTGTGGAGGCTAGTACAATTGCAACATTTAAAAGGCATCTGGATGGGTATATGAATATGAAGGGTTTGGAGGGATATGGGCCAGGTGCTGGCAGGTGGGACTAGATTAGTTTCGGATAGCTGGTCAACATGGATGAATTGGACCGAAGGGTCTGTTTCCATGCTGTACACCTCTATGACTGAAAGACATCCAGCACTTCCTCCTGTGTGATACGGACATTTTTCAAGATGTCACCATCTATTTCCCTACATTCTATATCTTCCACGCCCTTTTCCACAGTAAACACTGATGTAAAATACTCATTTAGTATCTTCCCCCATCCCCTGCGTCTACACACAAATGCCACCTTGCTGATCTTTGAGGGGCCGTATTCTCTCCCTAGTTACCCTTTTGTCCTTAATGGATTCTCCTTAACTCTACTTGCCAAAGCTATTTCATGTCCCCTTTTTGACCTCCTGATTTCCCTCTTAAGTATACTCCTACTGCCTTTATACTCTTCTAAGGATTCACTCAATCTATCCTGTATATACCTGACAAATGTTTCCTTCCTTATCTTAACAAAACCCTCAATTTCTCTAGTCATCCAGCATTTTCTATACCTACCAGCCTTTTCTTTCACCCAAACAGGAATATACTGTCTCTGGACTATTTTTATCTCATTTCTGAAGGCTTCCCATTTTCCAGCCATTCCTTTACCTGCAAACCTCTGCCCCCAGTTAGCTTTTGAAAGTTTTTTTTATTAGATTCCCTACAGAGTGGAAATAGACCCTTTGGACCAACAAGTCCACACCGACGCTCCAAAGAGTAACCCACCCAGGTTCATTTCCCTCTAAGTTACCTAACACATTGGGCAATTTAGCATGGCCAAGTCACCTGGCCTGCACATCTTTGGATTGTGGGAGGAAACCAGAGCACCCAGAGGAAACCCACGCAGACACGGGGAGAATGTGCAAACTCCATACAGACAGTCGCCGAGCTTGGAATCGAACCTGGGTCCCTGGTGCTGTAAGGCAGCAGTGCTAACCACTATCCACAGTTCTTGCCTAATACCATCAAAAAAAGCCAAGCTCCAATTTAGAACTTCAACTTTTAGATCTGGTCTATCCTTTTCCATCACTATTTTAAAACAAATAGAATTATTGCCGCTGGCCACAAAGTGCTCCCCCACTGACACCTTAGTCACCTGCCCTGCTTTATTTCCCAAAAGTAGGTCAAGTTTTGACCCTTCTCTCGTAGGTACATCCACATATTGAATCAAAAAATGTTCTTGTCTGTACTTAACAAATTCTTCTCCATCTAAACCCTTAACACTATGGCAGTCCCAGTCTATGTTTGAAAAGTTTAAATCCCCTACCAAAACCAGTGTATTAATCTTACAGATAACTGAGATCTCCTTAAAAATTTGTTTCTGAATTTCCCGCTGACTATTAGAGGGTGTACAATACTTCTAATGGGGAAATGTAAACATGCAGGTTTTACATGTGTATGTTCGAACTGATTTAAAGTTGTGTAATGCAGGAGTATCCAGGTGACTTCATCAAACTGTTTTTTGGAGGTGATGTGCTTCCTACTTGTCCACATAAACACTGGATTATTGAATTGTTATTAACTTAGATTTCTGGTCTTATTTTCACCTAGCCTGGGCTTGACCAACAAAGTAGCCATTTGGCTACAGAACTGGCTTGAAGGCAGAAGACAGAGAGTGGTGGTGGAGGGTTGTTTTTCAGATTGGAGGCCTGTGACCAGTGGAGTGCCACAAGGATTGGTGCTGGGTTCACTACTTTTCATCATTTATATAAATGATTTGGATGTCAGCTTAAGAAGTACAGTTAGTAAGTTTGCAAATAACACCAAAATTGGAGGTGTAGTGAACAGCGAACAAGGTTACATCGGACTACAATGGGATCTTGATCAGGTGAGTCAATGGGCTGAGAAGTGGCAGATGGAGTTTAATTCAGATAAATGCGAGGTGCTGCATTTTGGGAAAGCAAATCTTAGCAGGACTTATACTCTTAATGGTAAGGTTCTAGGGAGTGTTGCTGAACAAAGAGATCTTGGAGTACAGGTTCATAGCTCCTTGAAAGTAAAGTTGCATTTAGATAGAGTGAAGAAGGCATTTGGTATGCTTTTCTTTATTGGGCAGAATATTGAGTACAGGAGTTAGGAGGTCATGTTGCGGCGGTACAGGCCATTGGTTAGCCCACATTTGGAATATTGCATGCAATTCTGATCTCCTTCCTATTGGAAGGATGTTGTGAAACTCAAACGGGTTCAGAAAAATGTACAAGCATGTGCCAGGATTGCAGGATTTGAGCTATAGGGAGAGGCTGAACAGGCTGGGGCTGCTTTCCCTGGAGTGTCAGAGGCTGAGGGGTGATCTTATAGAGGTCTATAAAATCATGAGGGGGATGGATAGAGTAAACAGAAAAGGTATTTTCCCTGAGGTGAGTGAGTCCAGAACTAAAGGGCATAGGTTTAGGGTGAGAGGGGAAAATATAAAAGAGACTTAAGGGGCAGCTTTTTCACACAGAGGGTGGTACGCGTATGCAATGGGCTGCCAGAGGAAGTGGTGGAGGCTGGTACAATTGCAACATTTAAGAAGCATCTGGATGGTCATATGAATAGGAAGGGTTTGGAGGGATGTGGGCTGGGTGCTGGCAGGTGTGTTGGGATACCTGGTCAGCATGGACGATTTTGACCAAAGGATATATTTCTGTGCTGTACATCTCTATGACTCTAAGGCCTCTCTGATAGCCATGTTGATTTATAACTGTAATACTTGCCAACGCTTTTATTTTTCTTTTGGTGTCATACACTGGCCTATGTTTCTTCCTTGCATTTATGGTAATTCTACACTCAGTAGCTTATCGACATTATGCCAAAAAGAGCAAGTTTTCCTTCCGGTAAGCTGGTCCACACCTCTAGTTTGCCCTCTTACTCCTTTACCAAGTTGATGTTAAACACCATTATAGGTTTGAAAAAAAAAGTGGACTTATGAACTCAACTAAATAATGCTAGGAGTGTGACAAACTAAGACGCAGAGATTCAAATGTTCCATTCCCCATAAATATGAGGGAAGGTAATAAACAAATAATATATCCAGGAACATTTTTGACTTTATAAATAGAGGCACAGAGTACAAGGGTAAATATATATGGTTATGCAAGGCAATGATTAGGCAATAGTCTCTGGTTAGGTCTCTAGTCTATAAAAATGACACTATAACCACGATATAACCAGTACTTTAAAGGATTGGCATGAGAGATTATAGTTAGAGGATAGATTAGAGATTTTGGGACTACTTCAAACCACTGAGAGGTTTGACAATATTGTTTAAAATGTGAGATTCTATTCGGATAACATGAACAGCTTTCATAAATCACAGCATATTAGTCGACCCTGCATGCAGAGCAGCCCAATTTCTTTGGCCACCCCAAGTACATGTACCCAGCATGTAGGTCGATTCCCCTATTCAGCCACCACATGTTACATCCAGAATTATAGTCAGTTTCAATTTCTTACACCATGAGTTAATGTTTGACTTATCAGTACCATATATGTGGATGCACGGGACTGGTTAGCAGAGTAGAGGTACACCAACAGTATATTTCAATTTGTATACCCAACTGAGGTTGCCATTAAAGTCCTTCCATCTTGAATGTTCCCCTTACCTAAGGCATGGTGATCCTTGAGTTAAACTGGTCCACTAGTTATCACATGCTAATGGGAGAGCAGCCCGCTGGGTCTATGTTTAGCTTACTTCATAACTATATTCAAGGAGGCAACACAGATGACAATAACCCTAATCAGTAGCAATGGTTTACTCTTATATTTGGCATATCAGAATACCTATTTTTGAAGGTATTTTTCAAGGTTTCTTAAGTGAATTCTTAAGTAAAGTTTTAGTATTTATGACACTGTAGCTGGAGCAGAGAAGGCAAGACATTGATTTCATTTATTTCTTTGGGTGGATAAGGGAAAATCTATGAGTACTCAATAAAGAAGAGGCAAAATAGAAAGTTCTGGAGAAACTCAGCAGATCTGACAGCATTTGTAGAGAGAGAAACAAAGTTAATGCTCAAATCTCGTGATTCTTAGTCAGAACTGTTCTCATGAAGGGTTGCTTGATTTGAAACATTAACTGTGTTCCTTCTATACATACTGTCAACAATATTGATAGATCAAGGATAGGTTAAAGAGCATTCTGATTCAACAACTGAATTGTTATTATAGTTATAGATCATTTACAAAGCATTCACATAATGATTATTAAAATTTGATGAATATGACAAATATATTTAATCTTGAAATGATTAATTTCTACTCTGTCTTGGCCTTAGTGGATTGATACTTTCACATCATACATTTGTTTTCAGTCAAATTACATGTGCTGCTTTTTAAGTTCTGCATCAAATCCAATCATATGAAGAGTAAAAATTGAGGGTTTGAGGGTGCAATTATTTAGCCATTGGGTCATGCTGAAAGGGAGAAAATAAAAGTCAAATTTCAATGACATCATATAAGCGTCCAGGATTTTGACCATTATTTTTATGTGTAAGCTGGGTTTTTTTTGGGTTTGGCTTTTTAATCAATAAAAATCAAACTTCATATGGAGGAAATGATCTCAAAGACAAGCAACAATTATGGCTTTTTGGGGGGAAAGATTTCATGTATATATCAACTGATCAACAACATGCTTCTCTGAAGCAGACATTTTTAAAAGCACGTGCAGTACCAAGAATGGAAGGTCTTGGCTGCTTTTACATTGAAACATAGTAACATGGGATATGAGCAGGACATTTATCTCCTCAACTCTGCTTCACCATTCTAGATCATGATCTAGATCTACCTAAATACCATATTGAGTCCATTTTAGTTTAGATTTACAAAGATGGATATCCATGGTTCAGTTTAGGCATTTACCTTCAGCTCCCAAATCCCAGTGTCAGCTTTTTTGAATCTTTGACTACTGCTGGGATAAAGAAGTTTGATGGACTGACATCTATAATCAGAACCAGCTCAGTCGCTCGTTTTCCAGAATGTGAATTAAATAGTACCAGTTTTAAAGATCCTTAAACTCCTAGTCATCCTGACAGTTAATAAATGATCAGGCAAATTATACCGACAACATTAAGACCTGGAGAAGCAGTGATTTGGAAGCAGATAAAAACATACTTGTTCAGTAATCATATTTTGCCTGGAGAAGGCAGGAGATTTGTTTTTGTCTTTTGAAATCTTGCAAATAGTGATGCACCTTACCTCAATATGGTTTCTCAATTCCTTCCCTTGCTTTCGATCTCAACTGGTAATACCTGGCAAATAGAAAACACAGTAAGAGTTACTAGGGCTCACAATGGAAGTGTGAGCTAGATATCCAGATGAAAGTTTGTTTAAAAATAGTAGACATTATTGGGTGAATTTTGCACTCAAGATAATTAATCTTGTGATTGAATGTTTTGGCATGAAATGGTAACTTTTACACTTGTTTGCTCCCACTGAGAAGCCATACACATGAGGAGCACACATCGACTTCTGCTTCTGCACGTTAGATAAATTGTCCCATAGTGTTCAGGGATGTGTAGGTTAGGTGCACTATTCAGGAGAAATGTAAGGGAATGGGTTTGGGTGGTTTACTCTTTGGTGGGTCGGTGTGGACCTATTGGGCCGAAGGGCCTGTTTCCACACTGTAGTGATTCGAATTATTATTCTTATTCTGGTGTTTGAGGATTTATAGCCAGAGTGCACAAGTATTAACATAAAGGAAGGTAACTGTGGTTGTTTGAAGGCCAATCCTTGGCCAACCATCTTCAGCTATTACATTAATGGCTTTCCCTTGTCAGAATTTGAAACAGTCCATGCCCATCTGCAACAAGATCTGGACAATATTCAGGATTAGACTGATAAGTGGCAAGCTACATTTGTGCCACACAAGTGTGAGGCAGAGACTGCCTTCAACAAGACAAACTCTAATCATCTCCTCTTGATGTTCAAATGGTATTATTTTGCTGAATTCCCTGCTACCAACATGTTTGATGTTACCATTGATGAGAAACTGAACAGGACCAGCCATGCAAACACTGTGGCTATAACAGTAGGACACAGGCTGGGAATTCTGCAGCATCTAACAACTCCTGACTTCCCAAAGGGTCTCCTCTCCAAGCCACATACTGTCTTGGCTTAAAACTATATTGCTGTTCCTTCATTGAGTCAAAATTGTGGAGCTCTGTTCCAAATAGGACAGTGGTACCTACACCATATGGACAGCAGTGGCCCAAAATGGCAGTTCACAACCACCTTCTCAAAGACAATTAAGGATGCACAGTAAATTCAGACTGAACCAACAACATCCACATCCTGTGAAAGAATTTTTTAAAACTCTCAGAGAGTAGGCTAATGAGAAAGAAAACCTTTCTTCATTCTATCCCTGCCAATGCAGCTTGACCTTGTTTCCTCAAAAGTATCTCTATTGGGCATTGGTTTTACTACTGTGCAAATCTAAAATTCCAGTGGTGCATTCTGGGAAAGGTTCACAGAAACTTTTGTGGAATTTATGACGTCGTGAAGGAACTGCAGACTGTTTTTTCAGTTAACATTGTCATATCATTGCAAGACATCTCGATGTTGTGGATCACTGCTATTTCTGGAAAAAACCAGCTTCATGACAGACATCAGGAAGGTTTCTCAAAGCAGTAACAGGAACCTGACACCAGGACAAATTCTTGAGTCCTGTCATGAAACTTCAACTGTATTGGGAATGCAAGAATATTATTTATGAGCCCTGAAGAAGGGCTCATGCCCGAAACGTCGATTCTCCTGCTCATTGTAATTAGACAGGGGGCTAGCTCACCAACCCAATAAGGAACCACCAGCAGAACCAGGAAGTGGAAGTTGCCCGACAGGTAACAGTAACAAAATCAGGTGATAACATGATAGGATCTGCCATTGCCTTGGAAAAGATAGAAGTCAGCTCCTCAGAGGATGAGCCGCAGTCCATTATAGTAAATAAAGTTACAGCCCTTGACCTAGCACTAGTTGGCTTATGACAACTTATAGAAATTAAATAAATGTGAGTTTTCCCACAATTTCTGATTTTGTTTCAGATTTCCAGCATCCGTAGTTCTTTGTTTTTCGGGTTTTTTTTCCTTAAAAGATCAGAATGGGGTATTCACTGAAGACACGGAAGTTTCCAGTTCCAGTTCAGCACCACGCACCAGGTAAAAAAAAGAGAGGAGGAAGGTTTTGTTTTCTCTCAAAGGATAGTGAATTTGCAGAGTTCTATACTACAGAGGACCATGGTGATAATAAAGGCTATTCCTATTCTATCCTATTCTATAGAGGCTGGGTTTTTACATATCTTCAAAACTTAGATAGAAAGCTTTAAAGCTTATTCTTTCAAAGTGTGTGTGATTCACTTCTAATGGAGCACTTAGTACCTATCGTTAATTGCCACTGAACTGACTGACTTGTTGGGCCAATTCAGAAGTCACTGAAGAGTCAACCCATTGCGGTGGGTTTGAAGTCAGTTGTAAGGCAGCCCAGATAAGAATGGTGGAGGGGATTTAAGAATAGCCAGTGATAACGTTTTGGTCACCATTGCTAAGACTATCTTTCAATTGCTTAAGAGGTTAGCTTATGAAATCATCTGTGTGTTCATTTGGTTATTCACCTTAATAGATAGGCAGCAGAATGTAGTCAGGCAGCTTGTGCTTATGAAACTCAAAACAAAATATTTACTGGTGGATGTGATTCCCAGACTATGCAAGACTTGCTAGAGTGTCGTTTAGCTCAGTTGGCTGGATGTCTGGCTTGTAATACAGAACGGATGCCAACAACATGGGTTCAATTTCTACACCAGCTAAAATTACCAGAAGGAATTTTTCTTCTCAGCCTTTCCCTCACTTGAGATGTGATGACCTCCAGATTAAATTATTACCAATAATCTCTCTCCAGTGAGAGAGCAGGCCTACGATTTGGTAAGCCTATGGCTGACAAACTGCTGTAGCCTCATCTTATGTGCAGAAATGTCTTCTCTGGAGACAAAAGGTGTATTTTAAGGCCTGACACTTCTTTTCAATTATCTGTGATCTTGGGAACCTACAGTTCGTGATTGCTATTGCCATGGTGATGCCTTGGCCAATCACAGTTGACAGCACAGCTTTCTATGGTAGTATAAATTATTGTAGTCATTTGAAATTTGGCATTCTTACATTTGTTCTGATCAATACTGGACAATAAGTTTTATTTTAACTTATTCTTGGGATGTGGGCATTGCTTATCAAGCCAGTATTTATTGTCCATCCTTAATTGCCCAGAGGCCATTTAAGTGTCAACTATACTGGGCGCTAGGACCAAAAGATATAGGAGTACAATTAGGCCATTGGGCCCATAGAGTCTGCTCTGCCACTCGATCATGGCTGACATGAGCTTTCTCAACCCTTGATCTCATTACCAATCAAGAACCTATCTACCTCTGTCTTAAATGCACTCAATGATTTGGTCTTCACAGCCTTCTGTGGCAATGAGTTCCACTGATTCACCATCCTCTGGCTGAAACAATTCCTCCTCATCTCAGTTCTAAAGGGTCACCCTTTCTCTCTAAGGCTGTACCCTCAGGTCCTAATGGAAACATCTTCTCCATATTCACTCTATCCAGACCTCTCAGGATTGGTAAGCTTCAATCAGGTCCCCTCTCAACCTCCTGAACTTCATCGACAACCAGCTCAAACTCCTCAGCTGTTCCTCATGAGACAAGCCCTTCATCCCCAGGATCATTTTTGTAAACCCTTCCTGGACCCACTCTAAGGCCAGTACTTCCTTCCTTAGACAGGGGGCCCAAAACTGCTCACAACATTCCAAAAGTGGTCTTATCAGAGCCTTATACAGCCTTGGCAGTACATCTCTGCTCTTGTATTGTATCCCTCTTGAAATGATAACTAATATTATATTTACCTTTCTAACGAATCTATATTTTAACCCAGAGAACCCTGAACTAGGATTCCTAAGTTGCTTTGTGTTTCAGATTTGCAAAGTCTGTGCCCATTTAGAAATAGTCTATCTTCCTTCAAAGTGCATAACCTCACACTTTCCCACATTGTATTCCATCTACCATTTCTTCATCCACTCTTCTAGTCTGTCCAAGTCCTTCTGCAGCCTCCTGTTTCCAGAAAGCTACCTGCCCCTCCACTTATCTTTGCATCATAATTAGTGTGGGTCTGGTGTCAAATGTAGGCCAGACTATGTGAGGATAGCAGTTTCCTTCTCTAAAGGACATTAAGCACTTGCCTCTCTTTTCAGCAGCTTTAAAGGTCTGTAGTACTAAGTCTCCTCACAGGTTTTGAAATGGCTAGTTGTATAATTCCTTTTTTTTTAAATTGTCATCAGGACTGAGGAGTATTAGTTATAAATAACAATTTCGAAATTCCTACACACATACCCCTTGCCACTATTGTTTGGACAAGCCCAAGAAAATCTGGTAAAATCAACATCAATGAGATTTTGGATTCTGTTGTCCAGCCCGGCACTAAGCAAAACAGAATTTAAAATATTTTGATGCTTGTATTAATTGCTGAATTCTCACTGTCAAAATCAGCTTGCAGCAGTCCCCGTTGCAGAAGATGTGGGCCCATAAGTTCCTAAATAGGCACTGGAGGCAGCACTGAAATTCAGTGAAATGCACTAACAAAGTTCTTTATCCTATCACCAATCCCAAAGTTAGAGAATGTGAAGTATCCTGAAGAGAGGCCTGCACAATTCCGCCTTGATGAATGTACCCAGCTGATTGGACACCAGCTGGTGGTGGTTAATTTTGCTACAGCCTTGTCAACAACCTGAGGTAAATTGGAATCACCCAAAATCACAGAATTGGCACAGCACAAGAAGCCATTCAGCCTTTCTTGTTCCTCCAAGTGCAATTTAATTTCATATTAACTCTACCCCCAATTTTTTTGCCAAGCAATTTTGGGTGTCATTGTATATACTCAATACCAACATTACTGAAGCCATAACTATGGGAAATAAACTGAATGAAGTATACCTCTCATTTAAAATGAATTTCTTAAAAATTCCATTCATAGCATGACGGTGTCACTGGTTAGGCCAGCATTTATGGCTCATTCTTAATTGCCCCGAGGGCAGTTAAGAGTCAACCACATTGCTGTGGGTCTGGAGTCACACGTAGGCCAGATACATGTAGGCCAAGGTGGAGAGAGTGGGGCGCATCAAGTTCCTAGGAGTGAATTTAAACAACAACATGTTCTGGACCTCCCATGTAGATGCAATGGTCAAGAAAGCACTGCAACACCTCTTCTTCCTCAGTAGGCTTAGGAAATTCATCAAATCCAGAAGGACCCTCAACAACTTTTACAGATGAATGATAGAAAGTATTCTATCTGGGTGCATAATGGCTTTGTACACCAACTGCTGTGCCCAGGACCGTAAGAAACTACAGAAAGTTGTGTGCATAGCCCAGACAATCACGGAAGCCAACTTCCTATCCATGGACTCCACTGACACTTCTTGCTGCCATGGAAAGGCTGCCAATATCATCAAAGATCCCTCCCATCCCAGTAATAGTCTTTTCCAACCTCTTCCGTCAGACAGAAGGTACAGAACTCATGCACCAATATGTTGAAGAACAACTCCTTCCCTGCTGTTATTAGACTGCTGAGTGGACCTCTCTAATTTCAAATCTGAATTGAATTGAATTGAATTTATTGTCACGTGTACCGAGGCACAGTGAAAAACTTTGTCTTGTGAGCAATGCAGGCAGTTCACAGAAATAAGCAGCATAGATATGTAAATAATAGGTAAACAGCAGCAAAAACAAACACAGCTATAAGAGTTTGTGAGTCCATTCAGTATTCTAACAATAGTAGGGTAGAAACTGTTACGAAAGTGGTCGCTGTGTGTGTTCAGGCTTCTGTACCTTCTCCCCGATGGTAGAGGGTGTCGAAAAACATTATCAGGGTGGGATTGATCTTTGAGTCTGCTGGCAGTCTTTCCAATAGTGGCCTGGTAGTGTTGACCAGGTCCAATGCTAACCTTGCTTTTGTGCACCTCCTGTGCAGCCGCAACCTTGTATGCCTTGCTCTGTCTAAACACCCTATGGTCTATCTGTCCTTGTACATTATGATCTGCCTGTACTACATGCAAAACAAAACTTTTCACTTTACTTAGGTACATGTTATAACAATAAATCAAATCCAGGTAAGGATAGCAGAGTCACTTCTTAAAGGATATTAGTGAACCAGATGGGCTTTCCCAAAAATTTACACTGGATTCATAGTTATCTTAAATTCCAGATATTTTTTTAATTCAAGTTCTACCATCTGCCATGGGATGTGAACCCAGGTCACCAGAATGTTGCCCAGGTCTCTAGATTGACAGTCCAACAATAATATCACAGGGCCATTGCCTCCCCACAATTATAATACGCACAGTTACACATTCTGGGCCTGCCCCCAAACAGGGTCTGAAGAGGGAGAAATCCCGTTGGAATCATTATTTAATCTCAAATTGGTCCTCTCCTGCTTTCGCTGCACAAGAGCTTCCCAATCCAAACAACTTCAAAGGTAGCTTCTATTCTATCTATACACACTAGATACATTCCAGCATTCCTCTTCCAATGGTAAGGTACCGTAGATCCATGCTGATAGCAAGTCAATTCATCTCCGACTTAGTAGCTTAGGGAAGAGATCTATTACCACCCTCAGAATTCCAGGCCTTGAACTAACCAGAACACAGATTGACAGGGCTAACGAGAGCAAAGAAAATCGATCAAATTTTTCCTTTATTATTATCCTGAGACAGGACTAAAGAAGTGACTATGATCTAAATGTTTCTTTTAATGTGGTGAAAGGTAATACAATCTTTTACCTCAGTGATGCCTGTCCTTTCTCTACTCTCATTTTCCCTGGTTACAACCTGGGTCTGGGTGGGTTGCGCTTCGGCGGGTCGGTGTGGACTTGTTAGGCTGAAGGGCCTGTTTCCACACTGTAAGTAATCTAATCTAACCTCCAGGCCCAAATATGAAGAATCACAACTTAGATACCAAAGAGGAGAGAAAAAAAAGAAAATGTGCGTTGGTTTAATATTATTACACATATTGCCTAAAGTGCGCAAGTGAAATCAATAGATAGACAGTGCAGGTTTTTGTGTCTCAGCTTGGCTCAGTGGTAACCCTTGTACTTTGGAATCAGAAGGCTATATCTCAAACCCAAATTTCAGTGCATGATTTAGGCTAATACATAAGTACAATACTGAAGAAAAAGCTGACTTTTGGATGATAAATTAAACATGAAGAGACACTTCGGCCTCTCAGGTTGACATACAAGGTCCAATACAATGTCAAACCCGCCAGCATGTAAAAGATGCAAAACCTGCTGGCATACCACCCCACTCACCTCTATCCAGGCCCCAGTACAGTCCTTCCAGGTGAGATAGAGGTTCACCTGTCTCTCCTCCAACCTAGTTTACTGTGTCTGATGCTCCTGATGTGTCTTCTCTACATCAGTGAGACCAAATATAAACTAAGGGAAGATTTCACCTAGCACCCAGCCGGGCCCACAGGTGCCAACCTGACCTCCCAGTCACTGCTGATTTTAATCTCCCTTTCCACTCCCTTTCCAACATGACCATCCTTGGCTTCCTCTATTGCCACAGCGAATCAGACTGGAAATTGGAGGAACAACACGTCATCTTCCACCTGGGCAGCCTACAACCCGGAGGACTCAGCATTGAGTTCTCCAATTTCAAATATCCTCCCTTCCCATACCCCAACTCCCTTCTCAGCTCCTCTCCCTCCCTTCCATTCCTCTGATCAACCCTTCCAACCAGATTCACTCCTCCCATTGACCAACCAGGTTGTACCCTCTATCTGCGTTCACCTATCCCTACCTCACCACCGCGTCCCCCCCTTTATCTGTAGCTCCTCTTGCATCCATTTCCAGTCTTGAAGAAGGGTGACACCAGAAACATTGACTTCTCAATCTCCTGATGCTGTCTGGCTTGCTGTATTCTTCCAGCCTCCTGCTTGTCTACCTTTATTTGAACAAGAGCAGGAATTCTGGCCAACATTCATTCTTCAATCAAAACCATCCAAAGAAATCAAATTTTTTTTTTATTCATTTAATTTATTGCTATTTGTTGGATTGGTTGTAGCATTTGTAGCGGTGACTAAACCCTAGTATTCTTTAAGATGGTGAAGTGCTTTGGAACAACCCAAGTCATGAAATATATAAATGCAAGTTATTTCTTCCTTGGCATAGCCATTGGTCTGAGAACTCCTGTAAAAATTTATACTAGAAGGAAATTGGTATTGAACAATAATTGAAGATGAATAAATATGTCAAAAATCCTTCTTTTGTTTCATACAAAGAGAATACTGGAATTTTCACAATATAAATACGACCTGGATATGAAATGATATAGTCTCAACATGTTAAGATTGTGGTTTGATGTTAATCAGTGGACATCCTTGAAACAAAATAGTTAAATGTAAAATGTTTGTGTTTTGTAATGGTGCAAGAATGACTAAGGATGCCTCACGACAGATATGAATAAAGTGGCAAACCAATGAAAAGGAACTATCCAGCAATAGAGGAAGAACAGCATAGATAAATATCTAGACAAAAGAAGGTGCACAAAAATATGTAAAAAGGCTAACACTGCTGTTAAATTGAGACCAAGGGAGTATCATGCAATAAGAAATCTGAAACAACAATAAAAGTAACTCCCATTAATTCTGGATCTAACAATCACAGTGCTTTGTGTTTGTTGCAATTCTTTGCTGCAACATAGTTGTAGAAGTAGCAGATTGTTGCAAAACCTCTTTCTCACACTAACCATATCATTTGCTTTCACTTTCACCAGTCCCAACAGTTGTGGCCAAGTGAATACCCAAACTGTATTCCTGAAGCCTATGTTTCATGAAAACTAGTCTCCAATTCCAGGATAGTCCACTGCGATGATCCCACCAGCTATGGACAAAAGAATGTACAGAAGATCCGATGACCATCATTGATCATTTAGAGTCATAGTGTCATAAAGTTGTACAGCATGGAAACAGACCCTTCGGTCCAACTCTGCATGCTGACCAAATATCCTAAGTTAATCTAGACCCATTTGCCAGCATTTGGCACATATTCCTCTAACCCTTCCTATTCATATACCCATCTAGATGTCTTTTAAAATGTTGTAATTGTACCAGCCTCCACCACTTCCTCTGGCAGCTTTTTCCATAGACGTACTACCCTCTGTGTGAAAAAGTTGCCCCTTAGATCCCTTTTAAATCTTTCCTCTCTCACATTAAACCTATGTCCTCTAATTTTAGACACCCCTACCCTGTGGAAAAGACCTTGGCTGTTCACAGTATCCATGCCCCTCATGATTTTACAAACCTCTATAAGGCCTCTGACATTCCAGGGAAAATAGGTCCAGCCTATTAAACTTCCCCCTATAGCTGAAATCCACCAACTCTGGCAACATCCTTGTAAATCTTTTCTGAAACCTTTCAAGTTTCACAAGATCTTTCCTATAGCTGGGAGACCAGAATTGCATGCAATATTCCAACAGTGGCCTAACCAATGTCCTGTACAGCTGCAACATGACCTCCCAACTCTTGTATTCAATGCACTGACCAATAAAGGCAAGCATACCAACCCTTCTTCACTATCCTGTCTCCCTGTGACTCCGCTTTCAAGGAACTATGAATCTGCACTCCAAGGTCTCTTTGTCAGCAACATTCCCTAGGACCTTACCATTAAGTCTACATATCCTGTCCTGATTTGCCTTTCCCAAAATGCATGCACCTCACGTTTATCTAAATTAAACTTAATCTGCCACTCTTCGGACCCTTGTGCCCCTGATTAAAAATAATTCACAAAACAAAATGTCAAATTAATGAAATAGTCATTCTTACAGAGCACACGGGAGCAGTTGAAGCATTATGGGCACAGTAATTTAGTGCCTGTGGTGCTGGATTAAGAAATCAACAGCGTCAAAATTCATAATCTCACAAGGAAAACCCGCAAAACTGAATTTGACTTGTTTGCATGGAATCAGTCGTGAACTGACCATGGAGACTGCTCACTCACCAAAATCCTACATGGAAAAGAACCTCTCACTTGATCTAATTTGCTTTTTAGGTTTCTCCAGTTCAACCCTCTATGACTGTCAGGGCTTTACAGAAACACTGTCCTATCAGCGTTATCTATGTTCCAATGGCTTATGTTTTAGTTTCAATCTAGTGCAAGCCATTCTTTCTTGCTTAGCCAAATATTTGCACGAACCTGCGCCAGGAAGTCCATCCTTAGAAATGGAGAAAACGTTAAAAATGCACAGCATATCTGCTGACATCTTCAAAGAGAATTTTTTTTAAAAAGGGGCTAATTGATTTCATGACCCTGTTGAAGTCTCTTAACATCCAAAATGTCACTCTGTCCTTTCTCTTTTAAGATACTGAAAAGCTTGCTGTAAATTTCCGTCCTCGGCTGAATCTGTATGTTGTCTTTGCAGATGCCGCGCTGTACCATTACAGACGTTCAGTTTCGCGTTGGGGGTAGTGGGGAGGGGGGGATTAATTCTTACAGAAACTTCCAAATACTCAAGGGTTTTTTTTTTAAAGCACACATTGTCGTCTTAATTAATAATTCTACCTTCCTAAAAGCACATGAGACTGAAGCATTGCACACTAGCAAAGCAAAATTACCAAGCGTGCAAATGCGGCAATTATTTCAACGTGATCGCTTCGTAACAGGACGAGGCGCACAGTTAGTGATGCAGTGCATGTCCACATCCAGAGAGGTTAGCATTCTGTATTTACAGCACGGTGTCGCTAACAGCAACAGCAGACTTTAACGTGCACCCGGCTTATGGAATACACTTGTCATACATTTACACTTGGGCTGCTGTTACCATTACACATGACTGGGACTCTTTACAGTGCTCCGTATAGTTCTTTACAAGATTAATGTTCCCGTTTGCTGGCAGCACGATTTGCCACGTGTTCTCGTCAATATCAGTTTGCAATGAAAGGAGCCCCTTCCCAAAGCACTAAGTTTCTTTACAGCCAACATAAAACACACCACATATATTTCAAGCCTGTGCGACACGTACTCTTATACTGACCACGTTCACCGAAAGCCTAACCCAGCCAGCTCTTAGTGAAGACGTTGCTTGCTGCAGTAAGTGTACAAAGAGAGAGAGAGAAAAAAAATCCCTCCACTATAGCAAAGCATACCAAATCAATGAGAGAAACGGGTGTTCAAGACAAACGATGCAACACTGTAAAACGATGGCATGGCCCTTACCTTTCTGTATGTTGGCAGGTCTGATCATCAGTGAGCGCTTTACAAAGAACACATACACATACAGACAATTCTTCGCTTTGTCTTCTGGTGGAGACCTTCCAGACAGATTTGATCCAGTGAGTTGCGTCAGCCTTTCTTGTACTGAATGACCCACTCCAATCAAGACTCCTCCTTCTCGCCTGCAATCTCATTTGTACAGAGGCTGCACTCACTCTGTCAGTGCCCGCCCCCACCACAGCCAGCTGAAGGCTCTTCTCGCGTCTACGTGATCGGCGAATGGTCAAAGCCGGGAAAGGGAGTAGAAATTTGTTAACAATAAAATGAAAACGAAGGTTGAAATTGTTTTTTTTCTCACCCTGTAGTGCTTTCAAAATAAATGCCAACCACGTAATAACTGAGATTTTGCAGGGGGAGTTTGATGCATTATTTTACAATGCATCATCCAAAGGAAAAAAACATATACTGGATGAAGAAGCCCTACAGTTGACATTCTGTCAGGTGTTGCATCATGTTACACTAGGCGCCGAAATATTGTGGAGATGTGGCACCAATTCGTGAATCATGTTCCACCTACCTGACTTGGAAACGCAAGATCATCCCACCTACCAATGGAATCGACCAGTGTCTAAACGCTTTCTGGATTAGTGGTGCTGGAAGAGTGTCTAAACGCGTCTAGTCCTTTCAGAACTCATTTCCAAAGCATATCCAAAGCAAGGAGTTAATCACAATTGTGAAAGTAAAACAAAACACACTAAATTGGTCATTCATCTTCAGCTATCTTGAGATGTCATTCAGAATGTTAGGTAATTGAGCGTACAGCACAGGAACAGACTCTTTGATCCAACTCGTCCATGCCAACCAGATATCTAAATTAATCATAGAATCCTAGAATCCCTACAGTGTGGAAACAGGCCATTTGGCCCACCAAGTCCACACTGACCCTCTGAAGAGCAGCCCACCCAGACCCAGCCCCTTACACTATCCTTGTAACCCTGCATTTCCCATGGCTAATCCACCTAGCCCACATATCCCTGGACACTATGGGCAATGTAGCATGGCCAATCCACCTAACCTGCTCATGTTTGGAGTGTGGGAAAAAGCTAGAGCACCCGGAGGAAACCCACGCAGACACGAGACAGTTGCCCGAGGGTGGAATCGAATCTGGGTCCCTGGTGCTGTGAAGCAGCAGTGCTGACCACTGACCACCATGCTGCCCAAATTTGTGCCGGCACCCCCTAAGTTAGGCCTTTAACTCATTGAAAACCATGCCATGCTTCTGCCTTTACATCTGCACTGAATGGCAATACAAAACTGCAGTACTATGACGCTACGATCCTTTGGTGAGGGGTAATGTGCAAAGCATGGTAGGAAGAGTTGCAATTTGTGAGCATTCAAGTTGGCTGAAAGCGAGTGAGCATGAAGAGTGCAGACTGGACCAGTCTGCATCTCAGGCTGGCTGTGTATCCCTGAGCACAAAATGTTCTTGCTGCAGCTTTGCAATGATAATTACCGTTGAAAGGGAGCCTACTATAAGAGAGATGTGTCATGGGGGTTCATGTGGCCAGTGTCCATGGCCAGTGCAGATGAAACATGCCTTGGATGCTGTTCCATGGTGACCAGCATGTAAGGTCTTCATAGTCAGTGGTGAGCTGGAGTCACCAGACATCCATGCAGACTTCCATGTCAAGAATTCTCAGCATCTAGTTTGCACATGGCGGATGGTAAGATAGAATGCTTGACTCCTGGAACTCCTTGACTCCTTATGGCCATTCAGCCCATCCTGACCCTCAGAAAAGCAGCCCACCCACACCTGCCCCACTTTCCCCATATCTAATCCACCTTGCTGACATATCCCTGGAAACTATGAGCAATTTAACGTGGTCCATCCACCTAACCCGCACACCTTTGGACTGTGGAAGGAAACCAGAGAACCCATGCAGACACAGGGAGAATGCACAAAGTCCACACAGGCAGTTAGCCAAGGCTGGAATTGAACACAGGTTCCTGATAGTGTGAGGCAGCAGTGCTAACCACTGAGCCACAGTGCAATCCATTTGCCCGCATTTAGCCCTTATCCCTCTACACCCTTCCTATTCAGTAAATAAATATTCTAAAAATTAGAACAGAACCACATTTCAGCCACAAGATCTTGAAAGAAGATTGGGAAGCACAAGTGATTGGAGTTCTGCTATTATAATTACTGACATTTCAGTTCTTGCTTTATCCTTCCTACAAACTTCCTCAAAGAAACCAAAAATGAAAATGCTGACAAAAACGATGTGACATCAGAAAATGTTCGAAGCAAGTTCTCCTCAGATCCTGCTGGAACTGTTGGATATTTCTTGCTTTTCGTTTTTCATTTCAGGTTTCCAGCATCCGTAATAATGTGGTTTTGTAGGTAGTGAGTTAAGCTTGACCATTCCAGCAATCCTGCAACTGATGTGGGAACTGTTGATTCCAAAGTCAGTTCAGTTTTTTTTAACGTGCATTATTCTCATGCCAGACATGGTTTAATTCTTTCACATTGTTTAGGCATCGATATTTTTTGCCCAGCACTAAATACCCTTGAGAAGTGAGGGTGAGCTACTTTTTTGTACTGCTACATTCCCACTGTACACACCGTGCCAAGTCAGAGGGAGTTCCAACAACTTGACCCAGCAACATTGATGTAATTGTTCTAAGTCAGGAAGATATGAGGTTTGGGGGGGGGGAGTTTGCAGAGGACGGTGCTATCCTATGTAGCTGCTGCCTTGGTCCTTGTCGGTGCTAGAGGTCACAAATTTTGAAGATACCGTTAAAACAGGGTTGACACATTGCAGCAGTCTATTTTCTATGTGACATACACTGTTTCTGTCACTGTGTAATGGAGTGAAAGTTTAAGGTGGCAACAGATCAATTGCCAATCATTGAATGGACAATTGACTCCATCATTGAT
The DNA here is from genome assembly GCF_047496795.1 of Chiloscyllium punctatum. Taxonomy (NCBI): domain Eukaryota; kingdom Metazoa; phylum Chordata; class Chondrichthyes; order Orectolobiformes; family Hemiscylliidae; genus Chiloscyllium; species Chiloscyllium punctatum. The sequence continues at coordinate 98,871,438 of NC_092745.1, read as the reverse complement.
AAATTGCGTGGTCTCTCCCAAAACTACCTTTTTTTTAACGTGTGGGCTGATGACAACAATTCCGACTACCTGCATGGAGTCCTGAAGTATGCGCAGAGAGGGATGTGCTGTGGTTGTTCAGTCCAGTGTTCTGATTTTGGTTTTAAGGGGCTGTAGAGAAGAGTGTTGCTGTGAGGTGATGATGGAACAACAAAGCAAGTGGTTGAAAGAGAATCCTATGCGATTCAGTCAGATCTTTGTAGGCAAGGAGAAGGGATCCAGGATAAAAATGTACTGCAGTAGCATACTCACAGGCTTTGGGGCTCATAGATGCCCTAACAGCTAGTATGTCAAAATAAGAATTGATGCTAAAGTTCAGGAGAAAGCCTGGGAACTGTCTGGAGTGGTTTGAATTTGGAAGAAGCCCCAGGATGATTGATAAGTTCACTGCCAGTGAACATAGGGTGAAGGAAGACCACAAGCAGTGATTGCTTGAAGTCGCCAAGAAAATATTGAAGTTCAGTCAAGTCCTTGGGGTAGCATCAATCTAGTGACTGTGAAAGAACTGGAATTGCGTCTGTGTGGCAATATAGAAAAAGGACCATTATAGATCGCTAGACTTGTGGGACATTATATTTGGTCAACTTAAAATTAAAATTAAACCTTACTTCAGCAACTAATATCAAGCAAGCTGTCAGCAGTTGTAACTACATATTGCAATATCTTGCAACAACAAAGGCCACCTTGTCACATGAAAGTGTGATACTGGCATTCGAGACTGAAATATAGCAAAGGAGACAAAGGAAGGTTAGTTACCATCAAAACACATTACAAAATCAAAACAAATGTTAATGGGTTACATTGGACCATTGGGTTACAAGGGGCCCTCCCTTCAGTTTCTCTTGGCGAGAGTATTGCAATTACTGATTCACTTCAGGTTTGGGCTTAACTTCTTAACTTATTTCCTCTTTTAGCTTGACGATAACGAGAGGCAGATTACAAAAATCTCAAATCCTGAACAGACCAGACAGAGAAAAACTTGTGTATAAGAGCGTCTCCTGAAAAGTGACCCAGGTAGAAAGGGTAAGAAGAAGGTAAATTGCTCAGCGTTTAGCGCTTGGAAAAGAGAGGCAGTACAATGACATTCAAAAAATCTGAAGTGAGTCCAACAGGTAAGAAAAGGCAGGTTGACGATGATGGTACCAGTCAAGTAGGAAGTTTGAATCGATTAGTGGCTAAATGGAAAGGTGGCCACCATTCTTGTGCTCTGGCAAATGCGAAAAATAAAAGGGAGGCAGAGGATATAGGGAATAAATCAAACCAGTGGTTGCTATAATTGTGGCCTTTGGGTTTTTGGGCGAAAAAAATTGCCCATCACAACAGCCATCCCTATGCAAACATGACGGCCTCAGGGCTAGAACAACACACAAACCCAAGTTCACACCAGACCTCAAGCAAATTTTACTGTTCGGTATCCATGGGAAAATATTAATAAGGCAACTGGGGAGAAAGAACAATGTGGCCAGGGCCAGGTGCACCCATACTCCTTGTGACTGTCTCAGCCCAGTCCTGCGCAACTATTGCCCTGTGTGTCTGCACAGGAAATTAAAGAACCCATTTTAGAAATAACTGTTGGAAGAAAGAAAGTTCCCTTTTTGGTTGATACTGATGCCACATTTTCAATCTTAACCAAGGACTATGCAAATGGGATTCAAAGTATGCTCAGGCATGTGTCTGTAGTGGGGCTGTCTGGGACTTCACAAGCAATGCCATTCTCAGAGCCACTAGGCTGGAGACTTTAAGGACATACACACCTTCTTACTATCAAAGGACACCCCTGTTAAATTATGTAGTAGGGATCTGTTCCACAAGATGCAGGCTGTCATTAATTGCTTCCAAAGAGGGGATAGAGGTTCTGGTCCCAACTGCTAGATGTGGTTTATTCCCAATCCAGGTTACAAAATCTACTATTCTAGATGCCTGGCAACATTATGGTACCCACTCAAGCAAGATCCTCAAATACTTATTGGGATCCCTCCATAGTGCCTCCCAAGCTGCCTCAGATGACCAAAAGAATCTGCATTTGGGTCACTGGCATTTGAGAATACATTGTACAGCCTTTTACGATGCCACCAGCACTTAGTACTGTGGGAGCTTGACCCCACCCATTCAGGCTGTTTCAATTGTTCTAACCTTTAAAAATAAACCTCAAGGCCCAAGAAGCTGTTTAAGCTATTGTCTTTGGAGTTGACTGCCTGTCACTTCTGTCACAACCTTTCATCATTAAAAAAAACCACGACAAAATATATCTCTCAAAGCCATTGAATCATCGCACTTCCCCTCTTTAAAAACGTGAACCAGCAATATATAAAGATTATTTCATTTTTAAAAATCTTTAGTATTATGTTATTTATACACTACAATACATATATATTACATTGACTTGAAGCATGCAAATGTTCACTACTACAGTCCACTTCAGTCCACTTTTTCCTGCCACCGAACATCTCTGTTTTCCCTCATCAAAGTCATAACAACGTGTCGACAATTATGTTGTCTTATCATGTCTCTTGTATAATTTTCAAACTGAATGGCTGTAATAATAAGCTTCATCTCAACAAATTGTTAATTTTTTCCAAAAAGATTAAGGAGTTATAATCAATTGTCTCAGACTATCGCCACCTACAGTCAGACCCCACCACCAAAAGTATATTTCCCTCCTACCCCTATCTGCACTCCGCAGAGACTACGTCTCCCTTGTTAGGGCCACATTTCCCACCAACGCACCCTCCAATCCCTGCACCTTCCCCTGCTGCCACACAAAACCTGTGCCTACACTGCCTTCCTCACCTCCATCCAAGGCCCTAAAAGATCATTTTAAATCTGACTGAGATTTTCCTGCACATCCTCCCACCTCATTTACTGTACCCGTTGCTCTCGATGCAGTCTCCTCTACATCAAGGGAGACCAAGCGCCAACTCATGGAGTGGCTCAGGTAACATATCTAGTCTGCACGCACCAAGCAACCCCACCACGCTGTGGCCAACCACTTCAACTTCCCCTCGCACTTCCCCAAGGACATGCAATTCCTGGGTTTCCTCCACTGCCAAATTAAAGCCACCTGCTGGCTGGAGGAAGAACATCTCATCTTCCTGTTACAACACAGGGTAAACCACACCCCCATCCCTGCTAATTTAAACCTGCAACACAGAAATGATTTAACTCGTGCTGTAATCTGTTAAAATTTGAGAGGCAAAGAATTATCCCACAAGTCACTATTGGAGTAAAAATTAATAACTTTTTTTTAAGTCTAACAGAGAATAATTAACTAGCAACTATTTACAACTCCTTTCTATAAACCTATCTTTTAACTTCCCCTTCTATAATACTGGTTGGATAAAACTCCCGATTAAGATTTACCAAAAAATGCAAATTTCAAAACCAGCCAGCTGTTGAATCTTCTATTTGTATCTTCCTCAGTCTTCTTTTCTTCTTTTTAGGGCTTTTGTTTCACAGGTTGTTGATATACAAAGGTACCTGTAAGAGAGATATTCTCTGGGCGTCTGCAAATGTTGGTGGTTTGGCAGTTCTCTTCCAACTGTTCAATTTTTTTTTGGTTTTATTACCCAAAACATTGGATCATTTCATTGGTTTTAATATTGTCAAAATCCAAAATTCAAACTTGATTGGAGTTTAGTATCTTGGGGCATCATTTAAACTGAATAGCTGAGTTTGAACTTGTTTTTGTCTCATAGCAACCCAGGCACTGCTAGCTGCTGGACCAAATGTTACATTGTAAATTCTCAAGTACTCTGTGATCTTGCTAAGTCCTTCAACTCTCTTAAAGGTATAGTGCCCCTTACACCATCATAACATTCTACCTTGGGATTCTTCAACAACATGGCATCAACATCAACTTCACTAGTTTCCAAATTTCCCCCCCACCACCTCATCCCAGATCCAAACCCTCCAACTCAGCATTGTGCTCTTGACCTGTCCTACCTGTCCATTTTCCTTCCCACATATCTGCTCTAGTCTTCCCATTGATCTATCACAATCACTTCCTACCAGCATCCACCTATCACCATCCCACCTACTCTCCCCCCAAAACTACCGCCACCCCGTATTTATCTTTCATCCCCCTTCCCCCTCCATATTCCTGATGAAGGGTTTATGCCCAAAATGTTGACTCTCCTGCTCCTTGGATGCTGCCTAATCTGCTGTGCTTTGCCAGCACCACACTTTTCGACTCTGACTCTCCAGCATCTGCAGTCCTCACTTTCTCCTCAGACACTTTACAGGCAACATAAATGTTGAAATGTTGCAGCACCAACACCAAGCTCAAGGTCTGTTGATTATTCAATTTTTTAGAAAAATGCCCAATAGGCCTTTGTGTCTTCTCATTATCTTGACTAGATGGGCCAATGGGCCAAGGAGTGGCAGGTGAAGTTTAATTTAGATAAGTGTGAGGTGCTGCATTTTGGAAAGGCAAATCAGGGCAGAACATATACACTTAATGGGGAGCGTTGCTGAACAAAGAGAGCTTTGGAGAGCAGGTTCAATGTTCATTGAAAGTGGAGTCACAGGTAAATAGGATAGTGAAGAAGGTATTTGGTATGCTTTCCTTTATTGGTCAGAGCATTGAGTATAGGAGTTGGGAGGTAATATTATAGTCGTAACAGACATTAGTCTTTTGGAATATTGTCTGCAAGTCTGGTCTCCCTGCTATAGGAAGGATGTTGTGAAATTTGAAATGGTTTAGAAAAGATTTACGAGGATGTTGCCAGGTTTGGAGGGTTTGAGGTATAGGGAGAGATTGAATAGGCTGGGGCTGTTTTCTCTGGATCATCGGGTGCTGAGGGGTGACCTTATAGAGGTTTATAAAATCATGAGGTGCATGGATCGGGTAAATAGACAAGGTATTTTCCATGGGTTGGGGAGTCCAGAACTAGAGAGCATAAGTTTAGGGTGATGGGAAAAGATTTAAAAAGGATGTAAGGGGCAACTCTTTCACACAAATGGTGGTGCATGTATGGAACGAGCTGCCAGCAGAAGTAGGGGAGGCTGGTACAATTATAACATTTAAAAGACATCAGGATGGGTACATGAATAGGAAGGATTTAGAGGGATATGGGCCAAATGGTGGCAATGGGACTAGATTAGGTTAGGATTCTGGTCGATGTAAATGAGTTGGACTGAATGGTCTATTTCCATACTATATATCTCTATGATTCTTGATTCTATCTTCTTGCAAAAGGACTGAAACGCACATTACTTGCATCTACAGCCACCTTGATTAGTTTTGCGTAATTGGGTGCAGCTAACACCTGGGTAGTGGTTAACACAGCTTTCAGGCTGTCAAACCTCTGACATTTCTCTGTTGACTGAAATTTTCTGTACTTCTTCAACATGTCAGTCAGTGGATTAGCCACAGTGCTAAAATTTGGTGTGAACTCCTGATAAAACCCGTTCACTCCCAGGAGTTGTGTTACTTCTCTTTTCATCAATGGTATGAGAAACTCCCCAATAACCTTTGTTTTCACATCCCATTGGACCATTTGTCCTTGTCTCATAACATAGTTCAGGAACATGACTTGGTCTTTAGCAAACTTATTCTTAGACAGGTTATCATCAAATCCACCTCCCAAAATCATTTATACAATTCCGATAGATGCTCCAAATGTTCCCGCCACGTGTGACTAAAAATCGCAAGATTGTCAATGTACATCACACAATTGGGAAATCCTGAAATAGCTTTATTGGTTAGTCTTTGAAATGGAGCTAGTGCATTTTTCATACCAAATGTCATGACTTTATACTGGTAAAGTTCATGTAGTGTCGTGAAAGCTGAAATTTCCTTTGCTTTTCAGATAATGCTACCTGCCAGTATCCTCTAAGTAAGTCCAACCTGGTAAATATAAGTTGTTTATCCCATTTTCTCTTTACTGAAGAGGATATGAAACAGATTTTGTAACTGCATTGATTTTGCGATACTCCACACATAATCTTTGGGTACCATTTGGTTTTGGCAAAATTACTATATGTAAGCTCCATTCATTGCAATTCACTTCAATTATATTGTCTTTGAGCACAAGTTCAATCTCTTTTTGAACCCTGTGCTAATTTTAAAGAGTTACGTCTGCAAGGATGCTGCTTAATTGGAATAGCGTTTCCTATATCTATTTCATGAGTAATTAGGTTTGCACTTCCCAACTTCTATGGAAGACAGTAAGGAGAAAATGGGATAAGCAACTTATATTTACCAGGTTGGAGTTACTTAGAGGATACTGGCATGTAGCATTATGCTCACACATCTCCCCTTGTGATTATAATAGGTTTTTCAGGTCAATTCAGTTTTACTCTGAAATGTAGCTTAATAGTTTATCCCAATTTTTGAGAAGCTCCTCATTGTCCAGTTTAGTTTGAGGAATATCCAATTCAGCATCCTCTGAACTTAGTTTGTCACTCTGTATTGTAACATTTGCCTTTTGCTTTTCTTAGATTAGATTACTTACAGTGTGGAAACAGGCCCTTCGGCCCAACAAGTCCACACCGACCCACCGAAGAACAACCCACCCATACTCCTACATTTACCCCTTCACCTAACACTACAGGCAATTTAGCATGACCAATTCACCTGACCTGCACATCTTTGTGACTGTGGGAGGAAACCGGAGCACCTGGAAGAAACCCACACAGACACAGAGAGAATGTGCAAACTCCACACAGTCAGTCGCCTGAGGCGGGAATTGAACCCAGGTCTCTGGCGCTGTGAGGCAGCAGTGCTAACCACTGTGCCACCTGCTGCCTCCCATCTTCCCTGTAAAAATATATTTTGAGCATATTCACATGACACACTCTGTGAGATTTCTTTCTATCTGAAATTCCTATTAAATAATTCACCTCACTCAATTTTCTTTCAATTTGATAAGGCTCACTAAACTTTGCCTTTAAAGGTTCATGTATCACTGGAAGTAACGTTAGCACTTTATCACTACTAGGAGAATTGCGAATTTTTGATTTCTCATCATCTTCCTGTTTCATCTCATGCGGTGCTACTTTTAAACCCACTCTATTTAACCTTTCCCTAAAGTTGGATATACAGTCCAAATATGTGGTCTCTGAACTCGGACTCATTAATTTCTCCTTAATTAATTTCAGTGGCCCTCTCACTTCATGCTTAAAAAATTATTCAAATGGATTGAATTTAGTTAATTCATAAAGTGCATCCCCAGTTGCAAAAGTACACATGGAATTCCTTTAAATTTCGATTCTCTGGATAGTCTTGACTGTAAAACCCTCAACTTGATCTTTAAAGTTACCATTCTAATGCTCCCCCCTGTGATCCTGCATGGTACGCAGTGAATTATAGAGTCATAGAGATGTACAGCACGGAAACAGACACTTTGTTCCAACTTGTCCATGCCGACCAGATATCCCAACCCAATCTAGTCCCACCTATTAGCACCCGGTCCAAATCCCTCCAAACCCTTCCTATTTGTATACCCATCCAGATGCCTTTTAAATGTTGCAATTATACTAGTTTCCACCACTTCATCTGGGAGCTCATCCCATACACGTAACCACCCTCTGCATGAAAAAGTTGCCCCTTAGGTTTCTTTTATATCTTTCGCCTCTCATCCTAAACTTATGCCCTCTAGTTCTGGACTCACCCACCCCAGGGAACAGACTTTGTCTATTTATCCTATCCATTTCTCTCATGATTTTATAAACCTTTATAAGGTCCCCCCTCAGCCTCCGATGCTTGAGGGAAAACAGCCCCAGCCTATTCAACCTCTCCCCATAGCTCACATTCTCCAAACCTGGCAACATCCTCGTAAATCTTTTCTGAACCCTTTCAGTTCTTATTCCTTAGCTGTCTATAACTTCCTTGAATAATTTTGATGAATAATTTCACTTTTGATTTGATTGTATCTCTGTTGGAGTCCATATCTATTAAAACAAAGGTTGAGTAACTCCTTTACAAACCTTCTAGCTGTGATATTGCATAATGGAATGGGCTCTGAAAAGGTAGTGGAACATCCATTATGATCAAAAGAAATGATTCCAACTTTTAGTTTAAGGTAGGGGTCTTGTGCAATCAAATCAGCTTCTTATAAAATGTTCCTCAAATCTGGGAATGGGCATTAAAGGTGCTGGTTTTATCATCGACTGAAGTTTTCCAGGTACCATAAGACCATAAGAAATAGGAGTGGGAATAAGGTCATTTGGGAATCAAGTCCACTCCGCCAATCAATCATGGTTGATGGGCATTTCAATGCCACTTACACTTCCCCATATCTCTTAATTCCTTGCGAGATTAAGAATTTATCAATCTCTGCCTTGAAGACATTTAACGTCCCGGCCTCCACTGTGCTTCGAGGCAACGAATTCCACAGCGCACACTCTCTGGCTGAAGAAATGTTTCCTCATTTCCATTCTAAATTGACCCCCTCTAATTCTAAGGCTGTGCCAACGAGTCCTAGTATCCCTGCTTGACGGAAACTATGTCTCAGTGTCCACCCTTTCTAAGCCATGCATTATCTTGTACATTTCTATGAGATCTCCCCTCAACCTTCTAAACTCTAATGAATATGATCCTCAGCCGTTCATCATATGTTAGGCTTACCATTCCAGGGATCATCCATTTGAATCTCTGCTGAACACGCTTCAGTGTCCTTCCTGAGGTGTGGAGCCCAAAACTGGGCACAGAATTCTAAATGGATCCTAGCCAGAGTTTTATAAAGTCTCCGTAGCGCAACACTGCTTTTACATTCCAACCCTCTTGAGGTAAATGGCAACATTACATTTGCTTTCTTAACCACGGTCTCAACCTGCAAATCAACGTTTAGAGAATCCTGTACAAGCACTCCCAGATCCCTTTGTACTTTGGCTTTATGAATTTTCTCACCATTTATAAAATAGACCAAGCCTGTGTTCTTTTTTCCAAAATGTAAGACCTTGCATTTGCTCACATTGAATTTCATCAGCCATTTCTTGGACCATTCTCCTAAATTGTCTCCTAAATTATAGCCTCCCCACCTCCTCAGAACTACCTGCCTGTCCACCTAACTTTGTATCATTGGCGAAATTCGCCAGATTGCCCCCAGTCTCTTTGACCAGATCATTTATATATAAAGTGAACAGCTGCAGCTCCAATGCTGAACCCTGTGGGACACCACTCGTCACCAGCTGCCATTCTGAAAAAGAACCTTTTATCCCAACTTTGCTTTCTGTCAGACAGCCAATTGTCAATCCATGCCAGTAGCTCACCTTGAACGCCATGGGCCTTCACCTTACTCAGCAGCCTCCCGTGAGGCACCTTATCAAAGGCCTTTGGAAGTCTAGGTAGATAACATCCACTGAGTTTCCTAGGTCTAACCTACTTGTTACATCTTCAAAGAATTCTAACAGGTTTGTCAGGCATGACTTCCCTTTCTAAATCCATGCTGACTTATTCTAATCTGACCCTGCACTTCCAAGAATTTAGAAATTTCATCCTTAACGATGGATTCTGGAATTTTACCTACAACCCAGGTTAGGCTAATCGGCCTATAATTTTCCATCTTTTGTCTTGATCCTTTCTTGAACAATGGGGTTACAACAGTGATTTTCCAATCATCTGGGATGTTCCCTGCCTCCAGTGATGTTTGAAAGATTACAACCAATGCCTCAGCTATTTCTTCAGCCACTTCCTTCAGAAATCTAGAACGTAGCACATTGGGGCCAGGAGATTTATCAATTTTTAGACCTTTTAGCTTTTCAAATACTTTCTGTTTTGTAATGGTCACCATACGCAAGTCTGCCCCTTGACTCTCCTTAATTGTTGGGATATTACTCATGTCTTCCACTATGAAGACTGACACCAAACATTTATTAAGTTTTTCAACTATTTCCTTATCTCCCACCAATAGCCTTCCTGCATCAACTTGGAGCAGCCCAGTCTCTACTTTTGCCTCTTGTTTGTTTCTTATGTATTGAAAGAAACTTTTACTATCATTTCTAATATTACTGGCTAGCTCACCTTCATATTTGATCCTCTCCTTCCTTATTTCTCTCTATGTTATCCTCTGTTTGTTTTTGTAGTCTTCCCAGTCTTCTGATTTCCCAGTGCTCTTGGCCACTTCATAGGCTCTCGCTGTTTCTGTGATACGTTTCCTGAGTTCCTTCGTCAGCCATGGTTGTCTAATCTCCACCCTCCCCCAACTGGGTAATCTTTCTTTTCTTTGGGATGTACCTCTGTACTGTGTCCTCAATTACACCTGGAAACTCCTGCCATTGTTGCTCTACTATCTTCCCAACTAGACTCTGCTTCCAGACGATTTTCATCAGTTCCTCTCTCATGCCCCTGTAGTTACCTTTATTTAACTGCAACACCATTACATCCGATTTTGCCTTCTCTCTTTCAAACTGCAGACTGAACTCTACCATATTATGATCGCTGCCTCCTAAGTGTTCCCTGACTTTAAGATCTTTTATAAAGTCTGGTTCATTGCATAGCACTAAGTCCAGAATAACCTGCTCTCTTGTGGGCTCCATCACAAGCTGTTCCAAAAAGCCATCCTGTAAGCATTCCATGAATTCCCTTTCTTTGAATCCACTGGCCACATAATTCACCCAGTCCATTTGCATATTGAAGTCCCCCATGACCACTGTGACCTTACCTTTCTGACATGCCTTATCTATTTCCTGACAGGTATGAAATGTCCAGCAAAATCCAACCACATCCTTATGCAGTCCAGGCAAATAAAAATAGTTTTGTATTTTGGCTTGAGTTTTCCTTACTCCTAAATGACCCCCTACTGGCAATTGTGTGCTACCTGCAACACCTCCTTCATATAACTCACCAGTACTACAACTAGATGAACCTCTGTCCATTTCTCATCCACCTGAATATGTGATGGTCTCTACTTCCTCATCAAGACCTCATTTTTAACATAGTAACATTCTGGGATACACTCGGGTTCTTCTTTTGTATGTGATTTTGATACAACTGCATAAGTTTTTCATCCTTCTGTTGTAATTCATTTAATTTTCCACCCCCAGAAAACTCTTAGTGACTAAAAGAGGCACACCCTCATTAAATCAGCTGAGTGCAACACCTGAAATAGAAAACACCAACACTCACCATTCACTGACTTTGAGTTCAACAATCCTAAATGAAACTAGAATTAGAGATTTTGCTCCCAACAAGAACCCCAATTTGTTATGGACCAAACCTGATTCCCTCAAAATATATTAAGAAGATAGCAAAGACCCCAACTTTTTCTTATTTTAAAGGCAAATGCCAGGTATTCCCTTCCAGTCGTGAAGCAAAATACACTTTATTCATACGGTATGGTTAAAACACAACAAACGAAAGAAGAAATTGGAATGACTTAATTTTATTGGAAAACTTAACAGAATAACAGATTATTTAACTACTAAACAGTAACTGTTGCAAAATAATAACACACCTTTAGCAAAGGCAAATTTAGTTAAATAGATTGTTCACATGTAATTCTCCATTCCAGGAGGAATAACAAGACAAAACTCTGAGAGAGTAGCAGAGAGAGCTGCACTGCATCTTCCAAACCCATCTTCAAGAGCCAGCAACAGCTGCTACTGAAAACTAAAAATCTTTGTACTGTGGGAACTTAACCCCACCCATTCAGGCTGCTTCTATTGTTCCAACCTTAAATAAAAAGCTCAAGGCCTCACAAGCAGTTTACTTTATTGGCTTTGGAGCAGACTGCATTTCACCTCTATCACAACCTTTCTTCATAAAAAAAAGATAAAATGCACCCCTTAAAATTATATTATTGTCACACCCGGACAGACTATAATACAAATTTGGCAGTTTCATCAGAGATCATAATGATTAATGGACCATGTTGGTGTTGTCACTATTATGAATAATCATAATGATTAATGGACCAAAATGGTGTTGTTGTTGTTATTGGTGTTACAAAGCTGACCCGGGTCTTAGCATGTTAGGAGCATGCTTTAAACTACACCTACTTTTCTCTATCATTGTCTTCAAATCAAATTAGGTAAGAGAGTTGAATATCCAAGCACAATTCTTTTTGTCTAGAAGTCCTAGAAATGCTTAAAAACTGGTGAATGGAGATTGTTACAAATGCACATGTTATAGAAATATTTTTAGTTTGAAAATATTCATTTTTAAACATAGGCTTAATGTAAGGATACTGGGTCTGGAAAGCTTTTTAAAATGATGATCATGCAGAGAAAGAAAGAAAACAATAAGAAACAGGAACAGGAACAGGAGTAGGCTGTTTGGCCTCTGAAGCATGCTCCACTATTCAATAGGATCATGGCTGATGGTACTTTTCCCTATCACACTTGATTCCCCTGTTGATCAAGAAACGATCTCAGACTTAAATATACACAAGGATTCTGCCTCCACAACTGTCTATGATGAGGAGTTCCAAAGACTCAGAACCCTCTGAGACAAGAAATTCCTCCTTATCACAGTCTTAGATCGGTGCCTGTCTATTCTGAGACTATGCCATCTGGACTTAGACTCTCCCATGAGAGGATATATCCTCTCAACATTGAGCTTGTCAAGGCCCTTCAGAATTCTGTCTTTTCTCTGTTTCATGCAGAAGTATCCCCAAGTCCATTTGTGTTACAGCTTTTCTCCATTTAAATAGTACTCTGTTCTTTTGTTCTCCCTCCCAAATTGAACAACTTCACATTTATTCTACATTGCCTTTGTTAGCCACTTACCTAACCTATCAATAAATGTCTATAAACTGTTTGTATCACTTTTGTGACTTGCCCTTCCACCTATGTTGATACTATCTGCAAACTTGGCTACAGTACATTTGCTTCAATGTCCCAGGTCATTATTTTATATTGTAAACAGCTGTGGTTCCCATTCTCGCTGAAAAACACCAATAAATGAGACAGAGTTACCCATTCATGAAGCCATACTAATTCTGCTGGATTAGGTTTTGATCCCCCAAATGTTTGCTATTACTTCCTTCATAATTGATTCCAACAATCAGCTAATCAACGTATAATTACCTGCTTTTTGCCTCTAAATGTCATACTGTATTGTTATGACAGTGAGGAAAGATATTCATACCTAGGATTATAGTTGGAATACTGAATATCCCTTGCAGAAAGGCAATCTGTAGGCATCTCAGAAGAGGCTTTGCAATTATGGTGTAAGGTTGGGCAGGTTTGGGTGTTATTTTTGCGATTTCCCCAGATCAAAAAAGGGTTTGAATTTTTCTGGTAAACAGAGAAAGATTTGAAAATATCTATATATGTTTCAGGTACACGGACAAGTTCAAAATTTATCCTGTTAGTCTGTCCACATCCCCCATGGTTTTGAAAATTTCCATTAAATCTATGCATTTCCTTTTCAAGGAAAGTAATACTAAAATGCCCAATCTTTCCTCATCATTGAAATGTCTTCTCCCTGAAACCATTCATGGAAAACTCTTCTGCACTCTCCCAGTGTGCATTAATCCTTCCAATAGTATGGCTGAAACATTGCAAAAGATCATTCTGGTCTAGGACTAAAAGTGGAATGGAAAGAAATCTATTCACAATTTTAGTTTTAAAATATAAATGCTTACAAGATATATTTTTAAGAGAACGGCGATCATTCTTTTTCTTTTATCAGGCAATGGTTTTCTTTCAAATATGAAATGTTGTTGCATGGTTAGTTTAGTTAATGACTGAAACTTCATATTCCTTTTCACAAGTTACTGAGAGTGCAACAAGATAATCTGAATTAATATCAGACAATCTCAAACTAAAGCATAAAATTCTGGAAAGCCCCAATGTTTTCTTTGGCAAAAAAAGAGTTAAAAGAACAGACCGATAACATTTCCCCTATCTCCCCACTGAGACTTCGAACTCCGCTCTGATCAAGGCCCATGTCTGCAATGTCAATCTACCTTTCCATGAGGTATCAACAGAGTCTATGACTGCACTACTCTCTGAACATCACTCTATCCAGTGAACAGTTAAAGTTCCATTTGGCAAAGCTATTAGACTGTAATGAAGTTTTTGCTATGTTTCTCCACCTTGCAACAATTATTATATCTCAGAACTAATCAGCTGTAAAAGCTTTGGGACATTGTGAGGAAATGAAAAATATTACATAGTGCATTTTGTATAAATGCAGCTCTTTTTTAATTACACTGTTTTTAAATTTAAATGAATTTCCTTTAAAACAGAATATGTAGAAATTTGAGATGAATGCCTAGCATTTGAAAAATATTATCACGGCAGAATTATTTCAAAGGTTTAAAATATTGTGTTAAGTTTTGCTTAGGCAAGGCTCATTGGCTTAGCTTTGTATGCTATTTCTAGGTGTTGCAATGTGCTTGCTTTCAGTCAAAGAACAAAGAACATTACAACACAGGAACAGGCCCTTTGGCCTCCAAGTCTGCACGAATCCCTGTCCTCTATCTAAATCGGCCACCTATTTTCTAAGGATCTGTATCCCTTCACTGCCTGCCCATTTATGTATCTGTCTAGATACATCTTAAATTATGCTATTGTTCCCACCCCTACCACCTCCGCTGGCAACGCATTCCAGGTCCCACCACCCTCTGCATAAAGAACTTTTCAAATATATCTCTCTCACTTTTCCCCTCTCACTTTGAACTCATGACCCCTAGTAATTGAGTCTTCCACTCTGGGAAAATGTTTCTTGATATCCACCCTGTCTATGCCTCTCATGATTTTGTAGGCCTTAATCAGGTCCCCGCTCAATCTCCTTCTTTCCAATGAAAATAATCCTAATCTACTCAACCTCTCCTCATAGCTAGCAGCCTCCATACCAGGCAACATCCTGGTGAACCTCCTCTGCACCCTCTCCAAATCATCCACATCGTTTTGGTAATGTGGCAACCAGAACTGTATGCAGTATTCCAAATGTGGCTGAACCAAAGTGTTATATGACTATCACATGACCTGCCAACTCTTCTACTCATTACCCCGTCTGATGAAGGAGAGCATGCCATATGCCTGCTTGACCACTCTACTGACCTGCATTGCCGCTTTCAGGGAACAATGGACCTGAACACCCAGTTCTCTCTGTACATGAATTTTCCCCTGGACTTTTCCATTTACTGTATAGTTTCCTCTGGAATTGCATCTTCCAAAATGCATCACCTCACATTTGTTCAGATTGAATTCCATCTGCTATTTCTCTGTCCAACTCTCCAGTCTAGCTATATTCTGCTGTGTTGTTTGACAGTCCCCTTCACTGTCTGCTACTCCACCAATCTTAGTGTCATCTGCAAACTTGCTAATCAGGCCACCTATACCTTCCTCCAAATCATTTATATATATCACAAACAACAGCACAGATCCCTGTGGGACACCATAGGTTATAGGTCTCCATTTTGAAAGGCTCCCTTCCACTACTACTCTTTGTCTCCTCCTACCCAACCAGTTCTCTATCCATCTAGCTAGAACACCCTGGACCCCATGTGACTTCAGCTTCTTCATCAGCCTACCATGGGGAATCTTATCAAACGCCTTACTAAAGTTCATGTATATGACATCTACATCCCTACATTCATCAATCATATTCGTCACCTCTTCAAAGAATTCTATTAGGTTTGTATTACATGACCTTCCCTGCACAAAGCCATGCTGCCTATCACTGATAAGCCAATTTCTTCCAAATGGGTATATATTCTACCCCTTAGTATCTTCTCCAGTAGCTTCCCTATCACTGACATCAGGCTCCCAAGTCTGTAATTACGTTGATTATCCCTGCTGCCCTTCTTAAACAAGAGAACAACATTAGCAATTCTCCAGTCCTCTGGGACCTCACCTGTATTCAAGGATACTGCAAAGATATCTGTTAAAGCCCCAGCTATTTCCTCTCTCACTTCCCTCAGTATCCCATCTGGACCTGGGGATTTGTCCACCTTAATGCCTTTTAGAATATACACAACACTTCCTCCCTCCTTATGCCTACTTGACCTAGAGTAATCAAAGATCTATACCTAACCTCAACATCTGCCCTATCCCTCTCCTTGGTGAATACTGATGCAAAGTGCTCATTAAGAATCTCACCCATTTTCTCTGACTCCACGCATATCTTTCCTTCTTTGTCCTTGAGTGGGCCAACCCTTTCTCGAGTTACTGTCTTCCTCCTTATATATGAATTAAAGGCTCTGGGGTTTTCCTTAACCCTGCTCGCTAAGGATATCTCATAACCCCTTTTAGCCCTCTTAATTCCTCATTTCAGACTGGTCCTACATTCCCAATATTCTTCCAAAGCTTCGTCTGTCTTCAGTCACTTAGACCTTATGTATGTTTTCTTTTTCCACTTAGATAGTCTCATAATTTCACCTGCCGTCCATGGTTCCCTAATCTTGCCAATTCTATTCCTTATTTTCATAGGAACATTTCTCTCCTGAACTCTAATCAATCTCTCTTTAAAAGCCTTCTATATATCGAATGTGGATTTCCCTTCAAACAGGTGCTCCCAATCTACATTCCCCAGTTCCTGCTGAATTTTGGTTTAGTCGGCGTTCCCCTAATTTAGCACTTTTTCTTTTGGACCACTTTCGTCTTTATCCATGAGTATTCTAAAACTTATGAACTTGTGATCACTATTCCCATAGTAACCCCCAACTAAAACTTCAACCACCTGGCCAGGCTCATTTCCTAATACAGGTTCAGTCTGGCCCCTTCCTGAGTTGGACTACTCACAAACTGCTTTAGAAAATCCTCCTGGGTCCTCCTTACAAATTCTGCTCCATCAGGTCAATTATTTCTTTCAAAAGAAATGTGATGCATTAAGCAATGTTAAATAAAAAAGAGGAGAAGTGTTGCTTCTTTCTGCAGGCTCGAGAAATAATTTTCCTTGCTGCAGACCATAAGAGCCCAAATAGAAGGGGTTCTGTCTTCAATAAAACCATGGTTTGGAAATATAGACCTTATGTGAAGTCAATTGACAGTTCTTCATATAATAGTTGAGAGTAGAGACCAAATCAACTTCTCCATGACCTGTTTTGGAGGTGATGACACCCAGGATAATTTTTAATATAAAAGTGTTGGCATCAGTTTCTAAGATATTGCTGCTTCAGGAAAATCTCCCCTGGTCTATTTGTGCTGTGAAGGCACCAATTAATAGCATGTTTATGCTGTGCCCAGTATTAGAGCGCTGCAAGAAATAAGTGCAGCTGTCACTATCTTTTGTTAGATCTCCTCCAATGGAACGAAGTACAAATACAGGTGTGGTATTACTTGCCACAGGTAGAATTGTAGAAACAGGTTGGTTTGGGAGAATAGCTTACCAGGCAGCTAAAATTCCTCTGGCTTTTCAGAAAAATAGCCCAGCTACTGATTGCTTTATTTAATCTTACAAAGGCCTCAATCATGTCTCATGGATGTTTCATATGTTACAAATATGCTCTCTGGCTTTAAGAGTTGAAAAGGAATGGGCTAAATATAGGCTGATTTGAATTTTTGCAATTCTGTTTACTGAATTGTGATCCGCAAAGTTAATGCAAATTATGCTCACAGTATTGTATTGATTCCTGCACATGCATTCCACTTTTTGGTGTTTGATTAATATCAGGAACATAAGAATGTATCAAATAGGAGCAAGGGCCAGCAATTTGGCCTATTGAGTGCCCTCTGCCATACGCAAAGGTCAGGGTTAATCAGACTCAGGCCTCAACTCCACCTTCCTTCATATCCCACATATAACTCGATCCCCTTAAAAATCAGAAATCTGTCTAACTCAGCCTTGAATGTATTTTAACAGTCACTGCTGCTCTCTGGAGTAAATAATTCTTAAGATTAACAACCCTCTGAGGCAAGAAATTCCTCTCATCTTGCCCTGATTGCTAGACTCCTTATTCCCAGACTGTGCTCTGTAGTTTTAGATGTCCTGCAAGGTGAAGCTTCCTCTCAATATCTACACTGTCAAGTTCCTTCAAAATCTTGCTTTGGTAAGATCAACTCTCATTCCAGGTTCTAATTATTGTAGACCCAGACTGCTTAATCTCTCCTTGAATGACAACGCGGCTTAATCTGATGAACTTTCTTTGAAATGCCTCAATGCAATTCTGTTCCTTTCTTTGAAATGCTCGTGTTCCTTTCATAAATAAAGAATCCAAAACTCTATGTAAAATTGTTGGGATGGCTTCACCCTTGGCATAAGCAGTTATTATGTAATGCTATCTTGTTTGATATCTGGTTTTACTGTGAAACAAATATTATTAATCTGTTAGAATCAGAAAGTATGGCATTGAAAAAGCACAGCATGTCAGGCAGCATCCGAGGAACAGAAGAGTCAATGTTTTGGGCATAAGTCCTTTATCAGGAATGTAGAGGGGGAAGGAACTGAGAGATAAATGGGGGAGTGGGGGTGGGGCTGAGGGGAACGTATTTGGTATGGCGATAGGTGGATGTAGGTGGGAGGTACTTGTGATAGGTCAGTGGGGAGGGTGGAGTGGATACATGGGAAGGAAGACGGCCAGGTCAAGAGGGTGGTGCCGAGTTGGAGGGTTGGATCTGGGATGAGGTGGGAGGAGGGGACAGATAGAAACAAGTGAGGTCATTTGTTGATGCCGTGTGATTGAAGGGTCTCAAGGCGGAAGATGAGGCGTTCTTCCTCCAGCTGGCAGGTGGCTTTGATTTGGCAGTGAAGGAAGCCCAGGATTTGCATGTTCTTGGGGGAATGTGAGAGGAGCTTAAGTGATTGGCCCAAGCATTTCCAAAACTTTCCTCCCGCCACCTCATCCCAAATGCAACCCTCCAACTCGGCAGTGCCCTCTTGACCTGTTCTACCTGCCCACCTTCCCTCCCACCTATCTGCTCCACCTTCCCTATTGACCTCCCACAATTACCTCCCATCTGCATCCACCTATCACTGTACCACCAACCTTCCCTACAGCCCCACCCCCACCCTCCTATTTGTTTCTCTGCCCCTTTGCCCTGCCACATTCCTGATGAAGGGCTTATGCTTGAGACATTGACTATCGTCCCCTTGGATGCTGCCTGACCTGCTGTGCTGTTCCAGCACCATACTTTTTTGCTCTAACTCTCCAGCATCTGCAGTCCTCATTTCCTCTTATTAATCTGGTATAACTCACACAGACATTTAAAGATAAAGATTCATTTCAGAGATACCAATGAAAATCTTCATCACAGCTACCATCGAGTCATAGAGACGTAGACCATGGAAGCAGACCCTTCGGTCCAACACGTCTATGCTGACCAGATATCCCAACCCAATTTAGTCCCACCTGCCAGCACCCACCCCATATCCCTCAAAACCCTTCCTATTCATATACCCATCTAGATGCCTTTTAAATGTTGCAATTGCACAACCTCCACCACTTCCTCTGGCAGGAAACAGATATACTTAAAAGGAGACATGGAGATGACACACACCACACACATGCTATTACCTAAATTAACACTAAGCACACGAAAAAAGTGCTACAAACAATATTTTAATCACAAAAGGAGGTCTGGCAAGACACATGCGAATAATTCCACCTGACTGTGAAACGGATGATACAAAGTCAAAAGCATGTATATTTAGTTTAAAATGGAAAGTCTTTTCTGAATATTGAAGTAAATTAAAGTGCAGGCTCAGCTGTCTGAATGGAAAGGCTGGGAGATAGTCTGTTCCAAAACAGATACATGTAACAATTGGCTGTTAAATGGATACCTGAGTTTTGGTTGCTGTTTTGACAACAATTCAAATTTAACCAATTAGTTTAAATTATGCCTGGGATATTAAAACCCAATCAAGTTTGAATTTATTGTTTTGATGACATCAGACAAATCAGAGGGGATGATGTTGGGGGTATAAAACTGCAGCATTTTGGAAATTTAGTCAGAGAATAACTGCCACCGATCAGCCGAGCAACTGCTGAGATAACTACCCATCTAATATCTTGCTCTCAAAGAAATTGAAAGGCACTCTCTATTAAAAAGGTACCTTTTCATGTAAAATATATTCGCAGTAAGAAGAGAGAAGAATGTTCAGGGAGATCAGCAGACAGAAGATTGAAGACAGCGGAGAAGACAGAGACTGTGTGGACTTCAGATTAAATAAATGTAATGCTTAATAAGTATGTTACTGGAATGACATTTTAATAGGATTGTGTTCAGTATGGGAAAGAGTGTTAAGTTTGTTAATACTTTTGTTTAGTGCTCTGTTAGGAAATTAATTGTTAATTTTCTTTAAATAGTAGAAATTAGGAGTTCTCTGTCACTCACTCACATTTTAACAGATTACAGGGTGAGGCAAGCCTCGCTGTGTGTGTAGATTTAATTGACGGAGAGTTTTGACTTTCGTGTTGTAACAGTTTGGGGTCTCGTTGTCTGGGATTTTGACAAGTTTGGACAGATCAGTCAGGAATTTGGAAAGATTTAGATGGATATGGATGAATTTAGACAGATTTGAACAGATTTTGAGTTTGTAAGGCCCCAGCAGATTTAAACACTTGGTGATTAGTGTCCTAGATCTTTAAATAAAATGTAGGTGGGAAAATTTGTTTAATTTCAGTTACTTGTGGTTGGTTAAATTAGAAGTGAAAGAATTGGCTCTTAACATTGCTAAAAAGGTTTTAGGATTTGAAGATGCTTCCCAAATTTGCCAAGATAGTTTAGAAAGACATAGGAAGGATATACTTTTAGAATTAACAAAGAAGTTAGAATTGGGTTTAACCAGGGACCAAAGGAAAGTTGAAATTGTAAAGGAGTTGGTCAAAACACATAGGTATATCAGACAAGTGCAGTGGAGTTATAGAAGCTTACATTGCAATTGAGGCAAGTGGAGGTAGAAGATAAAGAAAGGGAAGGAAGAGGCATATTAGAAGGTAAAGAAAGACAGAGAAGGTTCTTAGCTGAACAAAGAGAAAGAGGGAGAGAATAAAGAAAGGGAGAGATAATTTGAACTTCAGAATTTGTGATTTAGTCAGGAAAGTCAAGTTAACAGGATGGAGATGAAGGGAAGGTGGGAGTGTATACAAATATGTGAAAACATTGCCACGTTTCGATGAGAAAGATGTTGAAGCCTTTTTTATTTCATTTTAAAAATTGGACAAGCAGATGGAGTGGCCAGAGAACTTGTGGGTAATGCTAGTGCAGACTAAGCTGGTAGGCAGAGCTCCTGTGGTATATGCAGGGCATCGGATGAGGGATCAAGAGATTACGCAGATGTCAAAAAGGCTATTTTGAATGTCTATGAAGTGTATAGACAGTGGTTCAGAAACATAAAGAAGCAACCAGGTGAGACTTATGTTTAGTTAAAACTAATTAAACATAGCAAATTTGATAGATGGATGCAGGCCTTAAAAATAGATAAGATCTATAAGTCTCTAAGAAAGCTTATTCTGCTGGGACGAGTTTAAAAACTCATTTCCAGAGATGATGAGAACTTATGTGATTGAACAGAAAGTCCAAGAAGTGAGAAGAGCAGCAGAGTTGGCAGATGAATATGCATTGGTGCATAAGGTGAAATTTAGCTTCTAACAGGAATTTTGTCCCATGAGGTATAGAAATTGGGGAAGGGGAGACCCTTCACTACAAAACAAAGAGTAGATCACACCAGGAATAGCTTAACGCAGGTGAAAAAAGATGCTCAAGAACATGGAAAAGAGGTGAAAGGCCTCAGGTGTTTTCACTGTGGTAAGCTGGGACACACAAAGTCACAGTGCTGATAGTTGAAGAAAGGCATTTTGGGAAAAGATGTGGTAAAAGAGGCTAAACCAGTGGGATTAGTGAAGGAAACCCTAAGAAAAGTCAAGAAGCTGCAGGAGAATGCACAACCTAGGCAGGGCCGGGTATTGAGTTAATGCTCAATCTGTATAAAGACTTCATCGCTGTGGGTAAAGTTTAGACAGGATGAACAGGGGGACAAGGGAAAGAAGTTACAAATTTAAGAGATACGGGATCTAGTCAGTCCCTAATAGCAAAAGATGAAAGTATTTGCATTCTTTTTGACATGTTACCTGAGAGGGTGATCATTTATTGAATAGATATACAAAAAATTAGCATTCCCTTGTGTAAGATTAGGTTGGACAGCCAAATAAAGATTAGGGAAGTAACACTGGGAGTGATTGACAGAGTGTCATTTCCAGGAACACAGTTTGTTCTTGGGAACAACCTAGCTGGATTCAAGGTGGGAGTGATGCCCCTTGTGGTGGAGAAGCCAAAGGTAAACCAGGGAACTGAGGAGTTAAAAGAAAAATACCCCGGATTTTTTTCCAGAATGAGTAGCAACAACATCCTGCTGTCACATGTTACAGTGTTGTGAAGTTGAAGGCTTGTACTGTGCCTTTCAGAGAGAGAGAACTGAGAGCTTACAAGCACCTGTGCATATGACCGGATGGCAGTCCAAAGTGTACTGGAAAATTGAAAATATTGAAAATTGAAATGGATACCTGAGTTTTGGTTGCCGTTTTGACAACAACTCAAATTTAACCAATCAGTTTAAATCAGCAGCACTATACATCAGATATATTGATGATATTTTCTTCCTTTGGACCTATGGTGAGGAGTCACTGAAACAACCATAGAGGAACCTCGATTATCCAAAAATCGATTGTCCGAATTTTGGATTATATGAGGAAGATTTCAAGGTCCTGCAAAGATGTCACATCAAAGAGGTAAATGTATTCGATTTATCTGTACTGAAGAAGATGTGAAACACTGGCAAAAACAAAGAAACACAAGCAGCTCAAGCATCAGCGACTGGATATTTTTTAGGTAAGGGCCATTACACAACCCTTTGCAAAAGAAAGTGTTTTACGGTATTCCCGTCACTTTACCGGGCCATTCATGAAAAAAATGGCCGAGAACATAAACACACACGCAGCGGGGTGCTTCTGGCTTTCTATTGCGAGACTGAGTTCCCGGAAACTGACAAATGCACTTGATCATAGAAGCTGTTTGGGACCTTGTTTAATGCTGTCATCACCACGCTTTACCAAAGGCTGTTGCTGCATTTTTAAAATGTTTCTTCATGTTATCATTGCTTTATTTCGTTCATCATGTGAAATCTGTGTCCTCTTGAGCTCAATATGTTAAAATTATAGATTTAAACAAGTTCTCCTGTAGAGCACAGTGTTAGATCAGCATGGCTTCCCTTATTTAAGGTAAAATCGATTATCCGAATAATCAATTATCTGAATGAAATAGTGCCCTACCATCTCATTCAGATAATCAAAGTTCTTCTGTGCACAATAATATCAATGAGTTTCAGCCCACCATCAGACTTACCATGAACTACTCTTTAGTATCTGTCTCATTCTTAGACACAAAATCTCTGCCAAGAATGGGCACCTCATTACCTCACTCAACTGCCTTCCCACGGATAACCTCACACTGCTTCACTTTCCTAGCTTCCACCTGAAACATAGTAAACAGCCATTCCCTACAGACAAACCCTATGCATACACAGGATATGTTCAGAAGAGGAGGAACATGACTCACATCTGAAGGTACTCAATAATGCCCTCATAAGAACAAAGTATGATGCTCAATTCATCATTCTCCAGTTCTCATGTGCCACGGCAAGAAACCGTAATGACCTCCTCAGACATGGGTTGCAACCAATAGGATACCCTTCATTGTCCAGTACTTCCCAGGAGTCAAAAAACTACACCATATTCTTCGCAGCCTGCAACACATTATTGATAAGGATGAGCATCTCGCCAAGACCTTCCCTACGCCTCTAATTCTTGCTTTTAAACAATTGCCATATCCTAAATAGACCATCGTTCATAGCAAACTGCCAGCCCTCAGGACAACATTGACCACAAAACCGTGCAACCCTGTCATGGCAACTACTGCAAGACTTGTCAGAGTGTTGGTACGGATACCACCATTACCCGTGGGGACACCACGCACCATGTACCCGACAGGTACTTATGTGACTCAGCCAACATTGTCTATCTAATATGTTGCAGGCAAGACTGTACTGAGGCATGGTACATTAGCGCGACCAAGCAGACGCTACAACAACAGATGAATGGACACTGCACAACAATTGCCAGACAGGGATGTTCCCTCACAGTCGGAGAGCATTTCAGTGGTCAGGGACATTCAGCCTCAGATCTTCGGGTGATTGTCCTCCAAAGTGGACTTCAGAATAGGCAATAACGCAAAGTGGCCGAGCAGATGCTAATAGCTAAGTTTGGTGCCCATGGGGATGGCCTCAACCAGGATCCTGGGTTCATTGCCCATGATAGATGGCCCCACTACACACACAGACACGCAGACAGACAGACAGACAGACACACACACACACACACACACACACGCACAGACACACAGACACACACACATGCAAACTCTTACATAGTCACAATCTCATGCAGACCCTTTCTCACACACATCCTCACACCCATGCACACACCCTCTCACAGGCTTATATAACATCACACCCACACACAAACTTTATTAAGCTTTCACAATCACAGACACAAGCTCTCTCACACGCACTCACTCTCACACTCACATGCTCACAATCACAAACTGTCTCTGTCTCTCTCTGTCTCTCTCTCTCTCTCTCTCATGCACGCACACATGCATATAAGAATATGGGGTGAATTTGTATTTGCTGAATTATATTTGCAAATACATTCTATGTTGCTCAAAAAATGCACAATCAGCAGGCAGTCAATGCAAACAGTCAGTACATGTAATATTTTGTAAATTCCATTTTGGAAATTGAACTAGTCTGACTCAAGAATGGGAGACAGACAAACTCTGACTTTACACCTTCAATGCATTGTTGGAGCTGAGATGTCACCTTTTGTTATAAAACCTTAAGTTATTTCGAGAAGGTGACTTAAAAGAGGTTCTGGGATTTACATATTAATGAACTGAAAACTGCAACCCATTCTAAAAGATGAAAGACAGCAATCTAGGTTTGTTCAATATATTATTTCAGTTGCATGACTCTGTAACCTTTTGTTATAAATTCTGTGCCTTATGATCTTATACTCCACAACCATCTGCTGAAGGAGCAGCACTTGAAAACTAACACTTTCAGACAAACCTGTTGGACTATAATCTGGTGTTGTGTGATTTTTAACATTCATAATGACTGAAAGATGGAACATATTTACTGATAAGCCTTAAACGAAGGATTCTTTTAAAGCTGAAAGAATAAAGGAGAGGGGAAAGGAATATCCAGATCTGAAAATGAAACATCTTTACTGATGAATCTTTAATGAAGCATTTTTTTAAGCTTGAAAAATAATGGAAAGATGAAAGGAATGTAAAATATCACAAATAAATTGTATGAATAAAAGCACTGAAATTCATGGAGGGATTTTCATCTAGTAATGAATGCACAATGTTAAATGCAACAGTATCACAGGAAAGTGGGAAGTAGCTATACAAAGGATTGACACCTACATTTTGCAAATGGTGAGGGGTGAGGTATCCAAATGATATGAAAAATAAGATAGTTTTATGATAATTTCAGCCCAACAAGTCCACACTGACCCTCTGAAGAGCAACCCACCCAGACTCATTCCCCTACACCTAACACTTCAAGGCAATTTAGCATAGCCAATTCACCTAACCTGCACATTTTTGGACTGTGGAAGGAAACCCCTGCATACATGGAGGAGAATGTCCAAACCCCACACAGGTAGTTGCCTGAGGTGGGAACTGAACCTGGGTCTCTGACACTGTGAGGTAGCAGTGCTAACCACTGTACCACCATGCCACCCACTGCCTCTGTGCTGCCCACAATTGCTAGTGGATTGCTAGTTATCTGTGTGTTTGTCCTATATAGTGTTTTGTGCAATCTTTGCATGGAATTTTGTAAATTACATTAGTCTTGCACACAATGAGTATAGGGTCTTTTGCCCTGGTGAGTTGTTGTCTGAGTGTGCCTGTTGGTTTATGGGTTGTCATGAATCCGTGTGTTTGGAGAAATCTGTCTGTTATATAATGCAAACCTTGAAGACATAAAAATGTCAAAATCGATTCTATTGGATTTTATATTACAGCATTTAATGTTTTAAAGTGTATTACTTGTTCATTCCTGCTAACAAAGTTGTAAAATTAGTAAATCATTTAATTTATATGTTTCTGTTACAACTGAAGCAAACCCTCATATCGTATTCACTTCGTTAAATAAGGAAAGTTAAACATCACACAACACCAGGTTATAGTCCAACAGGTTTAATTGGAAACACACTAGCTTTCAGAGCGACGCTCCTTCATCAGGTGATAGTGGAGGGCTCGATCAGAACACAGAATTTATAGCAAAAATTTACAGTGTGATGTAACTGAAATTATACATTGAAAAATTGATTGTCTGTTTAAGTCTTTCATCTGTTAGAATACAGTGATAGTTTCACTTCTTTCATGTGTAAATCACAAAACCTTTTTTTTAAAGTTGCACTCTCAGGTTAGCTGTTAACAATAGTGATAGCTAGATAATATGTTGAAGGTGTTAGCCCCCTGTGTTCTCTGTCTATGACCAGATGTTTAGATTGATTCTAATCTAAAAAATGAGATAACAGAGTTTTACATAAATTCATGCAGTTTTTGAGCTCAGGACATTCAGCCTCGGACCTTCGGGTGACCATCCTCCAAGGGGGACTTCGGGACAGGCAGCAGAGGAAAGTGGCCGAGCAGAGGCTGATAGCTAAGTTCAGTATCCATAGGGAGGGCCTCAACCGGGACCTTGGGTTCATGTCACATTACAGGTGATCACCATTGCACTACACACACACACACACACACACACACACACTCTCACATACACACGGACACAGGTACACACAGACGCGCACACAAACACCCACACATACCCTTATAGACACATGCACCCCCTCACAGACTTAAGACACTCTGCACTCACTACACACACACACACACACACTTTCTCACACTCACAACCCCACCCCAGACAGACACACACACACAGACAAAGACCCAGATGCACACATATATTTTGTGACAAACTTGCACCTCATATCTCCTTATTACCTGAAACCTATGTCCCTGAGTAATCGACATTTCTACCTTGGGAAGTAGACTCCAACTATCCACCCTATCCATGTCGGAGAGTCCAAAACCAGAGGGCATAGGTTTAGAGTGAGAGGAAAAAGATTTAAAACGGGCCTAACTTTTTTACACAAAGGGCAGTCTGTGTTTACAATGAGCTGTCAGAGGAAGTGGAGGAGGCTGGTACAATTGCAACATTTAAAAGACATCCAGATGGCATATGAATAGGAAGGGTTTAGAGGGGTATGGGCCAAGTGCTAACAAATGGGATTAGATTTATATAGGATATCTGGTTGGCATGGATGAGTCAGACCAAAGGAACTGTTTCCATGCTATACATCTCTATGACTCTCATAATTCCATAAACATCTATCAAGTCAACCCTCATCATAGAGTTATACAGTCATACAGATGTACAGAAAGGAAACAGACCCCTTTTATAATCAAGTGAAAACTTAGCAAGTTTATCCAATTTCTCCTTTTGGCTTATACCCTCTGAACCAGGCATCATCCTAGTAGGATATTCAAAATTCAGAAAGCCCTCGTAACATTGTTGCTATGTCAGATACAGATTCCCTTTGAATTTGAAGCAATTGAGGTTATGTTGAAAACCATGAAAGATATGAGAATCTAATTAGTAATTATAATAATTAAAATTTAGGGAATTGGTAGATGAGATAGGAAGGGTCAATTAAAAACAATATTTGTTTTTCTAATTGCTTGTGGCAATTGCATTCTACCTTTCAGTGACTTATGAACATGGACAAACAAAACTGAGTTGCATTTAGTTAATTTATTGGCATGCATTTTCACCATCATCTGTGCAGGACTTCCTGATCTGGGTACATTCTACATTTGCCTTTTGTGGTTCTCAAAGGTTATGGAAATTCTTTCTCAGAAGCTGGTAGAGGATTTGTTGAGGGTGGCACGGTGGCTCAGTGGTTAGCACTGCTGCCTCACAGCCCAGGGACCCATGTTTGATTCCAGCCTTGGGTGACTGCCTGTGTGGGGTTTGCATATTAGCCCCGTGTCTGCATGGGTTTCCCCCTGGTGCTCTGGTTTTCTCCCACAGTCCAAAGATGTGCAGGTCAGGTGAATTGGCCATGCTAAATTGTCCATAGTGTTAGGTGCATTAGTCAGAGGGGAATGGGTCTGGGTGGGTTGCTCTTCGGAGGGTTGGTGTGGACTTGTTGGGCCAAAGGGCCTGTTTCCACACTGTAGGGAATCTAACCTAATTAAATTATCTGCTTCAATTGATCTCGTTGTCTAGGTAATGCAGCAACAGTGGTCTGAATTTTCCCATTGTCTTTTAGTAAAACTGCCTTTACTCTTTCTAAAAGACTGAATTGTATGTCTACATTACTATTTAAAATATATGTTACATTGTTCTTGAAGACATGGAGATTCTCATTGATCACTACTCCTTGTTTCTAAGTATGGCAATGAAATGATATTGCACTTGAAGATCTGAACCCCCTCCCTCCACCCCACTCCAGACCTTGCAGTTTAATATTTGCCAACTGCATATCTGCTGATTTAAGCCATGGCAAATTGTTGTCTAAAACTGAAATGACTCCTCCAGTGTGTAACCTAAACTTTGCGCAAGTTCCTTTTACTTGAGGCGTGGCTGTCCAGTATTTCTGCTTGCCTTCTTTGACTTCACCAAAGTAGTATTCTCTGGTTGCTCTTTATTTGTAATTTCTTGAATAGTCTGCTTTTCAAAAACTTCTTACTTCTTAGAAATTGTCTCCTTAATGTCAATTTTTGTCACTTTTGGTGTATTCAAGGTGCCTGTGGCACTCTGTTGCTCTATGAACATAAACATCCAACCCGGTTGTTGTACGATTTCATATCCTTTCCTTGTTTCCGTGGACTTTTAAGAGGCTGAAGCTGCCATCTTGTAATTTATTCAACTAACCCATTCTGCCAAAATCTTAATATTTCCTCAAAAGAAAAATGGCTGGAATCTGTGCTTGGACTTCAGCTTCACTGAATTATTTGTTTCAAAGACAAATCCTCCTTTGACTGGGGTTTCTGATAACTTCTTTTTGCAAATACCCACAGCAATCTTTTAATGATCTAAAGCCACAGCTCTCTCTCTGGGTTTCATCACCACCTATCGTTTGCACCTCCCCATCCCCAACCCCATCTTCAGCATATATTCCAGTCATTTCCTAGCTACAAGTAGTTCTAAGAACAGTCATCAGGCTTGAAACGTTGACTCTGCTTCTCTCCACAGATGCTGCCCGACCTACAAAATTTCCCAGCAATTTCTGCTTTTGTTGCTGATTAATATCATTGGAACTATTTCCCCCAGAGTTGATCTCTCTGATGATCTGTGGTATTTTTGAATGGTTGCAACAGGAGCAGTGACTTAACTGATGCTATTTCGAGGGATTTTGTACACCTCCCACCTCGGTGATTCTTCCAGTTCATTTTCCTTTAATATTGTTGCTGATTGTTTTTTTCCCTCATTGATTTTGGCCTGCAGTTTCAAGTGATGATTGTATTGGAGTCTCTTTCAGTGCCACTATGATTTGGTCTTTCTGTACTGTTACAACACTTAGGTTATGGGTCAGGCTGTCATGAGGTTTTGGACTTGAGGTTCTTCCTGTTGAGAATGCCTCTACATTTGGTGTGCTGTGTTTAGGTTTCTATCGTACCAGGAGCAACAATTGTCTGACTTTCAGGAGTTACAACAAATTGTCTTACTTACATTCTATTTTAGTATTCCAGAAGTAAGATGAGAGTGGCAGCCCTTGACATCAAGGCTGCATTTGACGGAGTGTGACATCAAGGACCCCTAGCAAAACTTGAATTGATGGGTATCGGGGGCAAACTCTCCACTTACTGGAGCCATACCTGGCACATAGGAGGTTGGTTGTGGTTGTTGGAGGTCAGTCAGCTCAGCTCCGGGACATCTCTACAGGAGTTCCTCAGGGTAGTGTCCCAGGCCCAGCCATCTTCAGCTGCTTCATCAATGACCCTCCCTCTATCATAAGGTCAGAAGTATGGATGTTCGCCAATGTTGCATAATGTTCAGCACCATTTGAGACACCTCAGATACTGAAACAGTCCACGTTCAAATGCAACAAGATCTGGACATTATTCAGACTTGGCCTGATTAGTGGCAAGTAACATGTGTGCCACACAAACGCTAGACAATGGCCATCGCCAATAAGGGGCAATATAATCACTAATACTTGACATTCAATGGTGTTGCCATTACTGAATCCCCCACTATCATCATCCTTGGGGCTACTGTTGATCAGAAACTCAGCAGAACCTGTCACATAAACACAATGGCTACCAGGTAGGTCAGAGGCTAGAAATATTGTGGCAAATAACTCACCTCCTGACTTCCCAAAATCTGTCCATCATCTACAAGGCACAGGTCAGGTGTATGATGGAAAACTCCACACTTGCCTGCATGGATGCAGCTCCAACAACACTCAAGAAGCTTGACACCATCCAGGACAAACCAGCAAATAGTACCTTGATTGGTACCACATCTATAAACATCTGCTCTCTCTACCATTGATGCTCAGTAGCAGCAGTTTGTAATATCTACAAGTTGCACTGAAGAAATTCACAAAATAACCTCATTCAGCACCTTCCAGATCCACAATCACTTCCATCTAGAAGGAAAAGGGCAGCAGATACATGGGAATACCACAATCTGAAAGTTTCCCTCCTAGCCGCTCACCATGCTGACTTGGAAATATATTGCCATTCCTTCCCTGTCGCTGAGTTAACATTTTGGAATTCCCACCCAAACTGCATTGTGAGTCAACCCACAATGTTGCAGGTGGACTGCAATGGCTCAAGAAGGTAGCTTACCCTCACCTTCTCAAGGACAATAAATACTGGACAGCCAGCAACGAATGAGTAAAAAAAAATTAAACTATTGTCTGTGATATGGCATTCTAGTACAGGTTAGTAGTTGAGCCTTTTTTCTCATGTGAGGAGATAGTATGTGACTGATGAAGTCAGTGTGATATCATCTTAGGCATCATTTTGTTATTAACAATTGCATTTCCATTGTAGACCATGTAACAGACAATTTAGCATAATGGGTAAAAAATGATAAGTATGAGTATTGATAAACATGAATTGGCACTAAGTTGGTGTAGGGGTTATAAAGCTCTGTACAGTGTGTGGAGAGGCAGAAGTTGGCAAGGTTTATATGAAGGGCCATGAGTGTTGGATGCCAATCAGACCTTGGTATGTAGGGTTTGAGAGCTGGTGAGGATCACTACTTGACAAGGAAGCAAGAGGGCTGTAGTGGTTGAGGGTGTCTCCTCCTTTATTCTTCATTTTTATATCCCTTGGCATGGAGGGGAGTGACATGAGGAGTGATGGTGGTGGATAGGGAACCACACCTTATGTTGAAGGGGCTGAAAAGTTATGTATTTGGGTAGAGAGCATGATGTGGTAGAGGTTGGCATACATGGAGCATAGACCGTGTGTGAGTAATGAGAGTGGCTTGTGGAATGTTTCATTCTTTATTTTTAAATTTCAAGTACCATTCTGGATCTCTGAGACAGGCCTTTCACTTGATCAACTCTGCACCTAGAAATCACTTCAGTGGTTGCATACCCTGACTTTGAATGCAGTCCACGTATTACCTGCTTCCCTAATCCCCTAAATGTCTGCTGTTTCGCAGCACCTGACGGGGGTACGAAAATTTAGGCCTAAGGGTTAAAGATAGCTGCTCTTACTGGTGGATGGTGCAAAGTGGTACATAATAAGGGTTGGGGCGAGAAGCTCTTGTCTTCCCCATGTACATAAATAGTCTATAAAACTTGAGTTTTGTTAACTTTTTTTAATCTTATATTCATCAGGACAATTCACAAGAATACCAGAAAATAGAACACTAACTTTTGTGGGAAAAAGTGAAGACTGCAGATGATGGGGATTAGAGTCGAGAGTGTGATGCTGGAAAAGCACGGCTGGTCAGGCAGCATTCGAGGAGCAGGAGAACCAACGTTTCAGGTGACGAAGGACTTATGCCCAAAATGTTGACTTTCCTGCTCTGCAGATGCTGCCTGACCTGCTGCACTTTTCCGTACTCTCGACATTAACTTTTATATCCACGCTGGAGGAAAAACATTTCATTTTTTGCTTGGGGACTTTATAGCCTTCAGGACTGACATATTTGCTGCTATTAATGCCTCCCATTATTATCTACTCTTCACCCATATCACTCCTCCACTACTATTAGCACTCTCCTTGCCTTCTGCCTTTTGCTCTCGGCATCCATATCATCTGTTTCAGTTGCTCCTTCTTCCTGCCTTTTTCAGGACCAGAAACTAAACCAGCAGTTTCTCTTCATCCTGAGACCTTCTTCAAGTCATTTTCAAAGCATTCTCTTTAAGCTGCTGTATGGGCCATTTCTCTTGCTCTTTAGGAGCAGGACAGCAGTCAAATAGCCCACTCATGATTCTAAGCACTCCAATCCATTTTGCCAAGTTTTGTGCGAGCACCACAATTTCCATGTCAATCAACTGATCCGATGTTATGATCCACAGTTAACTCTTTGAACAAAGGAAGAATATTGGTGAGATCCATGTTTGAGCTGGGATGTACATAATCATGAGCTTTTAAAGGACAGTTGTTGTGTTGTTTAACCAAATGATAATGAAAGGATCCCAAGAAATCTTGCTGATAGGGAATGCTAAGAAATCAAAGTATATTCTAGCAAGCTGAGGCATATGTTGGTTTCATCCCAGTGGAAATAAATGGATCCTCAAGATCCTGTTGATATGTAGGGGAAAGCTAGGGAATTTTAGCCCAGTGAGCCTGGCATTGTTGTTGGAGAAAATCCTGATGGACAGGATTTACATGTACTTGGAGAGGCAAGAACTGATTAGGGATAGTCAGCCTGGCTTTGTGTGTGGGAAATCATGTCTCACTAACTTGATTGAGGTTTTTAAAGAAGAAATAAAGAAAATTGATGAGGGCAGAGCGGTGGACATAATCTATATGGACTTCAGTCAGGCATTCAATAAAGTTTCTCACGGTAGGCTAATTAGCAAGGTTAGATCCCATGGAATACAAGGGAAAATTAGCCATTTGGATACAGTATTGGCTCGAAGGTAAAAGACAGTGTGGTGGTGGGGAGTTCCTTTTCAAACTGGAGGCCTGTGACCAGTGGTGTGCCACAAGAATTGATGCTGGGTCTACTGCTTTTTGTCATTTATATAAATGATTTGAATGTGAACATAGGTGGTATGGTTAGTATGTTTGCAGATGATGCCAAAATTGGAGGTGTAGTGGACGGCAAAGAAGGTTACCTCAGAGTACAATGGGATCTTGATCAGATAGGCCAATGGGCTGAGGAGTGGCAGATGAGGTTTATTGTAGATAAATGTGAGGGGTTGCATTTTGGAAAGGCAAATCAGGGCAGGACTTATACACTTATACAACAGGAGCCCCAGATAGACAGGATTGTGAAGAAAGCTTGCCTGTATTGGTCAATGCATTGAGTGTCAGAGTTGGGAGGTCATGTTGCAGCTGTACGAGGACATTGGTTAGGCCACTTTTGGAATACTGTGTGCAATTCTGGTCTCTCTGCTCTAGGAAGGTTGTTGCCAGGGTTGGAAGATTTGAGCTTTAGGGAGAGGCAGAATAGGTTGGTGCTATTTTCCCTAGACTGTCAGACACTGTGGGGTGATCTTAGAGAAGTTTACAAAATCATAGATTGGGCAAATAGCCAAGGTGTTTCCCCCAAGGTGGGGGAGTCCAAAACTAGAGGGCATAGGTTTAAAGTGAGAGGGGAAAGATTTAAAAGGGACCTAAGGGGCAACTTTTTCACGCAGAGTGTTATGCATGTCCAGAATGTACTGCCAGAGAAAGTGGTGAAGGCTGGTTACAACATTTAAATGACATCTGGATTGGTACATGAATAGAAACGTCTTCAAGGGATATGGGCCAAATGTTGGCAAATGGGACTAGATTTATTTAGGATATCTGGTTGGCATGGATGAGTTGGATCAAAGGGTCACTTTCCATGCTGTACAGTGCTATCACTTACAACTGTAAGCTTGGGTAAAAATAAGGGAAGAAAAGGATTAAAGTATTTTTGTTGAAATTTTCAACTCTATTACTTAAGTATTTATAAGTAACGGTGTTAAGTCGATAGCGCTTTCTATTTTAATTCTTGTACAATTAAATTGTTTGTTTAAATCATGGAATATTGTGACATAGTTCTTTCAGTTAATAACTTAGAATTCTAATTTCTCCTTAAACAGCATTGGTTTCAATGGAGACCATAAAGTTTTTTTTTATTTGTGGTGGTTATTTTCTTCTGCTACTGATTGCTGCTACTTGATTTATTCTGTGAACTCAAGAATAAGCTCTCTTCACAAAAAGAGATGGTACAACATGTTGTAGGTCAACAATCTTTTTAATATCTTGCTAACTTTGTTTCTCAACTGGCAATTCTGCAGCAAGTAGCATACCTCCTGACTCACCAGTGCCTGTCTCTGATCTAAAAGGCACAAGTCAGGAGTACGATGGAAGTCTCTCCATTTACTTAATTGAGTACATGTGCAAAATGCTCAAGAAACTTACCACTGTCAAGGTCTAAGCATCTTGCTTGTTAGAGACTCCATCAATCAGTTTCAACATTCACTTCTTTCATTACGGACATAGAAGCAGCAGTGTGCAACGTACACAATATGCATTGAAGGAACTCTCCAAACCTCCTTAGACAGCAGCTTCCAAACCCAAGGAGTCCACAACTTGGAGTGTAAGGGCAGTGGATGTATGGGAGCACCACTGCCTGCAAGTTATCCCTAATTCATGGAATCATAGACTCCCTACAATGTGGAAACAACAAGTCCACACTGACCCTCCGAAGAGTAACCCACCCACCCAGACCCATTCCCCTACATTTAACCCCTGAGTAATGCAGTCAACCTACCATGAACACTGTGGACAATTTAGCATAGCCAATTCACCTAGCCTGAACATTTTTGGACTGTGGGAGGAAATTGGAGCACCTGGAGAAAACTCACACAGACATGGGAAGAATGTACAAATTTCACATAGACAGTCACCCGAGGCTGGAATCGAACCTGAGTCCCTGGCGCTATGAGGCAGCAGTGTTAACCACTGAGCCACTGTGCCACCCTCAACAAATCCTTTACCAGCTTCTGAGAAAGAATTTCCATAACCTTTGAGAACACAAAAGGAATGTACCCAAATCAGGAAGTCCTGCACAGATGATGGTGAAAATGTATGCCAATAAATTAGCTAAATGCAACTCAGTTTTGTTTGTCCTTTTTCATAAGTCACTGAAAGGTAGAATGCAATTGCCACAAGCAATTAGAAAGGCAAATATTATTTTTAAATGCCACCATGCTGCTGTAAATTTCACAATCCTGACTTGGTATTATTCATTGTTGCTGGGTCAAAATCTTGGAGCTCATTTTCATACAACACTGAAAGGATTAGATTCCCTACAGTGTGGAAACAGGTCCTTCAGCCTAACAAGTCCACACTGACCCTCCGAAGAGCAACCCACCCAGACCCATTCCCCTACATTTACCCCTTCACCTAACACTTCGGGCAATTTAGCATGGCCAATTTACCTAGCCTGCACATCTTTGGACTGTGGGAGGAAACCCACGCAGACACGGGGAGAATGTGCAAACTCCACACAGGAATTGAACCCGGGTCTCTGGTGCTGTGAGGCAGCAGGGCTAATCACTGTGCCACCGTGCCATGTCCCTACACTGCTAGGACTGGAGTAGTTAAAGAAGGCAGCACTTTCAACACCTTCTCCAGAGCAATTAGGAATAGAAAATAAATGCTGGCCTAGTCAAGTCAGCCCCCACATCCCATTAACAAATTAAAATGAAGGCAGGCTTAAATCTGAAGTGTTAAAATCAATTAGTTCAACTGAGTGATTCTTTCTCCCTGCTTTTAGCATGGGTTGGATCATACCATGGAATGACAGAGGAGATTTTGTAGCCGTGGGTCACATCGCTGCCTGTCAGCCAGAAGCTCTAGTACAAGGTCTACTCTAGGATTTGATGACCCAGGAAGCTGATCTTATAACCTGAAAATTCCAACTACCACGCCAATGGGAGTTGATTGGAATGGGAGAGATTCCTGATCAATCATATGATGGAAAGAATATTGGAGCCTCTATTGTTACTATCCATAGTGCCAGACTACAAAGTCAAGATCCATATTGCTACAGCAACTCTTGACTGATCTGCAATATATACGTAAATGGAAATGAAATTAATGTCAGTTTACAAAGATTTGATTTCTAAATATGCATAAGCGATTTTGATCAAAAGTGGAATATTGGATAAGACAACCAGGTAACCATCACAAACAGAACCACAGAATTGTTATGGTGCCGAAGGAGGCCATTTAGCCCATTGTGCCTGCACTGGCTTTTCAAATGAGCATCATCACCGAGTCTTAATCTCCTGCCTTTTCCCCCATTCCCTTGCACACTTTTTCTATCCAAATAATAATCTAATATCTTCTTGAATAACTCAGTCGAACTTGCTTCCATCACATATCCAGATCGTACCAGTTTCTTTAACTTTCAAACCACGTACTTTTGTATTTTGTGTTAGAATTGTGAATCAGAGGTAATTAATGATTGGTCTGAGGTATCTCATGTTAAATTTTTACAATGGAATAGATGTTTATTTTTTTGTGGCCTAGAAGAGACCGCAGCTGAGGCCCATGGTTGTTTGATGTGCACTAATGTCAATATAGCAGCTAATGGATCATGGTGATAATTTAAAATTGGAATCTTAGTGATTTATTATCATCAGACAGAATCAGGGAAGGGTGAAAGGACAACTTTGTCTCACTGAACATGACACTTTAAAGCAATCAAAGAGCTCTTGTGGTCTAGTCTGTCAGGGAGGCTGAGAGATTTCACATTGATATATGAGGCTTGTAAAAGAGTAAGTGGGTGCCAGTTTGCGAGTCTAACTTATAATAGTTATGTGTACATTGGCTTAACAGCAATAGGAAATAGATTAAATGAGTTGTACATTCATGTTTCTGTGTAAAATAAACCAGTTGGTTGGTTTTTATTTGCTCTTGTCTCTCTAGAGTGCTTTCAGTCTGCCATCTGATAAAAACAGTTGCAATATGCAAAATGTTGCAATATGTGTGACATTGCAATCTCCAGAATAAGCATGAGGGATCTATTCCAATAATCTCTGCTGTACACCCAGTTGGGCAGTAAAGGTACATGACAGATCATGGGAAATATTAGGAGAAAGTGAGGACTGCAGATGCTGGAGATCAGAGCTGAAAATGTATTGCTGGAAAAGCGCAGCAGGTCAGGCAGCATCCAAGGAGCAGGAGAATCAACGTTTCGGGCTTGAGCCCTTCTTCAGGAAGGAGGGCTCATGCCCGAAACATCGATTCTCCTGCTCCTTGGATGCTGCCTGACCTGCTGCGTTTTTCCAGCGACACATTTTCAGCATGGGAAATATTAGGCCTGATTTGGAAGTGGCCACTTTTGCTGAAGCTGAAACATCAACTGCAGACCTGTGATATTTAGAATAGTTGCCGCTGAAGGCAATCCGTGTATGCTTTGATGCGTCTAGCATGGCCTATCGATATGTTACATAGTGTACACAAGAGATGGGAAGCCTGTGCAAAGTAATCACTTTTTCTAAATCAGCTTCAAAAGCAAACCTTGCAGTTTCAGCATGACGGGCAACAGCATCTACCCACGCACAATAATTCAAGAAAATGTGCACATCAAATGAATAATGCAGGAAAATGCAAAATCCTCAGGAGAACGGGTGTTGAGTCAGGCTGTGGCAGTCACTGAATGCAGGGTACACCATCTACAGGCTGACACTGCAGCATAATGGTTTCTATTCACAGAATTCTGCAGCTGTCTAATGCAGCTCCTTGTTGGAATTCCAAGCAAGGGTCCTCATTTCATAGTTTAAAATGGCTACAATTTGAAGCCTTGCTTTATTAATTCTCTATGAATATATTCAATTTAAGAAATTATTCCTGCAATTCAGACTTTCCTACTAATTAATTTTCTTTTGAGTATTGGTCCAAAAGACTTACTCGTTAATATTTAATGTAAAACTCCAAATAATCCTTTTGATGCATAAGAAGTGGATTTTTGAGTATATTACGGCACTAATCCAATTTCAGGTTTAAATGATATGCGCTACATGAGCTTTCCCTTGCAGCTTACACATTCATTGGATTGCCATCTTGTGATTCACAAGCCCTTAATCAGCCTACTACATGTACAAAGCTGCTAGCTACACTTTTCTGTATTTTGCCAAGACAGAAAGCTGCACTTTGCATATCTAGAAAGGAAGACAGCCACAAATGAGCAAGAGGAGACCATACAGCCCCTAGAACTTAATCTGCCATCTAGGTCACGTTTGGTCATCTGCCTCAATGCTAGGTTTTTGTGAAACCTACATAGCTCGCCCTGATATTGTTTGGATTGTTGCTGAATGTTGGTGATGGCCTTCCATTGTATCTGTATCATGAGTATTATCCTGAGAGTTAGTTGATGCACTACTGTTATCATTATCCATTTTATGATAAACTTTCTTGTTCATTCTTGCTGCACCAAGTGGAATAGATATTTTTCTGTTCCTCTGAGAACCATTTCTGGTGAAATAGTGGTGAGAGAATTGACCCAATTATTCGCACAACATGGTCTGCCCACCAAGATCCAGTTGGATCAGGGTGTAAGTTTCATGTCCAAAGTGTTCCAGGGATTCATGACATGGTGTAACCTTCAGGATAACATTCACAATCACAAGGGGATCTAAAATAGTACCACCATGTCATAAATTAACTGTCATGAAATATTGCATGTGTACCCCCACGAGGGACTCACTCAAAAAGTTCACCAATTTTATTCCATTTGTATTAGTATACAGGTGGCTTGTGCAAGAGCCTCTGAAACTAATCAAGAAGGTGCTTGTGGAACGGAAGGAGGATGTTTCCACATTCTTGATTAGGTAGCAGAGTTCTGAGAGTGACTCTCACAAGGCTGAAAAGTGCCTGAGAACACTTAAAAATCTCCCAGACAGGGATGGGAAAACAGGCAGACAAACACACTAGGGCCTGAAACTTTCAGCCAGGCTTCTATCCTCAGACGTGTTCTGATGAAGGGTTGACTTCTCTACCTCCTTATGCTGCCTGGCTTGCTGTGTTCTTCCAGCCCCCTGTTTATACACTTAGGATACTGCCTGCTATTGTTCGTAACGATATCAAATGAATCCTTGAAAGCTCAGTTTAGTGGTTCAGAGTAACCAAGAAGCTTGAGGAAGTGAATTAGTTGATTGAGAACCGAGATCGAACAAAAAGACTGGACTGAGTCATATTGACATCATTATGTAATATCACCACCAAGAAGGGAACAAGCAAGTGATGTTTGTCACTAACCGAGGGATTGAGGTAGCAGGATGAGTTGGAAAGTGATGAGAATGAAGTTGACATTGAACCTCTTACTATCTGACTAATCAATGCAGAAAACCAGCAAATCATGACTCTATATTCAATCACCTAGGGTACAGAACACTAACTAGACTTAGTGAGACTGTTCTCTGCATTTAAGGGTTCATGTAGAGACAAGCTGAGCTACACCATCTGAGCATTACATGCTATGGGACAGGGTCCACCCATATATATCTATAATACGCAAACATGTCCAAAATGTACACAGAGAGACCAGTCTATACTGACGAAGCTTCAAGAGAATATTCCAGAAAATTATTGCATTAAATTTGTTTCTTTAAACATATCACTTAACAATTCCCACATTGCCAGATAATTAAATATGACTGTAGATTTCCTAATCAGAACTTTTAAAAAATGCTTGTGTGCGTGCGTGCGTGCATGCGTATGCGTGGTGAGACAGACAGAGAGAGACACACACAGATACAGAGACAGAGACAGAAACACATCATAACTCTGTAGAACTTATCAGCATATTGAACTTTTAATTCCAATGTGTGTTTTTAAAATGAGGATTGCAGCAGCCAAGAGATAACTGCAGATGTAAATTCAGTGACTGTCTGACAGAACCCTGTGTGGACCTATGGAATGTCACACCTGTAATGGAGTCAGGGAACTTGCAAACAATAAGATGAAAAAGGAAGAGATAATGAGAGGCTGACTACTTCTGTCAGTATGAAGCAATCTCTTGCAGACATATTTGCATTTTGCCCTTCCAGGAATAAGCAAAAGACTGGGTTAAAACTGACTGCATCTAGTAGTCTGCGTGTGTCAGTGGCCTGATGTGCTAACGTGTGGCCTAGTGTGCTGTGAAGGTCACAGCTTGATATTAGCTATGAAGCACTCAGGCTCGGCTAAAAAAAAAGGGCTCTCCTCACCCTGAGTTCTGTCAATCACTAACCATCAAAAGCTACAAAGGCAAAAGAATGTCGCTCATTCTGCAAAGTTAAGAATTACAAAGTTGACAGCTCGACCACAAACATTAACGCTGCCAGCACCTTCAATGTAACAGGCACACTATCCTACTATCTATCCTTCATGAATGACACAGAGTCTGATTTTTTGAACTTGTATCTTTTTTGGGTTCACTTCTTATTCCTAAACTGTGCCTATATGTGTGCACTATAACTACTTCATGCATTTAATACCCAATTAACTCACTCTTTTTCATTAATTTAATGTAGTCAGATTAAATTGGTTCATCTTGAAACATAAATTCATTTAGTTTGGGAGAAAGGTACCCAAAAGGGAAGAGACCTTTTTTAAATTGACTTTGTTGTGACCAATAAAGATGGCAGCTGGGTCGAGAGTTACCTGTCCAAGGGAAACATTCAATTTTTATCCACAAGTCAAGTCCTGTAAGAAGTGTTTAAGTCTTAATAAGATCATCTCTGTTTTTGGAACTCTAGGAAGTACAAACCCAGTTCCCTCAATCTCACTTCCTTTCTGAACGATCTATATTCCATTTGGTTTTCAATTGTATTTTCCACCGTATGCTTGTCGTAAGAATACTTTTCCCTCTTTATTTTAATTTCTATCTCCATTTCCATTTATGGAGCTCGAGATTGGTTTGCTTTTTATTTCCTTTTTAAGGGAATCTTCCCCTTTGAAGGTAGACTATTACTCAGTTACAGCGTTTTGCAACAGTTTTTTGTTCTAGTCCATTTGGCCTAGCCAGTTTGGAGTCATACAGACATACAGCATTGCAACAGATCCCTCGGTCCAACTCATCCATGCTGACCAGATAGCCTATATAAATCTAATCCCGTTTGCCAGCATTTGGCACATTTCTCCCTAAATACTTCCTATTCATATACCCATTCAGATGCCTTTTAAATGTTGTAATTGTACCAGCCTCCACCACTTCCTCTGACAGCTTATCCCATACACACACCACCCTCTGCACGAAAAAGTTGCCCCTTAGGTCCCTTTTAAATCTTTCCCCTCTCATCTTAAGCCTATGCCCTCTAGTTTTGGACAGCCCCGCCCTGTACAATCGACCTTGCCTACTTACCCTATCCATGTCTCTCATGATTTTATTTTTATTTATAGATATTTTTATTAGAAATTTAACATTTTTACGCCTTTACAAAAATAAACAAAACTCTCAAATACAAACATTGATATACAATTAAATCAAATATACAATAGCCAAAATTTAACAAAAGAAAAAAAAACGAAAAAGAAAAAAAAAACAAAACTCAACTTTCTACTAATCTAACCTACAACTAACCAGAGTGTATATTTAAGTCTCTTACATGCTCGGAATGTGTTAACATCAAATGTAATAAAACCCGTATTCGTGCGGGATTCCTCTCCTAAGGGGCCCCGGACCAGCCAGGTTTGTAATCTCAATTAAATAAAAGCCCTTGTTAGGATAGCCGAAATATCTGTATTTATGTAATTCAAGAAGGGCTGCCATATTTTATAAAATAATTCGGTTTTTCGGTGCACCATATTTGTAAAGAAGTCATGGGGAATACATTCCATAATTAATCTGTACCAATTTGAAAGTCCAGGGGGAGCCCTCAGCCACCCAGTTCACCAAGATATTTTTCCTTGCACAGAAAGAGAGAATAGAAAATAGTCTCTTCCCGTACATGTCCAGGGAGGGAAAGTTCGAAAAGCCCAAAAGGAGAGATACAGGGTCCACTTTAATTTCTGTTCCTAAAATTTCTGTCAGGGTACTTGCTACTTTAGTCCAATACCTACGGATCTTATGACAGGTCCATAGGCAATGTACAAGAGTGCCCACCTCTATTTTGCATTTGGGACACATTGGAGATGCTCCTGCCTTAAATTGTGCCAATCGAACAGTGCTATATGGGCCCTATGAAGTATCTTCAGCTGGATAGCCTGGGTTCTATTACAGATAGTAATTCTTCTAGCATTTTTCCCAAATATCATTCCACGTTTCTATAGAGATTTCTAGTCCCAAATTCTGATCCCATGTTTTAAGCAGATTGTCCATATCTCCCGATACTTCATCATGTAATAAATGATAAATAGTGCTGACGGAAGATACCCCCACTGGTCGTAGAACATTACATTCTCTATCTGATTTATAAAGGCTATGGAATAACGTAGTCTTCTTCTGTATATAATCTCGAATTTGGAAGTATCGAAAGAGGTCTCCATTAGGTAATCCGAATTTCTGACGCAGCTGTTCAAAAGACATCAGGACCCCATCTTTAAATAGGTCCCCTAGACATCAGATACCCCTGGATCTCCAGAGTTTAAAAGTGGCATCTGTAAACCCCGGTTGGAATCCCACTATCGGTGCATAGGGGGATGTTTTATGTGAATTACCCTCATTTTGCCGCATTATATTCCAAGCCTTAATTATGTTTAGTATTATAGGGTTTTTACAGTGATCTGTAATGATTTTCCTTTTGTCTGAAAATAAGAGGTTAATAAGTGGGTATTTTACTTGAGAGGCCTCGATGTCCAACCAGATTGATTGTGAATCAGACAAGACCCAATCAGCTATGTAACTTAATAGGGAACT
This sequence comes from Chiloscyllium punctatum, assembly GCF_047496795.1. Classification (NCBI taxonomy): domain Eukaryota; kingdom Metazoa; phylum Chordata; class Chondrichthyes; order Orectolobiformes; family Hemiscylliidae; genus Chiloscyllium; species Chiloscyllium punctatum. The sequence goes on along the minus strand of NC_092745.1, from coordinate 98,828,471 downwards.
TAACTGATATTTCCTAAAATCTGGGAAGTCCAGTCCTCCCCTTGTCTGTGGAAGCTGTAGCTTCTTCAGCTTAATGAGGGGCTGTCTATGATTCCAGATAAAGGAATCCAGCCAGCCATATAATTTACGTAGAGCCATCCTCGGCAGCATCACCGGAAGCATTCTCATAGGATATAGGAGACGGGGCAGAACATTCATTTTAATTAGGGCTATTCTACCCAACCAGGAAATTGGAAGGTCTCCCCATTGCTGGAGGTCCTGCCTTATCCTTTCCAGTAAATGCACAAAGTTAGCCTTGTATAACTGACCAAATACTGGGGTAATAAAAATACCTAAATATAAGAAGCCCTCCAGGGACCAACGAAAGGGAAAAAGGGATCCGTCCACTAAGTGGGGTGTCATAGCAAGGCCACCCATTGGCATAGCCTCCGATTTTGAAAAATTAATTTTATAGCCTGAGAATGCACTAAATGTATTAATAACTTGAATTAGGCGAGGTATGGACATCAGAGGATTACTGAGGAATAAAAGAACATCATCTGCATAAAGGATAATTTTATGTTTACCTGTACCAATCCTCGGGGCCGTTATATTAGGATCAGCTCGTATAGCTTCTGCTAGTGGTTCAATTATTTAGTGTAAATAACAATGGCGAGAGAGGACATCCCTGACAGCAGCCCCTACCCACACTGAAGCTATCCGAACCTAATCCATTGGTAACCACAACTGCTTTGGGATCACTATACAATGTTGAGACCCATTTGGTAAACACCTGTCCAACGCCAAACTTTTCCAATGTGTAAAACAAATATGACCATTCAACCCTGTCGAATGCCTTTTCTGCGTCTGATGAAACTACTACACCTGGTATCTTTCTCTGATGACAGGCTTGAATCATTTTCAAAACCCTTCTAATATTATTGGATGATCAACAGCCCTTAATAAACCCCGTCTGATCCTCCTTTATAATATGTGGCAATACCCTTTCTAGTCTCAGTGCTAACGTTTTAGAAAGGATTTTAAAATCTACATTTAGCAAGGATATTGGTCTATATGACTTACAATCTTCTGGATCCTTTCCTTTTTTAAGGATAAGAGAGATATTTGCCTCATCAGCGAAGGCGGGAGACAGCCCTGACTATATGCATAGTTATACATGTCCATAAAGAATTTCTGTAAATTCTTTATTGAATTCAGCTTGAAAACCATCTGGGCCCGGTGCCTTACTGCTCTGAAGTTGTCTAATTGCATCAAGTATTTCTTGAACTGTTAGAGGAGCATTTAGGACCGATACCTGTTCCGGAGTTAGGCCCGGAAAGGTCAAATTTTTTAAAAATGACTGCATCCTCCTAGTCCTATCTTCACAATCCTGCAATTTATATAACTCAGAATAAAATTCTCTAAAGATCGCATTAATCTTTTTATGATCATGAGTCAAAATACCCGTACTTTCCTTGATAGATGTAATAGTCTGAGGGGCCTTTTTTTTCTTTGCAAGAAATGCTAAGTATCTACCCGGTTTGTTGCCATATTCATATAACCTTTGTTTTGCAAATAATATTTCCCTCTTAGCCATTTGAGTAAGCGTAGATTACGGTTCTGTCCTAAGAGCTGTAATCCTTTGCAATTTGATAATAGAAGGTCTATCAGCGTATACAGTTTCAGCTGCTTTTAAGCGAGCTTCGAGCAGACGCTGTTGTTCTCCCTTCAATTTTTTCTGGGTCGCTGAATAGGAGATGATCAAACCCCGCGTATAAGCTTTGATGGTCTCCCACATCATTGACGGGTTGCTAGCCGTACCTGAATTAATTTCTAAAAAAGTTTTAAATTCGTGAGAGAAGTACTTTACAAATTTACTATCTTTCATTAGGAAGGGGTCCATACGCCAATGCCAAGGGGATGTCCCATTGTTCCTCGCCTTAGCTTCCAAATATACAGCAGCGTGGTTGGAAATTGCTATACTACCTATTTTACAGGATGATATGGAATTTAAAAAGATCGAGGGGGCAAAAAACATATCAATTCTCTCTGGCATTTATGTGGATTGGAATAAAAAGAAAAATCTCTGCCCTGTGGATGAAGACATCTCCATACATCTACTAATCCTAATTCTTTGTTCAGATCCACCAATTGTCTAGATCTGGGAGATACTCCTACAGTACTCTTGGGAATCCTATCTATTTCCGGATCCATAATACAATTAAAGTCTCCCCCTATAATTGTATGACGGGCACCAAAAGCCATCAATTTTGAAAAAACTTCCGTTATACATTTAAAGGGGTGTGCTGGGGGGCAGTACAAATTTAAAATCCCATATTCCTCTCCATTTATGAGGGTTTTGATCAAAATATATCGTCCAGATTCGTCTTTTATCTGACTTAGGATTTTGAAAGGGAAATTCTTCCGAACAAGAATAACAACTCCCCTGCTTTTTGAGCTAAAAGAAGAAAAAAAGGCCTGATCAAATCCACCCTGTCGTAATTTCAAGTGTTCTTTATCCAACAGGTGTGTCTCCTGTAGGAGAGCTATATCGACTTTTTCTTTCTTAAGATTTGATAATATTTTCTTCCTTTTGACTGGCGAATTACTCCCCTTGACATTCCAGGTGCACCACTTAACCGACTGATCAACCATAATCATCTGGGCAAATCCGACACCCCTCGGGAGGGGAAACCCTATCTCGAACATCCCGAGCATAGAGCATATAAAATTTACAAAAATAAAGGCGCCCTAATACACTCACAACAGTATAATAAAAACCTATTTCTGAATTAAAAATATATAAAATGTACCTAAGTGGAGATTTTCCCCCTTGTTCCCAGGGGGTGTCACTTCCTCTCCAAAAGTCCATCATATCCTCTCCCAACCAATGCCCCACCCTTGACCCAGGCGCTCCTCAATAAAATGAGGAGAATTCAGATATAATACAAAGCTAGAGTTAACAGTGAGCACCCTACCCCCATCCATACCAACACCTGGATATATTTGGCAATGTTAATACCATATATAAATATATAACTATAAAATTACAACCTCAACAAATAATAATTAAATATAATAATACAAAATAACAAGGGAGAAACAACCCCACTCCTAAAGACAGAGGTAAAATAGAATAAGGTAACCACCTCCCCCCACCAACATTGACCAAACCCCCCCAGCTTATTTATATATACATATATATATATATATATATATATATACACACATATATACATATACACACATACCCACATATATACATAAAATAATAAAAGAAAACAACCCCGGGGGGGGGAGAAAATCAAATCCCTCTCCCCAACCCCCATGATAATATTAAACAATAAGGTAAGAAAAAGAAGAAAAAAAGGGGGGATAGAGACCGAAGTAGGGGGAAAGGCAAACCAACATCCATTATCTCTTACAGTTTATCTAAGAGAGTCCAAGAATTCCTTAGCCTTTTCTGGTGATCCGAAGTTATATACGGATCCTTCATGGTTAAAGCGTAGCGTCGCTGGGTAGCGTAAGGAGTACTGAATATTTAAGTCCCTTAAATGCTTCTTTGCCTCGTCGAATGCCTTCCTCTTTCAGACCAGAGCTGGGGAAAAGTCCTGGAATAACATGATCTTGGATCCTTTATAGATCATAGCTTGGGGGTCTTTTCCAAGATTTCTAGAAGCTTCTAGGAGTATCTGCCCCTCCCTATAGCTCTGCAGCCAGAACAGGATCGGGCGTGGGCACTAGTTCCAGCCGGGCCCGCGTATTGCGACCCGGTAGGCCCATTCTACCCTTACCTGGCCTGATCCAGCTTCCAGATTTAAAAGCTGTGGCAGCCGCTGCTCCAGGAATGCTGTAAGCTGGCCTTCCTCTTCCTGTTGGGAAGGCCCAACAAATGAATATTTTTTCGACAACCTCGATTATCGAGGTCATCACTGTGATTCTCTAAGGCCGGACTCGCCGTTCAAGAGTCCGGACCTGATCCACGGCCGATTGCGCTGTAGTTTCGGAGGTCGCGACCTTTAACTCTGCCCCTCCGACTCGGCGCTCGATCTCCTGGATGTCTCGGTCGTGCTTCTGCAGCACGGCCAAGAGTGAGTCCCATCGATTTCGGGACTCCTCGATAAAGGCGTCGATCTTCGCGTCCAGTTTGCAGACCATCTCCACAAGGCTTGTTACTGTAGGTAAGTCACCCGGGGCGGCTGTGGACGCCTCTGCTGCAGCTGAAGAGGGAGAGGGTGGGGGAGGGGTCCTGCTTGCTGAGAGCCGCGGGCTCCCTTCCCTTTGGTCATTTTTACTAAATATTAGACTATTTAAATGTAATACTAAGCAACTAATTAAATTTAACAGCTATTATGAATGATTTGGTGAGTGTGGTGGGGGTGGGTGACCCACTTTACCCAAGTCTTGGGAAGAGCACTATAGATTCAGACTTGCTAGGTCGCCGCCATCTTGGATCCCCTCTCATGATATTATAAATCCATATAAGGTCACTCCTCAGCCTCGAATGCTCCAGGGCAAATACCCCCAGCCTATTCAACCTCTCCCTATAGCTCAAATCCTCCAACTTTGGCAACATCCTTGTGAATCGTGACCTTGTAATCTGGTGTGGAGTCTCCTCCCCATCAGCAACTCTGCTGGAGCTATCTCTGTTGTTGCATGAGGGGTGATCCTATGATCAAACAGGAACCGGGACAGTTTGGTATTGAGTGACACTGTAGGCTGTTTCTTTAAGTTTTCTTTTGACGTTTGGATTACTATTCCCATGTGACAAATGTTGTTCAACTTTCAGGCATACTGAAACTCCCTGCTGGTAAATGACATCCCATTGCTTGTGAACAATACTTTTGGCTGTCCGAGTATCGCAAACGGCAGTCAACTTCTGAATTGTAATCCCTGAGTTTGCCAAATGGATTTTATGCGCATCCAAGCAGTTTGAATGGGCATTCACAATGACCAGGAACATCAAATCCATGAAAGGACCAGCAAAGTCGACGTGTGACTGAGCCCAGTGTTTTTAACCATCTACTCCCATGAATGTAGGGGTGCTGCCAGGGGCAGTGTTTGTCCTTGTTGGCACTCTGGGCCACCGACAAAGCTATTTTGGCATTCAACCCTGGGCACCAGACAAAGCTTCTTGCCAGCATCTTCATCTCGGAAACCCTGAATGGCCCTGGTGGAGTTCAGCTAGTATGTGGTGGTGACCTATACCCGGAACAATCACTCTTGGTCCGCACAGTAATACGCCGTCCTCTGCAGTGATCTGGTCTCGACTGGTCCAGAAAGGTTTCAAACCGTGTTGTGATGGCCCTTCTGTTTCCCCCATTACCACCAGCTGTTTAGTTTTGCTAGGACAGGATCTTTTTACGTCCACAGTCAGATATTGTCAGCAGTAACCGAGTGTCCAATAAGTTTAAAACAGAATGGACTCCTCTAGGGGAGGCACCACTGGTGAAGTATCTGCCAGTGAGAAGTGGCTTAAGGCATCCGCATTCGCCTCTTGGCTTTCTAACTTGTACTTGTATAGACTGAGAATAAGGGCCCAGCGCTGAATTCTACCAGAAGCTGTGGGTGGCACTGCCTTGTCTTCCTTCAGTAGCCCTGGCAGGGGTTTGTGATCTGTTACTATGACAAATTCCCACCTGTAAAGGTAATGGTGGAACTTTCCCACATCAAAATGACTGCGCAACCTTCTTTCTCTATCTGGGTATATTTGCATTTGGCATCAGTCAAAGTCCAGAAAGCATACACTATTGGGCTCTCCTCTCTGTGAGCCCACACTACCCCGCTTCTATTTGTGGAGGCATTGTATATCAACACCACCTCTCGCTTCACATCGTAGTGGGCCAACACCTTTGATGATAATAGCTGCTTTTTCACTTCCCTAAAGGCTACTTCTTGGATATGCGACTGTTTCCAAGACTGTCCCTTTTTCAATAGCAGGTGTAAGGATGCCAAAATGGAGGCCAGGTTACATAAGGTTTTTCTATAATAATTCACTAACCCAAGGAAAGACCTAAGCTCTGATCGAGACATGAAAGCAGGGGCACCTTTAATTTCCCCTCACTTTATCTTCCAATAGGTGTAACCTGGTCTTATCAACTCTGTAATTCAAGTGGTCACTTGGGGAACCTGGAGCACACATTTTTCCTTTCTAAGGCATATGCTTGCTAGGGAGAAATGCTTAACCACTATGTCCAAGTCCCCTAAGTGCTTTTTATTGATCTTCCCTAATATTGGCAGGTCATCCAGAAAAATGGCAAGCTGGAGTCACCCTTGTAAAATGTTCTCCATTCTCTGCTGGAACAGGATGCAGGCTGATGATATTCCAAATGGCAGTCTCTTCTACTGGTACAGAGTTTTTTAGGTATTAATTGTGGAATATGTCTGTGACTCTTGATCTAGTTACAAGCAACACTCCCCAGGACCTTACCATTAAGTGTATACATCCTGATCTGATTTGCCTTTTCCAAAATGCAGCACCTTGCATTTAATAGAACATAGAACATAGAAAAGTATAGCACAGAACAGACCCTTTGGCCCACGATGTTGTGCTGAGATTTAATCCTACTGTAAAATATAATAACTTAACTACGCACCCCTCAATTCACTGCTATCCATGTGCATGTCCAGCAGTCACTTAAATGTTCCCAGTGACTCTGCTTCCACCACCACAGCTGGCAAAGCATTCCATGCATTCACAACTCTCTGCGTAAAGAACCTACCTCTGATGTCTCCTTTATACCTTCCTCCTAATATCTTCAAACTATGACTTCTCGTGCCAGTCAATCCTGCCCTGGGGAAAAGTCTCTGGCTATTGACTCCATCTATTCCTCTCATTATTTTGTACACCTTGATCAGGTCTTCTCTCTTCCTCCTTCTCTCCAGAGAGAAAAGTCCGAGCCTATTCAACCGTTCTTCATAAGGCAAGCCCTCCAGTCCACACAGCATCCTGGTAAAACTTCTTTGCACCTGGTCAACCTTCTTTCTTATAATAGGGTGACCAGAACTGGACACATTACTCCAAGTGTGGTCTCACCAGGGACTTGTAAAGCTGCAGCAAAACCTCACGGCTCTAAAGCTCGATCCCCTATTAATGAAAGCCAAAACACCATATGCTTTTTTAACAACCCTATCCACTTGGGTGGCAACTTTGAGGAATCTATGGACTTGCACACCCAGATCCCTCTGTTCCTCCACACTGCCAAGAATCCTGTCTTCAATCCTATATTCAGTATTCGAGTTCAACCCTCCAAAGTGCATCACTTCGCATTTATCCAGGTTGAACTCCATCTGCCATTTCTCAGCCCAGATCTACATCTGTCTATATCACGCTGCAACCTGCAGAAACCCTCTATATTATTGATGACATCTCCAACCTTTGTGTCATCTGTAAATTTACTAACCCACCCCTCAACCTCCTCATCCAAGTCATTTATAAAAACTACAAAGAGCAGAGGCCCAAGAACAGAGCCCTGCGGAACCCCACTCAACAATGACCTCCAGGCAGAATACTTTTCATCTACAACCACTCTCTGCCTTCTGTCAGCCAGCCAATTCTGAATCCAGATTGCCAAATCTCCTTGTGTCCCATACTTCCTGACTTTATGAATGAGCCTACCATGGGGAGCCCTATCAAATGTCTTGCTGAGGTCCATGTACACCACATCCACTGCTTGACCGTTGTCGACCTGTCTTGACATCTCCTCAAAGAACTCAATAAGATTTGTGAGGCATGACCTGCCCCTCACAAAGCCATGCTGACTGCCTTTAATCACACTATGCTTTGCCAAATAGTCAGAATTCTTTCCAAAACTTTGCTGACCACAGACGTAAGACTGACTGGTCTGTAAATGCCAAGGATTTCCCTATTCCCCTTCTTGAAAAGAGGAACAACATTCGCCTCCTTCCAATCCTCCGGTACAACTCCTGTGGATAGTGAGGAGGCAAATATCCTCGCCAGCGGCTTAGCAACCTCCTTTCTCACTTCCTGGAGCAGCCTAGGATAAATCTGGTCTGGCCCTGGGGACTTATCAACCTTAATGTTTTCCAAAATTCCTTGTACATCAACTTCATCAATCTTGATCTGGTCAAGACTGTATCCAAGTTCCTCTAAGTTTTAATTTATAACAAGTTCTCCTTCCTTGGTGAAAACCAAAGCAAAAAAACTCATTTAGGGCTTCCCCTATCTTATCAGACCCCACGTACAAGTTCCCTCCACTATCCCTGATCAGCCCTACCTTCTCCCTGATCATTCTCTTACTCCTCACGTATGAGTAAAATGCCTTTTGGTTCTCTCTAACCCTTCTTGCCAAGCCTTTTTCGTGCCCCCTCCTGGCTCTCCTCAGTCCATTTTTGAGCTCCTTTCTAGCAAGCCTGTAATCCTCTAAAGCTGTGCTAGATCCTTACTTCCTCCATCTTACGTAAGCTGTCTTCTTCCTTTTATAGACAATATAGACAATAGACAATAGACAATAGATGCAGGAGTAGGCCATTCAACCCTTCGAGCCTGCACCGCCATTCAATATGATCATGGCTGATCATTCCCAATCAGTATCCTGTTCTAGCCTTATCTCCATAACCCTTGACTCCACTATCTTTAAGAGCTCTATCCAATTCTTTCTTAAATGAATCCAGAGACTGGGCCTCCACTGCCCTCTGGGGCAGAGCATTCCACACAGCCACCATTCTCTGGGTGAAGTAGTTTCTCCTCATCTCTGTCCTAAATGGTCTACCCCGTATTTTTAAGTTGTGTCCTCTGGTTCGGCACTCCCCCATCAGCGGAAATATGTTTCCACCTGCCAGAGTGTCCAATCCTTTCATATTCCTGTACGTTTCAATCAGATCCCCTCTCAGTCTTCTAAACTCAAGGGTATACAAGCCCAGTCGCTTCAGTCTTTCCGTGTAAGGCAATCCTGCCATTCCAGGAATTGACCTCGTGAACCTACGCTGCACTCCCTCAATAGCCAGAATGTCTTTCCTCAAATTTGGAGACCAGAACTACACAGTACTCCAGGTGTGGTCTCACCAGGGCCCTGTACAGCTGCAGAAGCACCTCTTTGCTTCTATACTCAATTCCTCTTGTTATGAAGGCCAGCATGCTATTAGCCTTCTTCACGACCTGCTGTACCTGCATGCTTGCCTTCATTGACTGGTGGACAAGAACACCCAGATCTCTCTGAACAGCCACTTTACCTAATTTGATACCATTGAGGTAGTAATCTGCCTTCCTGTTCTTGCCACCAAAGTGGATAACCAGACATTTATCCACATTAAACTGCATCTGCCATGCATCTGCCCACTCACCCAACTTGTCCAGGTCACCCTGTAATCTCCTAACATCCTCATCACATTTCACCCTACCACCCAGCTTTGTATCATCAGCAAATTTGCTAATGTTATTGCTGATATCATCTTCTATATCATTTACATATATTGTAAAAAGCTGCGGTCCCAGCACGGATCCCTGCGGTACCCCACTGGTCACTGCCTGCCATTCTGAAATGGAGCCGTTAATCACTATTAGCCTATTTCCTATTAGCCAACCAATTCTCTATCCAATCTAGTACTTTGCCCCCAATACCGTGCGCCCTAATTTTACTCACTAACATCTTGTGTGGGACTTTATCAAAAGCTTTCTGAAAGTCCAGGTACACTACATCCACTGGATCTCCCTCGTCCATCTTCCGAGTTACATCCTCAAAAAATTCAAGAAGATTAGTCAAGCATGATTTCCCCTTCATAAATCCATGCTGACTCTGTCCTATCCTGTTACTATTATCCAGATGTGTCGTAATTTCATCCTTTATAATAGACTCCAGCATCTTTCCCACCACTGAGGTCAGACTAACTGGTCTATAATTTCCTGCTTTCTCCCGCCCACCCTTCTTAAAAAGTGGCACAACATTAGCCGCCCTCCAATCCTCAGGAACCGAACCCGATTCTATTGTACTCTGGAAAATAATCACCAGCGCATCCACGATTTCCCGAGCCACCTCCTTCAGTACCCTGGGATGCAGGCCATCAGGTCCCGGAGACTTATCAACCTTCAGACCTAACAGTCTCTCCAACACCAAATCCTGGCAAATATAAATTCCCTTAAGTTCAGGTCCTTCAGCCACTGTTACCTCAGGGAGATTGCTTGTGTCTTCCCCAGTGAACACAGATCTGAAGTACCCATTTAATTCCTCTGCCATTTCTTTGTTCCCAATAATATATTCCCCTGTTTCTGTCTTCAAGGGCCCAATTTTTGTCCTAACCATTTTTTTGCCTTGGACATACCTAAAAAAGCTTTTACTATCCTCCTTTATATTCTTGGCCAGTTTACCTTCGTACCTCATTTTTTCTCTGCGTATTTCCTTCTTACTAATCCTCTGTTGTTCTTTAAAAGCTTCCCAGTCCTCAGTTTTCCCACTTATCTTCGCTAAGTTATACTTTTTCTCTTTTAACTTTATATGTTTCTTTACTTCCCTCTTCAGCCACGCCCGCCCATGTCTCCTCCTGGGATCTTTCTTCCTTTTAGGAATGAACTGATCCTGCAACTTCTGCATTATACACAGAAATATCCGCCATTGTTCCTCCACGGTCTTCCCTGTTAAGGTATTGCACCATTGAACTTTGGCCAGTTGCTCCCTCATAGCTCCATATTTCCCTTTATTCAACTGAAATATTGTCACTTCCGATTGTACCCACTCCCTCTCAAATTGCAGATTGAAGCTTATTGTATTATGGTCACTACTTCCCAATGGCTCCTTCACTTCGAGGTCACTGACCAATTCTGGTTCGTTACACAATACCAGATCCAGAATCGCCTTATCCCTGGTCGGCTCCAGCACCAGCTGCTCTAAAAATCCATCTCTGAGGCACTCCACAAAGTCTCTTTCTTGAGGCCCGATACCATCCTGATTCTCCCAGTCTACCTGCATGTTAAAATCCCCCATAACAACTGTAGTAACATCTTTGCGACAAGCCAATTTCAGCTCCTGATTCAACTTACATCCGACATCCAGACTACTGTTTGGGGGCCTGTAGATGACTCCCATGAGGGTCTTTTTACCCTTAGTGTTTCGAAGCTCTATCCACACTGACTCTGCATCCCCTGACTCTAGGTCCCCCCGCGCAAGGGACTGAATATCCTCCCTTACCAACAAGGCCACCCCACCCCCTCTGCCCGTCAGTCTGTCCTTACGATAGCGATGACGAGAAGTTCCTCTGTTCTCGTCATCCAAGGTTCCTTAATCTTACCCCTTCTTACCTGTCTCAGAGGAACAAATTTTTGCATCACTTGCAACAACTGCTCCTTAAATAGTCTCCACATGTCTGCTGTGCTCTTTCTGTGGAGCAATTGCTCCTAGTCTGTACTTCTGAACTCCTGTCTGATAGCGTCATAATTTCCTTTTCCCCAATTAAATATCTTCCCTTGGTAGCTGCTCCTTTCACTCTCCAAGGCTATGCTAGATGTGAGGCAGTTGTGATCACTTTCAGCAAAGTGCTCTCCCACCACGAGATCTGACACCTGCCTTGGCTTGTTGAAGAGTACCAAATCCAAAATGGCCTCTCCCCTCGTCAGTCTGTCTACATACTGAGTAAGGAAACCCTCCTGAACACACCTGACAAAATTGGCTCCATCCAAACCATTTGCACTTAGGAGATTCCAGTCGATATTGGGAAAGTTGAAATCACCCATAACAACAACCCTGCTACTTTTACATTTTTCTAGAATCTGACCGCCTGTGAGATCTTCAATCTCTCTACTGCTATTAGGTGATCTGTAGAAAATCACCAATGCGGTGGCTATTCCCTTGCTGTTTCTAACTTCCACCTATACTGACTCAGTAGCTAAACCTTCCTCAACCACCTTCGTTTCTGTAGCTGTGATGCACTCTCTGATTAACAATGCTACCCCGCCTCCTCTTTTTCCACCCTCCCTGTTCTTTCTAAATGTTCTAAACCCTGGAACATCAAGCAACCATTCCTGCCCTTGTGAAACCCACGTCTCCGTTATGGCCACAACATTGTAGCCCCAAGTACTGATTTATCTAAATTAAATGCCATCTGCCACTCCTCAGCCCATTGGCCCATCTGATCAAGATCCCGTTATAATCTGAGGTAACCTTCTTCATTGTCTACTACACCTCCAATTTTGGTGTAATCTGCAAACTTACTAACTATACCTTCTACATTCACATACAAATCATTTATATAAATGACGAAAAGAGACCTTGGAGTGCAGTTTCATAGTTCCTTGAAAATAGAGTCATAGGTAGATACGATAGTGAAGCAGGTATGCTTTCTTTTATTGGTCAGAGCATTGAGTATAGGAGTTGGACGAGTGTGTTGTGGCTGTATAGGATGTTGGTTAGGTCACTTGTGGAATATTGCATGCAATTCTGGTCTCCTCGGAAGTATGTTATGAAACTTGAAAGGTTACAGAAAAGATTTACCCCAAGTATGTTGCTAGGGTTAAAGCATTTAAGCTATAGGGAGAGTTTGAATAAGCTAGGGCTGTTTTGCCTGGAACGTCAGAGGCTGAGGGGTGACATTATAGAGGTTTACAAAATCATGAAGGGCATGGATAAGATAAATAGGCAAAGTCTTTTCCCTGGGGCCGAGGCGTCTAAAACTAGAGGGTACACGTTTAGGGTGAGAGGGGAAAGATAAAAAAGAGAGCTAGGAGGCAGCTTTTTCACTCAGAAGATGGTACGTGTATGGAATGAACTGCAAGAGGAAGTGGTGGAAGCGAGTACAATTGCAACATTAAAAAGGTATCTTGATGGGTATATGAATAGGAAGGGTTTGGAGGGATATGGGTCGGGTGCTGGCAGGTGGGACTAGATTGGGTTGGGAATATGTGGTCAGCATGGACGAGTTGGACTGAAGGGCCTGTTTCTGTGCTGTACATCTCTATGATTCCATGACTCTAAATGAGACTAGGTTAGATTGGGATATCTGGCTGGCATAGACGAGTTGGACCGACGGATGCTGTACGTCTCTAGGATTCTAATTATAGGTAGGCGTGGCTCATGTCCATCTTCGTGAAGGACAGCCCCCTCTCACCAACTTTGCATGCAAGTCCTCTATACAAGGGATTGCATATTTATCCAGCTGTGAGAAACATTGGCTTAAAATCCCCACAAAGGTGAACTGAGCCTTCAGGCTTCACAATCAGTATGATCACTCCAGCCCATTTCGCAAATTCCAAAAATCGCAGAATTGTCTTTTGGTCTACATGTAAATTGGCTTTGGCCCCTTTGATAGTCCATTGCCCTTACAGAAAAACTTCTGTGTATTTCACTCGGAATTCACTACGACAGCCATTTCCTTATTGAAAATTGTTGAGCCATTCAAAGTGAATCTTTCTCAACCAATTCCACCCCTATAGGTTTGAGTCCGAGCCTCTTAGTACCATCAGTAGTAACTGCAATCTGTTGCATCTCTTAGGAGACTGGAACTGAAGACATACTTTCAATTTGCAATGGATCCCCTGTGTACATTCTTAGTCTGGCTGAGGTTTTGCACAAACTTAAGGGGTGGAGTCCCAAAAAATCTTGCTAAAGACAGTTCTGCAATCATAGATACCTCTGTGCCAGTATCTATAAGAACTTAAGGACCATGGAACTAAATATTAATTTTAATTAGTTCTGATTTGAATGTTGCTAAGCAATTTAATTGTTCCAACCCACATATAAGGGGACTTTTGAGGATGTACACTCTCCTGGGCACCAGCCTACAAGTTTTCTTACTCAGGTCAGGTCTTGTAGCATTCCAATGCTGTCTCGCGTCTGCATATCAGCAGCAATTACAATGGCTTGCTGGCCCAAATCCTGAAGAACATTGTAGCCAGAAGGTTCATTTTTAGACATTTCATCACCATACTAGGTAACATCTTCAGTGAGCCTCTGAACAAAGCATTGCTAGTGTTTCCTGCTTTCTATTTATATGTTTGGTTTCCTTGGGTTGGCGATGTAATTTCCTATGGTGATGACATTTCCTATGGTGATGTCATTTCCTGTTCTTTTCTCGGGGGTGGTAAATAGGATCCAAGTCAATGTGTTTGTTGCATTTTCTTGGATCCTATCTACCACACCCTGAGAAAAAGAATACGAAATGACATCACCACAGGAAATAACATCACCACAGGAAATTACATCACCAACTCAAGGAAACCCAAACATATAAATAGAAAGCAGGAAACACCAACAGTGCTTTGTCAGGAAGGCTCACTGAAGATGTTACCTAGTATGGTGACGAAATGTCTGAAAATGAACCTTGCAGCTCAGCGAGCAAACCTACATCCAGATCCTCAACCTGAGCTGCAAATCTTCTCAAAACCCGCTAACATTTTAACATGTTCCACTTGCTGCATTTTGTAATGACAAAGCCAGTTGTAGTGCCTGTTTGAAGTCCAGTTGGGCTTCAGCTAATAGGTACTTTTGTATGATTACATTATTAATCTCACATACCATATAGTCTCTCAGCATCTCATTCTGGGTTAATCCAAGATCATATGCCTCTGCCAATTATCTCAACCTCATCAAAATCCCGATATGGACTCCTCTGATTCTTGAACAGCCGACTAAAACCGATAGCATCTCAGATTGAGAGGAGCTTTGAGATCGTAATATTCCTGAAGCAAATCCATTAACTCTTGAAGGTTTTAGTGTCTAGTGTCTCAAATAAGCAAAAATATTGCAGATCTGCAAGCAGTCAGAAGGATTACTCATTGGTGCAGATGAAAAGCAATGTCATTAGCCCATAAAACAATTGCATCCTTTCCACACATTGAGCTCATTCTTTGATGGCAGGATTGAATGAGTCAAGCTTCCCAAATGAAGATATTATGTCAGAAATGCTTACCCCATCTCCAAGATGACTGCTGAGAGCAGATGTTTTTCAGGCATGTACTGTTTTCTCCTGTCGCAACTGATATAACTGTTCAGAGGCCAGTAGCCCATCACCAAGTCACCCTTTACTAACATGTGCACAGTACACGGCTGTGGCCAGCCAGCTCAGAGTCAGACCCTGAACTGAGGAGATTTTGAATCCCCTATTTGTGTTTGTTTGTTTATTTATTTCTGTGGTCTTTTGAAGCATTTAATCCACATTCTGCAGTCTTCCCAGTGACTCATTCCTCTTTGCATCCTGAACCCAAGAATATGGAGCAAGAAGCTTAAAAAGTGAAATAACTGCACAGAGGCCGGTATCCCATCAACCTTTATTTACTAGTGCACAGTACACGGGCTGAGGCCAGGCAGCTTGGAGTCAGTCCCCTGAACTGAGGAAATCTCCTGCTTATATTTTTCTACAGCAGTGGTGCTTATTTCTCCCCAGCAACCATGTTGTGTGCATGTTGGTGTAGGACACAGTGAAGCAACAATGAGTGCAGAGAACTTTATTCATATTCCTCTGTTTATATACTTTTTTTTCTGAGGAGGTTCTACTCTCTTAGTTATATTCCTATTTTTTCTTTTTCTTCTAATCTCCTAGTTATATATTTTTCTTTTTAAAAAAGGTTTTTTTATAAACCCCCACACTACCAAACAGCAGTAATACCCAATTTTCCCAGCAGCCATGTCGCGTGTGTGCAGGTGTAGGACACAGTGAAAAACCAATGAGTGCAGCGAACTGTATTCATATTCCCCTATTTATATTGGTCGGTCAGGGCTTTCTGATTGGGTTGTTACCTTGGGCCAATCAAGGATCTCATTCCCAACAATATTGACCTGGTTCCAATCACTACAGGATGTGAGGAAATTTGTTTCACCCAGAGAGTGGTGGGAATCACATTTGTGATGCCAAGGAGATAAGGCCAAGTGCTGGGAAATGCGATTAGAATTCTTAGATGTTTTCTTCTGACTAGGGCAGTCATGATGGGCGAAAGGGCCTTTTTCTGTGCTGAAGACCTCTACGGCTTTATGCTCTAGTGCTACAGCACATTTGCAAGATAGCATTGAAAGGATGCTGGTTCGTTGGAAATAGTTCAAAAACGTTTTACTCATTTAATACCTAGAATTAGCAGTTTACCATATGAGGAAAACCTCGTAAACTAGGCTCTATCCTCTGGAGTTTAGAAGAATCAGAGTTGACTTAATTGAAGCATAAAATCCTGAGGGGATTTGACCAGGTGGATGTGGAAAGGATATTTCTTCTTGTGGGAGAATCCTGAACTAGGGATCAGAGTTTAAAAATAAAGGGTCACCATTTATGATAGAGATGAGAATTTTTCTTTTTTTTTCGGAGTTGTGAATCTTAGGAATTTCCTTCCTAAGAGACAAAGGCTTGTCTTATAAGGAGAGAATGAATAGTTTAGACCTATACTGCTCGAGTTTCCAAGGATGAGAGAGGAGATGTAATTGATGTGTGTAAGATGCTAAAATGGATTGAAAAAATAAATGAAGAGTGGATGTTTCCCCTTGTGGGGCAATCTAGAATGAGAGATCAGAGATTTAGGCTAACGAGTGGCAGATTTAAAACAAGGATGAGGAAAAACCCCTTGTCTGACAGCGTCATGAGCCTGTAGAATTCCGACCCCAGAGTGTGGTGGATGGCGGAACATTGAATGCATGTAAGGAGATAATGGTTATGTGGGTCATGCAGAAATGTGGACTTGAGGCTGTATGATTGTACAGGAGACCAGGCTTGAGGGGCTGAATTACTCATCCTGCTCTGAGTTCTAATATTCTTAAAAGGCAGTGGATGTAGAATCTTTATGCATTTTTAAGCAAAAGATTGATACCTTCTTAAAAACCAAAAGAACTGTGGATGTTGTGAATCAGAAACAAAAACAGAATTTGCTGGGTAAGCTAAGCAGATCTGGCAGCATCTGTGAAGAGATATCAGAGTTAACATTTTGGGTCTGGTGGCCCTTCCTTTTTTCTGAGGATGGGTCACCGGACGCGAAATGTTATCTCTGATTTCTCTTCACAGTTGCTGCCAGATCTGCTGAACGTTTCCAGCAACATCTGTATTTGTTGTAGATAGCTTCTTGATCACCAAAGGGATAAAAGATTATCACGTGTGTGCAGGAGCATAGAGTTAGATGGTCCATGATGTTATTGAATGGTGGAGCAGGCTAAAAGGACAAAGTGGTTGATGCTTGCTCCTTGTGCAATTTTTCTTTTGATCTGATATATTTAGTGTCACTTGTATTTTGTTATAAAATGCACAAAGAAGTGTTGCATAGTGTTGCTGCTGTCCAGCACCAGGTCAAAACAGTAAAATATGCATGTGTTTATATTTATCATTATTGTTAGTGTTTTGTGTATCTGTATTCCAAGATGCCTCAGTTCTGCTACTTTACTTACGTATGTAGTTTCAGAATATTGCCTCTTCATTCTTTCCATCAAAATATACAACCTCACATCAACATTAATTTCCTGATTACACACCAATTCTACAAGTTATTATTCCTTCCCATATTTTCCCAGACCTCTGAATTCGATACATCAACCAATTTAATATACTCTCCAGAGTCTGAAGCTATACTTCTGATTCTTAAGTCCAAATCAATTACCTAAAGTGTGAACACCGTTGTGTCTGCCCTCACAAAGTTCCCTGTGTAAGGAGCAGTCAGCAGTTGGTATATAGCAAGAAGATAGATGCTTCAGGATTGTGTCTCAAGGTAATCATAGAATCCCTATAGTGAAGAAAGAGGCTATTCAGCCCAAAGAGCTAACCCTCTGAAAAATATTTTACCCAGACCCACACTTATCCCTGTAACACAACATTCACCATGGCTAATCCATCTAACCTGCATATCCCTCGACACTATGGACAATTGTGCATGGCTGTAGTGATTATAACAAGGTCAGCCAGGTGGCTCTCATAGAGTATGAGTTTCCTGATTGGGACTGTTAATCTGGTCCAATTAAGGAGCTCTATCTGACAGACATGAACAGGGGTGTGAGGTTCTCTTTACTGTGAGAACTAGCTCTGAGAGACTGGATCAGTGTCAAGGTAAATAAAAGCTGACTTGCTGACGGGATACCGGCCTCTGTGGAGTTATTTCAATGGCCAATCCACCTAATCGGCACATCTTTGGACTGTGGGAGGAAACCAGAACACCCAAAGGAAACCTACGCAGACACAGGGAGAACATGTAAACTCCACACAGACAGCCACCTGAGGCTGGAATCGAACCAACGTCTCTTGCACTGTGATTCAGCAGTGTCAACCATTGAGCTATTGTGATGCCCCATTATGCTATATCTGCCCCTCCTAGTAGGATCAAAAGGATTTCCAAAGAGGTAGATGAGGAAAGAAATAGGAGAAAGTAAGGACTGCAGATGAGGACAGAGAAATTGAGATGCTGCTAGTGATGGTAGTGTCATATTCTGCAGATGCGGGGAAATCATACAGGTAAGACATCAACACTGTACTATCAGACTTGCTCTTAACTATGATCTGGCACTTGAAGAAAAAGCAAAGATTAAAATTTGGAAAACACAGACACTGCATGACCAGTAAAAGTGAGCATTTGTAAAGCAAATGTTGTCTATATTGATTTCAGTAAAACATTGAACAAGATCCCTCACTAAATCCAGAAGATCAAGTCACAGAATCCATTATTGATTGCTAATTTGGATACAAAATCCAACTTTGTAATAGAAGACAGAGGGCAATTATGGAGAAGTGTTTTTCAAAGTGGAGTTCTGTAACCAGTAGTATTCCACAATGATCAGTGTTGGGACCTCAGTTGTTTGTAATGTATACAAATAATTGAGAAAAAAATGTAGGTAAGTAAGTTTGCAGATGATATGAAAGTTGGTGGAGTTACAATCAGGAAAGTTGTCAAAAGATATAGCTCAATTGACAGGTTGGGCAGAGAAATGGCAGATGGAGTTTACTCCAGACAAGTAAAAGGTGATCCATTTTGGGAGTTCAAAAGCAAGAGGAAAACATATAGTAAATGGCAGGACCCATAGGAGCATTGAATTAAAGAGGGATCTTCAAGTCCAAGTCCATAGCTCCCTGAAAGTGGCAACACAAGTGAATAAAATGATAAAGAATGCATGCCTTCATAGGGCAGAGCACTAAGTATGAAAGTTGGCAAGTCATGTTGCATCTGTATAAGGTCTTAGTTAGGCCACATTTAGAGTATTGTGAGTAGTCCTGATCACCACAACAGAGGAATGATGTGGAGTCTTTATAGATGGTATAAAAGAGGTCTACCAGTATGTTGTCTGGATTGGAGTGTATTATCTATAAGGAGAGTCAAAGAGGGTGAGAGAGTCATACAGCACAGAAACAGACACTTTGATCCAACTCATCTGCATCAACCATGCATCCCAAAATGACTTCGACCCATTTGCCAGCATTTGGCCCATATCCCTGTAAACACTTCCTATTCATGTACCCATCCTAATGCTTTTCAACTGTTGAAACTGTACCTGCCTACATCACTTCGTCTGGCAGCTCGTTCCATACATGCATCACCATATGCATGAAAAAGTTACCTCTCAGGTCCTTTTTAAATCTTTCTGGTCTCACCTTAAGCCCATGCCGGCTAGTATTGGACACCCCATCCAAGGCAAAAATACCTGATTATCCACCCCATCCATGACCCTCATGATTTCATAAACGTCAATAAGGTCACCCTTCAGCCTCTGACACTCCGGGGAAAACAGTCTTAGCATATCCAGCCTCTCCGTATAGCTCACATTCTCCAATCCTGGTAACATCCTAGTTAATTTCTTCTGCACCCTCTCAAACTTAACAACATCCTTCCTATAGAAGGGTGACCAGGATTGTATATGTTCCATTAAGTTTGGACAAACTTGGAAATGTTTTCATTTACAGTGTCGAAGCCTGGGGGGGTGACCTGATAGAAGTATATAAAATTATAAGAGGCATGGATAGGGTGTTTAGTCAGAATCTTTTCCCAAGATGTAGATGTCAAATACTAGGAGGCATAGCTTTAAGATGAGAGGGAAAAGTTTAAAGGAATTGTGTGAGGGAAGTCTTTTACACAGAGGGTAGTAGGCGCCTGGAACACACTGCCAGAGGAGTTGGTAGAAGAAGATACGTTAGCAAAAGTTTAAGAAGCATTTATTCAGATACCTGAGCAGGCAAGGATTAGAGGGATATGGGCCATGTGCAGTCAGATGGAATTAGTTTCAAATGGCATCACAGTTGGTGCAGACATGGTGGGCCAAGGAGCTGGTTTCTGTGCTGTGCTGTTCTATGTTCTTTCTGTCATTGCCTGATTTAACTCCTGGGTGGGAAGATCAATTAAGTGTCACCTTCCTGCCCTTCTTGTGGCAAATTAAGATCCTTATATTGACAAGTAATTTCTGCTTAAAGGTGTAATTCTGCCAGGGCTACAGTTATTTCAGCCCCAGGTGGGATTGACTTACCCAGCTAGGTAACCAGTACAGACAGGCTGCCAGTTTGTTGTTCTTGGAGTGGGTCACTGAGCGTGTAGGGGATGTAGGGGCTGGTCCCTTGAATCTGCAATCATTTGAATGATCGAGGGACTGCAGATAGGGCAGGCAGGTAGTCACTGATCGTGATTGCTGTCTTTGTTTCTAAGTCCCCTGCATCCCCCCTCCATATCTTTCCCCACACAGAAGACAAACCCATTTAGCTTTTTCCTGGCAATCCTTCATTGTTGAAATCTTGGTGACTCAGCATCAGTCATGGCTCTGTTGTGGCATTGTCGAGAGTGTGGTGCTGGAAAAACACAGCAGGTCAGGCAACATCAGAGGAGCAGGAGAATCAATGTTTCGGGCATAAACCTTTCATCACTTTCTACTCTGTTGTGGCACTGCTCAGTTCTGGTGCTGATGGCCTCTGATTGGTTAGTCACTTGTGGGGGGTGGGGAATGTCTTGTTCTGGGTCCTAATTCCAGCAGAAAATTCTCTGCCTGTCACCATAAGATCCAATGGGCTTTCTCACCTTTCCTGCTTATGGAATAGCCCAAAAATGGGAAGATCCCAGCCATAATCATCTGACAGATATTTTAGTTGATCATCTGCATAATTATTTGCAATTCAAGATTCAGAATTGAAAACAAAAGTGCAAAAGTGGGAAATTGTGCACAGGTAAAAATTACTGGAGTGGCAATACTTAATGGGTGGCATGGTGGCACAGTGGTTAGCACTGCTGCCTCACAGCGTCAGAGACCTGGGTTCAATTCCTGCCTCAGGCGACTCTCTGTGTGGAGTTTGTACATTCTCCCCATGTCTGCATGGGTTTGCTCCGATTTCCTCCCACAATCCAAAAATGTGCAGGTTAGGTGAATTGGCTATGCTAAATTGCCCGTAGTGTTAGGTGTAGGGGAATAGGACTGGGTGGGTTGCGGGTCAGTGTGGACTTGTTAGGCTGAAGGGCCTGTTTCCATACTGTAAGTAATCTAATCTAATGGGAACTGGCAGAATAAAGGCACAAAATTGCTTTTGTAACATAAGGGTTTATGATTTTTTCTTTTTGGACAATAATTGGAATGGAAGTTGGCCACTGATATAAAGCTGAAACACCTGAAGAGTTTTGCAGCTTGAAAACATTAAGTGAAATTGTGTGATACGTTTGCAGCTGTATAAAAACATTGCTGTTTATGGAGCAGTGAGATAACGACATAATTGAGTCAGAGTGGCACTAGCAGTTTTTGAGTTCAGGACAAACTATCTTATGACAGGCTGCAGTTTTCTATAAACCTGTGGGAGTAGTCAGCCAGAAACATCTCCAATGGGGAAATAGACAGCATCTGTTTCCCTACTTCTCTCTGTGTGAGTGAAATGGCAAAAAAACCAACCAGCTTAAAAGAAATAATTCTAATGCAGAAAAAGGATGAGATACATCCAATATAAATCAACAAAAGCCCTTTCCTCTACAGGCAACTCTATATACTCTATACACAAAGGATGGTAGATGTTTGGACTACTCTTCTACAAAAGACAGTGGATGCAGGATACATTGTTAATTTTAAGTCAGAGATAGATCATTTTTTCTTTAGCAAAGATATTAAAGGATATGGGCCAAAGCCAGGTATATGACGTTAGGCCACAGATGATCTCATTAACTGGTGGAACAGATTTGAAGGCTGAATGATCTACTTCTACTCCTATGATCTGAATTTCATATATCCTAATAGCTTGTCATTTTTACTAAAAACAAAATGACTAAGAGAAATAACTCTCTACCTTGTGGACAGGATTTTTGATATTCAGAATTTTGTTTTCCCAGCCTTTACTTTTCCACCTGTAGTATCTATGTCAAATTATCTTATTCAGGAATGAGTGTTCATGAATGTATTTGAGGGTTTTGGATGGGTATAATTTAAGTCACATAGTAATGGATTTGTGATCTCTTCTGTGCCATTTGTTGAAGAATAAGAGTGTTTACAATTTACAAAGTTTTTTTTTCCCTGTTAATGATGAAATCTGGTGCAAATTGGTATTGGCCTGAATTGCCATTACTCAGACAAATTGTTCATCTGGAGAGTTGAATTGGGTAGATACATATTTTGAGGTCTTCTGGAATACTGGGGCTCAATTATCCATGCACTCTTCCCAACTGAGCCTTAAAGTAAAAGTTGAATAGATTGGTAAAAATGACTGATCAAAAATTTAATTGTGTGTTATGCTGTTTCATTTCTCTTCCTATTTAGCGGTTCATTGTCACATAAACTTGGTTTCTCATATCAAGACTAAAACAATCATTGATATAGCCATTTGAACATTGGCAGCAACTTTTGAGAGTTCCTACCTGACAGAAATGGACAGAAAGTAGCTCTGCAATACTTGGCAGTAACATGTCTTTCTGTTCCTATTCTCTAAGGCAGGAGGCACCAGAGGGTCCCTGGGAGTCACACAGCAGATTAAGATTTCATGGTGTAATTAGAATTCCACTTACTGTTTACATCAGTACTTGGTGGTACGACTCCTACAAAGCTCTATCTGATATCAATTGGATGTTACTTGAAGTGGAGCCCTCAGGCTTATGTTTTCATTTACTAACATAAAAAGGAGTAGCCCTTGAGGTACCGCAGAACCAGACAGACCCTTTGTTGCTGGTGAGCCATTGATAAAGACCTCCACAGAAAATTATCTAGCAAAATTTGAGTACCTGGAACAGGGGATGACATAATGGTATGGATTGAGAATTGGACAGTGGACCAAAAACTGGGAGTTGGAATAAATAGATGATTCTCAAATTGGCAGGCTGTGCTGAGGAGGATACCACAAAGTTCAGTACTTGGGCCCCTGTTTTTCACAATCTATCAAAGATTTGGAATGTGGGGACCAAACATAATATTCCTAATTTCATGAATGCCTCAAAACTAGTTGGGAATGTGTTGTGAGGAAGATGTAAAACAGTTTCAAGAGGGTTTGGACAGGCTTAATAATTTGGAAAAATGGAAGGCTTATCTCTTTGGCCAGAGGAACAGACATACAGTATATTTCTTAAATGGTAGGAGATTGGAAAATGCAGATGTATGAAGGCACCTGGGTGTCCTTTTTTATAAGTGATTGAAGGCTAACATGCAGATGCAGAAAGTAGTTAGGAAGGCTAATGGTATGATAAGGTAAAAGATTTCGCTGCTCGTTGGATGCTGCCTGAACTGCTGTGTTCTTCCAGCACCACTAATCCAGTAATGGTATGATAGCCTTACTGCAAAAGGATTTCAGTACAGGAGTAGCAAATATTGTTTCAACTGTGGAAAAACCTGTTAGACCAAAGGTGGAATATTGTACAGTTTTGGTCCCCTCATCTTTGGAAGGGTATTATTGTCATGGAGGGATTAATCAGACTTGGTCTTGGGATGCTGGGACTACCCTGTGAAGGTAAATTGTGGCAAATGGGCCTGTATCCTCCAGTTTTGAAGAATGAAAGGTCATCATAAAATACACATAAGGATAGAGGTTTCCCTTGTTTGAGGAGTCTAAAACCCATGACAAATTTTAAAGTAAGGGGAAAACTTCTTAGTATTGAAACAAAAAATAACTTTTTTATTCCTCAGAACATTGTAGATCTTTGGAATTCTTTACCCCAGAGAGCTGTGAAAACTCAGCCGTTGAGTATGTTTTAAGTCAAAACTGCGATTTCTAAATACAAAGAACATATATAGTGAAAGTGTGAGAAAGAGGCACTGAAGGGGGTGATTAGCCATGTTGATATTGAATGGTGGAGAAGGTTCAATGGGCTGAATAGCCTACTCCTGCAACTGTATTCCTCTGCATAGCCCGTGTTCTCTCACTACCTGGACTATTTCCCACAACACACCACTCCATACTCGCCAAGGCTTTATCATTACCAACTCTGCTTGACCATATTTCTGGAGCCTTGTTGTTTTGCCTTGTCAAACAATCTTTCTTACTCATTATCAATAATTTCATGCCATCTACATTAAAATTTCACAGAAAGTCTAAAATGAACACAAATCTTTTTAATGCCCTTAGGATTATTCCACATTGGTTGCACAGCAGTGTCCAGCAGATTAATGTCCTATTCTTGGGGATCCAGGACAATCTGGGAGAATTTGTGACCCAACCCATTGCCAGTAGATTGCCTAAGGTATTCCATCTTTAGGGGTGCGACATTGGTTGACCATCCAAACATGAAAATTTACCCTTGTCCTGTCTCAGTTTCCATGGACAGCTGGGAGATTCCCCTGTCAAATTAATTGGAATTAGCTAATATTTAAGTAGCTCTTGGTCAAATTCTAACAGTTCTCTTGATAATCATGTCGAGTTAGGTTGCAGATGAAATATGACCGAACTGAATAGCAAAAGAGGCTCATGTTCTATTCCTGTTGCTATGTTCCTACCTATACCTCACCTGAATAAAAGTTGTTGACCTTTGCTGGAAGAGATCTGATGAGAGTTTGGGCAGCATGGTGGCTCAGTGGTTAGCACTGCTGCCTCACAGCACCAGGGATCCAAGTCCGATTCCAGCCTCGGGTGACTGTCTGTGTGGAGTTTGCACATTCTCCCCGTGTCTGCGTGGGTTTCCTCCAAGTGCTCTGGTTTCCTCCCACATTCCAAAGATGTGCAGGTCAGGTGAATTGGCCATGCTAAATTGCCCATAGTGTTAGGTGTATTAGTCTGGGTGGGTTACTCTTCAAAGTGTCGGTGTGCACTGGTTGGGCTAAAGGGCCTGTTTCCACACTGTAGGGAATCTAATCTAATCTAAACTCTACCACAATTCCCTGGTAAGTTTATATCACCATTTGCTATTCTTTAATATACTTATTATATATGGTCTTAAATTGATGGATTGCTTACAAATCCTAGTAGCCTTCCTGATTGCATCATTGCTGAATAGTGATCATTTTATATGAAACAAGAGTCTTGTTTATAGCTAAATGTATGGCAGATTTATGACAAGGCATTTTGTTAATATACTTAAAATATTAAACACCATTACCAATATTTTTAATTTACATATATGGCACACACAAATAGAAACCAGTTATATATAATGCTTAATAATTATTTTGTTATGTTTTGCAAATCTCCAATTCCTATGTTTAGTTATATGTGGAAATTGAAGACAAAAGATTTATACATCAGGAGTATGATTTAAGAACAAAGAAGCAGTAGCACTGACAGCTAAATAGGAGAACTCTGCAG
Organism: Chiloscyllium punctatum; assembly: GCF_047496795.1. Lineage (NCBI taxonomy): Eukaryota > Metazoa > Chordata > Chondrichthyes > Orectolobiformes > Hemiscylliidae > Chiloscyllium > Chiloscyllium punctatum. The sequence goes on along the minus strand of NC_092745.1, from coordinate 98,802,923 downwards.
CTTTTATTAAAGATCCAGCAATTTTTATTACAGCATCCAGCAGAGTTCCATGGACTCAAATATAAGTCATGAGAAATTGTTATATTCTTTTATGAAGTCACTAATTTAGAACAGACTTACTGCTCTCATCCTGCTAAGGCCAGAACACTGGAAAGGTTCAGATTGTTTAGAGATAGACAGTTACAAGATTGTTGACTCATTGGAAAAATCAACCTGGTGATTATTTAACATTGAAACACAATGAAAAATAAGATGCCCATCAAACATGTAATAAATGAATGAGACTTGGCAGATCCCAATTTCATTCTCCTTAATTGAGGCTGAAAAATTTTACTGTGCACTATTCTAAGTTCATCTTTCCTGTCAGACCTTCCTTGTTCTTTATTCTCTGTTGCATTTCTTCGATAAATAGAAGCCCAAGGGTAAACAAAAATAAATATTGACTAGTTTTCAGAAACTAATATAAACCATTGCTCCACTTGTTACAATAGTGACAGAGAATGTACAATAATACATTTTACCTTCAGGCAGTAAAATATCCTCAGTCAATTTTTCAACTGACCCATTAATTGCTTATGACCCTAAACTCATTATTTTGTTAAAATTCAAAGGCAAACAGTATGTAAGTGCGCATGATATGTGCGCTTTATCATTCAATGTCTATGAAATACATGCCACAACACAGTAATGGATAGCGTTTTAAAACATGCATTCAAAACATGACAACCATTCCACAATTGATAACTGTAGCTGTCAGCAACATTTGGAATGCTGAAGAACTTCTCAGACTCGATTGTGCAACAAATTTCAAAGGCAATTCCTCCTCCCCCAGCAGCTCTTCAAACAAGGAAAATTCTGTAGAATATCAGGGTGTGCTAGTGGCTGTGGGTGTCCAGACAATGACCTGGTGAAGGAGCGGTGCTCAGAAAGCTAGTGCTTCTAAATAAACCTGTTGGACCATAACCTGGTGTTGTGTGATTTTCAACTTTGTCCACTCCAGTGCAACACTGGCACCTCCAAGTCATATCTGCAATGCAAGATATAAACTGTAACTGGAATGAAGCTGACAACGAAGGAGAACTTATTAAATGGGATAATTTTGAATAAGTATGCAGTGTAGCAATAGCTATGAGTATTGCTACTTATAATATGGTTTGTGATGTGTCGCAGAAGTTGAGTGAACATTTGAGTGTGCTGCTGATACTCATTTTACTGTTCAATCAGTTGTTGAAACTCTAATCTGACATAGCTTGCTCCCTGATCTAAATTGCTTAGAGACGTTAGACTAAATAGATTTTAATGAGTCACCAGATATTTCATTTCCTCATTTCTAGTACTTTTTAAAAACCTGTTTGTCCACTCACATTTATGTACAACAAAATTGTAAATCTAAAAATAAGAGACTGAAATAGATGTCCTCAAGTGCCTGATTAACTCACACAAGTTCAATGTAACCACAGTCATCATGCTGTCACTGCATTTGATTGATTGGCACACGTAGCAAATGTTAACTGCATTATTCAACATATTTGATCTTACAAAGTTCCATGTGATATGTTTATTGGAATTGTTTGCCATGAAGTTACCATGAAGGACTCTCCTTCTCAACCTCTCCCCTCACCCTTGATGTGGTGAACTTAGGTTAAACCATCTACTGCAGTCTACTGCATTCACAGCTCACGATGTGGTTTCCTCTACATTGGGGAAACATAGTGTAGGCTGGGTGACAGCTTCGCAGAACATCTACATTCTTTCTGCAAAAAAGACCATGAGCTTCCAAGTGCCTGCAACATTAACATGCCACCCTGACCAATATCTCTCTGAGGTCTGCTGCAAAGTTCCAGCAAAGCTAAGCGCAAGCTGGAAGAACAATGCCTTACTTTCCTCTCGGGGACCCTGCAGCCCTCTAGACTCAATATTGAGTTCAATAATTCTAGGGCCTGAACTCTCCCATGTCCGCAACCCCACACACCAGGCCTTGTTACCACATAGTCTGCCATTACACAATACCCATTGTTAATCACTAACAATCTCCATTAATAGCTATTCACCCTCCCAGTCAGATCATTATCTACTCCTTTGTTTGTTCAACAGCTCCTCTCTCTCTTTGGGCCCTATCCCCACCTATCATTTATTCCATACCAAACCCCACCCCATCCCCCAACCCTTACTTCTGCATATAGAGAGGAACCTCAATTATCTGAAGGACTCGTGAGGGGAGTATTTTGTTCAGTTAATTGAATTCTAGATAATCGAATGATGGATAATATCGTTTAACTGATCTTCTTGCTGGATAATCTGATATTCGGATAATCGAATTCCAGATAATTGAGGTTCCTCTGTACACCACCATTTTCCTAGTTACCATAAGTTCTGAGGAAGGGTCACCAGACCCAAAAGATTAACACTGGTTTCCCTTCACAGATTCTGCCAGACCTACTGAGCTTCTGTTTTTGTTTCTGATTTACAGCACCTGCAGGTCTTTCAGTTTTTAAACCACCACCAGTTGTCTCTCTTTTTTATGAGAGACCAGCCCGATGGTCTGGTAAGACTCTGGCAATTTTACCTTTACACTATTTAAAAAATACTAAACTGCTGGGGTGACTAATGGGGTTAAAGACTGATATGTTCCTTGGGCCTAGTGAGATGTATCCTAGGATATTCAAAAATGTAGTTGCAAAGATAATGGGTGCACTGTTAGTAATCTTCCCAGATTCTAGTAAAGTACCAGAGGATTGGAAAATGGCCAAAGTACCAACAGAGCAATTAGAAATAGAAAATGTGATCAAGCAGGGCTAGCACGACTTCACTGAATGGAAATCATGCCTGAAAAATTTATTAGCATTCTGTGAGGAGGTAACAAGTAAGATAAATAATTAGATTAGATGTCTTGCTTTATTTTAGATAATGAGGAAACAGTGGATTAATATATTTGCACTTCCAGAGGTGTTTGATAAGGTACCACATATTAGGCTCCTTAAGACGACAGGAGCCTATAGTATTGGAAATAACTTATTCACATGGATAGAGGATTGGCTTACTAATAGAAGACAGAGATTTGGGAGAAGTGGGGGGATTTTCAGGATGACAACCTATGCCTAGTGGTGTGCCACAGAGATCAGTGCTGGAATTACGATCATTTACAACATATATTAATGCATGGATGACACAATTGAATTTAGTTCAGCCAGGTTTATGGATGACATAATAATCCTGAAACGTCGATTCTCCTGCTCCTTGGGTGCTGCCTGACCTGCTGCGCTTTTCTAGCAACACATTTTTCAGCTCTGATCTCCAGCATTTGTTGCCCTCACTTTCTCCTAGATTTAGTAAATGGGCAAGGTCTTAGTAGACGGAATATACTGTGGGAAAAGGTATGGTTATGCAGTTTGTCAGGAAGAGTAGAGAGCTGAATATTATACAAATGGAGGAAGACTGCAGAAGCTATGGAACGGAGGAATTTGGGAATCCTCATGCATAAATCACAAAAAGATAGCATTCAACTTCAGCGGGTAATAGGAAGGCAAATGAAATGAGAAACCCTTGCTAAAACAATACAAAGCACTACTAAGAATGGTTTTTATGCCATTGTCTAAGCAAAGGCATACTGGCAGTGGATGCAATTGCGAGAAGGTTTACTAGTTGATCCTGGCTCTAGTAGATCTGTTTTATGAGGAGGGGCTGAGTAGGTTGGGCCTGCACTCATTGGCATTTGGAAGACTAAAAGGCAGCTTTTTGAAACATTCAAGATTCTTAGGTGACTTAAAAGAATAGATGTAAAATGGTTGTTTCCCTGGTTGGGGGAGTCTAAGATCAGAGGGCATTACCTCAGAGTAACAAGTCACTTATCTAAGACAGAGATGAGGAGGAACTTCCTCTCTGAAAGGTAGAGAATCTGTAGAATTCTTTGCCACTGAGGGCTGTCAAGGCTGGGTCATCAAATATATTCAAGACTGAAATAGATTTTTAATCTGTAAAGGCATCAAGGGTTTTGGGTAAAAGGCAGAAAAGCAGAGTTGGGGATAATCAGATTAGCCATGATTTCATTGAATAGTGGAGCAGACTCGGTGAACTGAATGACCTACTTCTGCTCCTGTATTTTATGGTCTTTTTGTCCAAAAGGTAAGTGCTTATTCCTTTTAATGATATTTCTTGTAGTACATGCTATTTTCTGACCAAGTGAATGTGTTCCCTATCACAACAAATTATCAGTCCTCCCAACAAAATGAGAAAAGTGGCCAGAGGCCAGAGCTCACCTCACTTGCAGACATCTTTTCATTAGAATTACATATACTGGCAAAGAGTTACCATGTAATTATAAAGGATGGTGATGTTGTCAGTGTTCCAAGCCCATGGTATCAAGTGTTATCATTATTGTATTGTGGCATGCAGGTTAGAAACCTTGAGCCTTTGTTAATTGATAACACACATCTCCACTGAACAAGTGTTTACCTTTGATTTTTGATCAAATACAATCTATGTTTAACAAACATTGAATGCATCAGAGGCCTTTATGAACTATTGACAGAAGGTTGGTCAAGTGACTGCGTATGTTTTACTGCCTCGAGGCAAATTGGGTTATAGAATGTTCTCTTTCAATTCTGTAACAAGCAGAGCAACAATTTATATTGGGTTCTCTAAACAGCATTATGTAACCAGTATTTATTTACTTTCCCAGTTGGTCTTAAACCTGCTCTAAATGGTACACATGGAATGCTTTTGAAATGGGTAGAATGCTGTTTGACAGCAGAGCTTGTAAGTGGAGCTGAATAATTTATAGAAGATAATGTTCAGTGGGATATCTCAGGGATCATTGTTGGATCAGTTGCAGCTTACTGTATTCATAAATAAGCAAGTTTCAAAATAAAACTTACCAAGTAAAATTTTGTGGTGGCTGACCCACCAGGCACAGGGCAGCTAGGTTTAAAACAACAAATTGACTTTATCTTCTGCTACTGCCAAACCTCTGCTTACTGCCATTTTAACTTGATGCTGATTCAGGTGCCAAACATATTAATTGGAAACAGAAAAACAATCCTGTTCCAAATCATTCCGATATCAAAACTAAAAATGAACCTGTAATGCAGATCAAATGTCTGACATTAAATGTACATAATTTGTGTAAATTCAGAAGATTCAAATTTTCCTGGGATGCAAGTAGGAGTCCAATGCGATTTTAAAGGAATAGGCTGAAAATCACACTGTGCTAAGCCACTGAGCAAAGCCTCATATGGTTGGCTTCACAAATTGGCTCCCATGAATGGAAACTCTATTCAAAGGAACAATGAGCTGCAGACACTCAGATCAGAGGGATTTGTCTGCTTTACTGCATGTCCAATGGATTTCTGGGTCTGACGATTGATTGGATTGCATTCTAACTCCCTAAAATTGGTCATGTTACAGGTTAAAATTAAAATATTCTGGAACTGTTCAAAATCACTTTTCAGGGGGTTGGAGTCAAGGTTGGTCAAGCGGGGGGTCGGTCATTTACTAATTATAATGAAGTTTTCTGTCTCCATTTTCATGTCATTTACTTTAAACGCATCATACTAAAATTGCAAAGAGAAACATTGGGCAGAATCTTATTCTCCCATAAGTGATATGGGCAGTGATAATAAAGTTAGCAAGACATTGTGAAAATAGAAAAATTAGATTCTCAATGTTGAGAAAAGTTTCCAATTTTCCCTTGGAATTTAAGCATTGAGTTCTGAACATTGGGATTCAGTACAGACTACCTTATTTCTATGCATTTGCATTTCAAAATTTGGCAAATTTCCTTCATCTCTATACAGTTCTAAATTATCATCTCATTCTTCAAGAAGTTAGATGGTACCAATTGCCAATATGAAAATCAGTGTGATAACCTGTTGGCAGCAGCTCATTGTTTGCTTCCCTGAGCTTTCAGCCATCCCTATTTTCACACCAACGTCACGATATGGTCAATGGACACTGACCCTTCCACGATTTTGTCAAAGCAAATAGATATTGCTGAACCAGTAGCCTCACCACATCAGCAAGGCTGTTTTTGGATCAATTCAACTTCATTTTGGAGCTCAGGGACTTGCATTCTTCTGCCAGGTAGTTTTGCCCACAGGGATATATCTACACAAGGTGCATCTTATGGCTCTTAGCTTAGTGCCTTTGCACACATTCACTTTGCACTTACTTGATAGCTGCTAGCCTCTGTGGCTTGTATTGCTTAACAGCACAGAGGGACAGACAGGCAGCTTGTCACAGTTTAGAGCACTGAACAGTCAAAGGGGTGAAGGAGCATCAGAGGAGCAGGGAGTTGACAATCCTGACGAAAGGTTCCAACCTGAAATATTGACTCCTCTGCTCCTCTGATGCTGCTTGACCTGCTGTGCTTTTTCCAGCTCCACACTTTATCAGCTCTGACTTTCCAGCATCTACAGTCCTCACTACCTCCTAGTCAAGGGGCTGGACAGGTTGCTGCACCTACACTTTGTACCTGCAGTTTCTATGGCAAACACACTGCATTTGTTTCAACCAAATGGCCATGGTCAAAGGAAACTAGTCCTTGGTGGTATCAAGGCAGACTCCCATTAGTCAAGATGTTCACCCAATTCTAGTCCAGGAGGTTCAGCACAGTCAGTGAGATATTTGTTCATATCAGAGTTTGGAGATCCATTTTGATTCATAGAGTAAAGTTTCTTAAACTAAATCAATCTTATTTGCCTGCATTTGGCCTGTATCCATCTAAATCTTTCCTATTCATGCACATGGCCAAATATCTTTTATATGTTGTAACTGTACCTGCTTCCACTACTTCTCTGGTAGTTCATTCCACACATGAGACACCCTCTTTGTGAACATGTCCTTACTCCACTCCCCCCCCCCCCCCCCCCCCCCACCCCCCCCCACCCAGGTCTTTGCAGTTTGGAGCTTTGACACTGGTCAGTTCTGCAGGTCAAATGAAATCAATTTGGAAATTACATGTCGGGTACTGTGAAGACATCAGGTCAGGGCTGGTGCATGTGGATTGGTGCAAACTCAGTCAGGTCTAGTCTGCTGATTCAATCCAGTGGGTGAGTCATAGTCAGTCCTAGGAGTTTGGACATTAATGATCAGGGAGTTCATCGGGAAACTGCGTGTGGAGTTCCGGGGCACATGGGAAGCTCAAACCTGGGATTGGGGTTTATTGGATTGGGTTACTGAGGGAATGATTATAACAAAATGGGGCAATTCAAGATGGAACTTGGAATCACATACAGCATGGAAATGGATGGATAGCTTCAGGAATTGAAATGTTCACTAATCTAATCTAATCTAATCAAATAATTGTCACGTTCTCCCCAACTGAGGAGAGCATGTGGCCAACAAGCACTTAGCAATTCGCAAAGTCATGGGCTTGAGATAAATTTGGGACCTTAGCATTATATAAAGAGAATGAATGAAAATTGGGAGAAGGCAGTAAGGTCATCAGAGACACAGGTACAGTAACCCAAAGAGAATATGAGGAAAGGGGAGGTCGTTCTAAATCTCAGCTGGAGCCTCCAAACCCCTCTCAAGGTAACTAAGTTGAAACCTTGCCATCTTTAATTCAAATTCAATTGTATAATAACAAGACAAAAATAGCTACCACTGCGTAGAACGTAGGTGGAGTAAGTTATTATTTTTCTTTTCTTGGGAAGAGTTATTATTGTTTGAACTTGAGGCCCTGCTAGGATTATTTATGCATTCACCGATTCTATAATGCCACCCATCTGACAACAAATTGCCATTCATTGGCAGGTCATTCTTTTAAAAATATGGCGTCAAGCAATCACAGCTATTATGTTGTTCACACTAAATGTTTCCTTGCCATGTCATTTAAAAAATCTAGGCAAATGCTAACTTTAGAGGTTTCATCTTGATTTGCGTATTTGGGACATGTTTCCGAACTGATACTGGTAGACAATGCTTCAGAGCTGCTACATTTATACACTATATTCTAAGTATGCAAGTACATAGTCTATGATATTCAAGGGCAGCTTCCTTTGTTAAGGGATGATGCATTCATGCCAGAAGTTCACTCTCCTAACGTACATTAGTACTTTGATTCTGCATCATACATCGAGATAATATTATATATCTCAGAGCTCCTTATTCAGGAAAGCCACCTTGTGAAGTCTGTATGGCACATATGTTACTTCATTTTGATTGATGCAAGGGCTCAGGACTCAGTATTACTGATATGCTGCTCTGTTTCTGACTTTTCCCATATTATTAGTTCATGCGTCTAACATGCTCATCACAATTGGTGGATTCCTCTTGACATTCATACAGAGATGAAGGCAGGGTCAAATGAAAGAGCAATCAGACTGTAATCAGTAAGCCCATCAAGAATGGCAATTTCCAATGGCTGCTGCACAGACTCCAGAGGGACAGTTGGCTGATGAGAACCCCCATGATGGTGGAGAAGAATGACATACCCAAATATATCAACTTCACTGTTATTATCTATAGCTCTCAGAACCACAGTGCAGATGCAGACAAAGGATGTTCTCAGTTATCTTTACCCACCTTGTCATCTGCTGAAGCAGATTGTGCATTTGTAAACAATACGTGACAAACCCATCTGAAGGCTGTCAAGATCACAGCTACCTTGAGTTTCCATGTTATTTTCTCACTTCAAGTAGCAACTGGCAACTTGTGTGACATCTCCCAGTCCTCAAACACAAATGCAATCAGAATGTCACTGATGCCATTTTCTTCAGATGACACTCACTATGTCCTTCCTTCATGATATGAAATGTCAGGTGGCCCAAGCAATGAAAATCTCTAAAATTGCTGGCTTCACCCAAATGTAGGACATTGGAGATTATACCCATATGGCTTTAGACTGCCCTATTACCCACTTGCAGGGTTGATTAACTGCAAAGGCTTCCACTCCATCAATGTGCAACATGTCTTTGACTATTGATGCCAGATTTAGGAGGTCCATGCAGAATATCCTGGAAGGTACCATGATGTTAATGTCATTGACTTATAAGCTTTTGTCTTCTTTCAATGCCCTTGGGCCATTCAGGGAGACATTGGCTTGCTGGGAGACATCCAGACAAGGGCCATGACATTTTGATGAAAGACTCAATCTGAAGCAGAATGATGTTACAACTTTGCTCATACTTCCACCAGGGCCGTAACTGAACGGACCATAGACCTCCCTGAAATGAAGCTTTCTGGCAAAGCCTTGCTGTATAACCCAGAATGAATGTGCCATGTCATTGCAGAATGTTGGGAAGAGAAGAGCTCAATTGTTCATGTGGGGATGCAGAGGAATGCAAAGCTAACTAAAGCAGTAAGCCTCATTGAGCTATGCTGTTCTGCTCTCCCATCGTGACAAGAGCTAACTTTTTTTAGCTGCATTAGCTTTTATCCCTTTTATGTAACTTATTTGCTCTTTCTTACTCAGGCATTAAGTGCACCCAGTGAATCTCCAAGGAAAGACCAGTGCTGGAGAGCCTCAGCACTATCTCCACCTCTGAGGAGGAAAACTGAGAGGATTCAATAGCAAGGTATTTACCTGCACTCTCTATTGACTCACAGGCTTTCACCTTGATATTGTGAGTATCGAGTTCATAGTTCATGTGTTTTTGCATCTAACTTTCAGTTTCAGTAAAGTTTAGAAGTCAAAAATAGAGTAAATACAACTGAAGCACCAATAAGTCTTGTGAACCTAAATGATTGTGTTCATTATTGTTTTAAGAAGTTAATAGTTAGGCAAGTGAGGTAATTAAAATACTAGGCTTTGATGACTGCCAAAATATCCAGATAAATGAAATCACTGATATTTGTTTAATAGAATTAGACATGAAGAAATGTAGCTATAAAAACGATAAGCGGCTTACTCACTGGAGGTCTAGGGCTGACTCATATCTGAAATTGGCCCAAGTGTCAGTCTTTGGCAAGTTTAATGGAAGATTTCTCTGTGCAAGCCTCTATCAGGATTTCTTGTGCTAGCTTTCCAAACTTGCCTCATTAAATAAGAAACACACCCTTTTGGTACTCTGATCATCATATTGTTCCTCTGCAGGTGGAAACTATCGGGGCCTTCTGGGATTGTAGGTGTCTGTGCCATTCGTAAAGCTCAGCTATGTGCCCAGTCAAGAGTTGACATTCCACAACTGTCCTGCACTATTTATCTTTTTTGCCCTGGATATGTTAGACAGAAAGTAATTGGCATTCTGCTTCACTGATTGGGACCTGGAGGTCCTGTTGGAAAGGGAGACATTGTTCATAGAGTGTGCCCTGAGATGTTATTGACTGGTGGAAATCCAGGATAGTAAGCAATGAGCTGGAGTTGTCAGGTTACTGCTGTCACTGTTAGGTCAGGAATTGTCACCAACTAGTTTCTATATGACAAGTGAGAGAAGAGGAAACTGCACACAAGATAATAATGATGATGTTAATGCAATAGACCTCTCACCATTGACTAGCAAGAATGTCATCTTGCCATTCGGCATTTGGTTGGAAATTGGAACTGCTTAGTCTCACTGGCAATAAGTTTCTCATTGCAAATCCTTAGGTAATTCTCTCAACATTCTCACCAGTTATTCAGAGCTGGAAAGATTTTGCCCTGTAAAGCTTGCAGTAATGGCAGTTAGAAGGGGCTTGTGTTAAATTAGTTTAGAAGCACTCATTGAACCTTAAAGATCAATGTAAGGAAAGCCTGGAGCAGATTACATTGGAAAGGGGAAGTGTGGAGCTTGAGCAGGTTCTCTGGTTTCACATTATCTGGGAGCATGTTTGCTGGACAAATTGATTACAGTTGAAGCCCGGACACTGCTGAAGCAAAGAAATGACTTCAGGGAGAATATGTGCTGCTGTTGGTGAACGAAAAGCAGTTGGGGAAGTGGGAATCCTTGGAAGCCGTTTATCATTGAGAACATCTGACATGGAGTGAGAAGGAAGTCTATACACATCGCATTTGCTTAAAGGCAAAATACTATGGTGCTGGAAATCTGAAACAAGAACAGAGAACCCTTCAGGTACACAGTAGGTCTGGTAGAATGAGGGAAATAAGAGTTAATGGTTTGCATCTGGCTTGACACCTCTTCAGGATAGTATTTGCTTCACACAGCTGCGAAATACTGAACTTCAAACAAATGCCAGGGATTTGTACCTTTGTGGAGTAGAGCACAGTCTTGGGAAATGTCACACCTCCCTGGGTTGGATTACACTGGAAATCAAGCTCCGCTATTGTCAGAGTCATCATAAAAGATGAAGATTTTATCAAAATATACAAAAGTTCCCCAATTTACCTATCTTTTTTGACAGGTTAACAGAAAACACTGACCAAGTTTCTGTACTTAACAAGAATTACTATTAATTACAAATAAATAGATATTAGCTCAAGTCAGCAAATATGAACTGTTGATATACAACTCTAGTAGTTGAAATGCTAACCCCTCCCTTACAATACTCCACCTTCAGACACATGGGGACAAATGCTACCCATTAAAGCCACAGTAATTCATGCCTGTGAAGATCCTTCTCATTGCAGCAGAGAATAGGTTTAGATTGAAAAAGAAGCTTATCATTTTTCAGGAAAAGTAATAAGCCTGAGGATTCATGGCGTTTTAAATATCAGCAATGGGTGACCTAAAAATTGGTAGGGAGTGAGAAAAGACAATGTAGCAAAACCATACAAAATTAACCATAAATATAAAAACACACTGTAAGTGTTTCTACATGTAAATAAAAGGGAAGGCAGTAGCAAAAGTAAATATTAATCCCTGTGTAGCAAAGGCAGGAGCAATTAGAAAATGTAATAAGGAAGCAGCAGTGATGTCAACCAAATAAAGTTAAAAATCACACAACACCAGGTTATAATCCAACAGGTTTATTTAGAAGCACTGATTTTCGAAGCATTGCTTCTTCATCAGGTGATTGTGAAACAGGACCATAAGACACAGAATTTATAGCAAAAGATTACAGTGATACAATGACGCTTTGAACAAACCTAAATTGTTAAGTCTTTCATCTTCTATAATGTGTTTGCTGGTTTTGGTTCTTTAATATGTAAATCCCAGAACTTCTTTCAAGTCATATTCTCTCTCATACACAAGCTCTCTCTCACATGCATACACATACACCCCTCACATTCACACCCACACATGCACCATCTCAGGCTTATACCCTAGCACACTTACACACACATTTTACCAAGTTTGCAGACACGCAAACACGCAACTTTCTCATGTGCACTCACACTCACACGTGCACACTCACTCTGTCTCTCTCTCTCTTGCATGCACACATATATAGGTTTAAGGGGTGAATTTGTATTTGCAGAATTATGTTTGCAGATGCATACTATTTTGCTTAAAAATGCAGAACCTGCAAGCTGTCAACGCAGGCGGTCAATCCATATAATATTTTGTAAATTTCACTTTGGAGCTAGGAGCAGTCTGACTGAAGATTGGGATACAGACATACTATAACCTCACACCTTTAAGGCATTTTCTGAGCTGAGATTAGATTCCCTATAATGTAGAAACAGGCCCTTTGGCCCAACCAGTCCACACTGACCCCTCCGAAGAGTAATCCACCCAGACCCATTTCCCTCTGACTAACGTACCTAGCATTATGGGCAATTTAGCATGGCCAATTCACCTGACCTGCACATCTTTGGACTGAGAGGAAACTGGAGAACCCGAAGGAAACCCATGCAGACACGGGGAGATTGTGCAAACTCCATACAGTCGCCTGAGGTTGGAATCAAGCCTGGGACCCTGGTGCTGTGGGGTAGCAGTGCTAACCACTGAGCCACCGTGCCACCCAACATGTCACCTTCTGTTATAAAACCTTAAGTTATCTTGAGAGCATGACTTAAAAGAAATTCTAGGATCTACATAGTCCAGGTGAAAGTGAGTATTGCAGATGCTGGAGATTAGAGTCGAGAGTATGGTGCTGGAAAAGCGCAGCAGGTCATAGTCCACCCCAGTCCAACACTGGCTTCTCCAAATCATGGTTAACCAAATATTTTGGGCTGGATTTTATCATGAACTTTATGGGCCCCCAGGTTCAACTCTATTTTGGACAGAAATCCAATGGTGGTCATGATGGGACCCTCCTTGCAATTTTCTCAAACATGAACTACTAAGAAGCAGCCTCCTAATTCTCCATCCAATTAAGTGTCACAGACAGATGTGTGAAGGTTGTATGCTTGACAGTGTCTCCAGGCAAAGTAGGCCCTGCTGCTGTAACACTGAGCCTCAAAATGAAAGAACTCTCTTCAACATTGAAAAGTGAAAAAACCCTCATGAATGCAGTTGTCAGCTTATCAAAGTGATGAGGTTGTCTCCACAACATTATGTGTGGCTACAAAGAGACCGGCAACTTTTAAAAAGAGATTACTTCCCCTGAGCTGAAAGGAAATAAATGAAGGACAAGCTTTTTATGTTTTAAAACTTATTACTGGAATGAACATTGAGTAATAAGTAACTCATCCACCAAACTAAAGAGAAGAGATTTCCATAATAAAATATAACCAAAAAGTTATTTATAACATGAATAACTTTTACTTGATACTGCACTTTCAGCAGATATGTAACCTGTAGGATTAAGTTCCAAGCACCTCTCAACTTTACAGCAGGCTCCATTCTCTCAGCCATGTGAGATCAAATCATCCAATGTTCTTTGAAAGTTATCCAATTCAGTTGTTTGAGTATTCCGAGCCAGTGTTGCTGAACAAAGAGACACTGGATTGCAGTTCATAGTTCCTTGAAAGTAGACTTGTAGATAGATAGGATCTACAAGAAGGTGTTTGGTACGCTTGCCTTCATTGGTCAGTGCATTGCATGTTGCAGCTGTACAGACATTGGTTAGGCTACATTTGAAATATTGCGTGCAATTCTCGTCTCCTTCCTATCGGAAGGATGTTGTGAAACTTGAAAGGGTTCAGAAAAGATTTTCAAGGATGTTGGCAGGGTTTAAGTGTTTGAACTATAGGGAGAGGCTGGATAGGCTGGGACTGTTTTCCCTGGAGCATCGGAGGCTGAGGGGTGACCTTATAGATGTTTGCAAAATCATGAGGGGCGTGGATAGGGTAAATAGGCGAAGTCTTTTCCCCAGGGTGGGGGAGTCGAAAATCACAGGGCATAGGTTTAAGGTGAGAGAGGAAAGATCTAAAAGGGACCTAAGAGATGACTTCTTCACCCAGGGCATGGTGCGTGTATGGAATGGCTTGCCAGAGCAAGTGGTGGAAGCAGGTACGATTTTAATAGTTAAAAGGCATCTGGATGGGAATATGAATAGGAAGGGTTTAGAGGGATTTGGGCCAAATGCTGGCAAATGGGACTAGATTTATATAAGATATCTAGTCAGCATAGATGAGTTGGACTTTGAACATGGACTGCTTCAGTATGTAAGGAGTTGCGAATGGTGCTGAACATTGTGCAATCATCAGTGAACATCTTCAATTCTGACCTTATAATGGAGGGAGATCATTAATGAAGCAGCTGAAGATGGTTGGGCCTAGGGCATTACTCTGACCAACTCCTGTAGAGATGCCCTGTACCTGAGATGACTGACCTGCAACAACTATGACCATCTTCCTATGTACCAACTATAGCTCCAACCAGTGGAGAGTTTGTTTCCTGATACTTATTGATTCCAGATTTGTTAGGGCTTCTTGATGCCACACTTAGTCGAATGTGGCCTTGATGGTTGTAGTATTGGAGCTGAATAGGTTTGGGCTATTTTCTTTGGAGCATCGGAGGCTGAGGGATGACTTTATAAAGGTTTATAAAATCATGAGGTGCATGGATAAGGTAAATAGACAAGGTCTTTTTCCGGGGTAGGGGAGTCCAAAGCTAGAGGGATGTCAATCTCACCTCACCTCTGTAATTCAGATCATTTGTCCATGTTTGAACCAAGGATGTAATGAGGTCAGGAGCTGAGTGGCCCTGGCGGAGCCCAAACTGGGCATCACTGAGCAGTTTATTGCTCAGCAGGTGCTAATTGATAACATTATTGATGACACTTTCCGTCACTTTACTGATGATCAACTGTAGACTGTTGGAGCAGTAATTGGCTGGGTTGGATTTGTCCTGCTTTTTATAGGACATACCTGGGCAATTTTTCATATTGTCAGGCAGATGCCAGTGTTGTAATTAAGCCTAAACGTATATGAATACAAACATGCTGCATGTTCACTGACTTATATGTGGCTTTTAGATTGGGCACTTTGCTAACATTCTTTAAATTTTTTAGAACTCTGACTTTTGTAAAATTTATTTATGAACAATTGCTTGGAGATTTGAAGTCAACAGTCAACAGGTCCTGCTGTAAGCTATAGTACAACCTATCAGTAACCATTTTTCATGCTGTGTAAATTGTTCCTTCCTTAAAGACTTTTTTTCTTGCACTTCTGTCCTGATGAAAGGGAGGTGAAAAGCTTCATCTTTATAATCGCAGCCGCTGAACAACATGAGCAATGGAATGCCATTTGGGGAAACACGAGAATGAAAAAATAATATTATTGATGGCTTGAAGGTAGAAGACAGAGGGTGGTCTTGGAGTGTTGCTTTTCAGAGTGGAAGCCTGTGACCAGCAAAGTGCCACAAGGATCAGAGATGGGTCTATTACGTTGCATCGTTTATATAAATGATTTGGATGCGAACAAAGGAGGGCAAGTCTTGTACACTTAATGGTACTTCATGGCGAGTGTTACTGAACAAAGAGAACTTGGAGTGCAAGTTCATAGTTCATAGAAAGTGGAGTCACAGGTAGATAGAATAGTGAAGAAGCCATTTGTATGCTTGCCTTAATTAGTCAGAACATTGAGTATAGAAGTTGGGAGGTCGTGTTGCAGCTGTACAGGACATTGGTTAGGCCACTATTAGAATACTGCATGCAATTCTGGTCTCCCTGCTGTAGGAAGGATGTTGTAAAACTTGAAATGGTTTAGAAAAGATTTACAAAGATGTTGCCAGGATTGGAGTGTTTAGGGTATCGGACCTGAATGGGCTTGAGCTGTCTTCTTTGGAGCATCGGGAGCTGAGGGATGACCTTATAGAGATTTATAAAATCATGAGGGGCATGGATAGAGTAAATAGACGAGGTCTTTTTCCCAAGGTGAAGGAGTCCAAAACTAGAGGGAATAGATTTAAGGTGAGAGGGGGGCCTAAGGGGCAACTTTTTCACACAGAGTATGTTGCATGTATGGAATGGGATGCCAGAGGAAGTGGTGGAGGCTGGTACAATTATAACATTTAAAAGGCATCTGGATGGGTGTGTGAATAGGAAGTGTTTGGAGGGATACGGGCCAAATGCTGGCAAATGGAACCAGATTAATTTAGGATATCTGGTTGGCATGGATGAGTTGGACTGAAGGGTCTGTTTCCATGCTGTATATCTCAATGACTCTACAACTCTATATCGAGAAAAAAGGCCAATTTTATACTTCAGGTTTCACCAGCTGTATGGAAATCTCAATAGTGAGTGACAAAGGACACATTTGCATTAAGTAAACTTTCATCATTACCTCATCTGTCCTATATTATATGCAGGATGGCATTTTCCCAGATACCAGAGAGAAACTAGGCAATGCTAATTCCTGACTTGAAAGTAAACTGGGTAGCTGCAAGTTATGAGTGCCTTCTTCATGCATCCATGATGGCAAGCATTCCCCAACCAGGCTAGCATGGTGGCTCAGTGGTTAGCACTGCTGTCTCACAGTGCCAGGGAACCAGGTTCGATTCTAGCCTTGGGTGGCTGTCTGTGTGGAGTTTGCACATTCTCCCTGTGTCTGCATGGGTTTCCTCTGCATGCTCTGATTTCATCCCACAGGCCAGATGAATTGGCCATGCTAAATTGCCCATAGTGTTAGATGCATTAGTCAGAGGGAGGTGGGTTGCTCTTCAGAGAGTTGGTGTGGACTTGTTGGGCCAAATGGCCTGTTTCCACACTGTAGGGAATCTAAGCCACCTCAGGGCATGCTCCATTGTTGAAGGCCACCTGCATCCTCTGTCCACGGAGACTGGCACTGGCAACACACCATCGTGGCACATTTTGAACTATCTTATAACACTGCTTAGCATTTCAATACTACATTTTATAGAGTCTACTGACACCTTACATTGTATTGCTGCTGCCATACGGCTTTGTGTACAAGAGCAGGCACCCATCTCATGCATCGGAACAGGCTGCAGCGTAGAGCTCTTGGCTTGCTTCCTTAGTAGTTATTCACTTTGTGCTTATTTGGATGCTCAAAGCATCTCTGCCTTCCCTGCCTTTTAGAGGAGATAGAAAGCCAGGCAGCTTGTCAATGTTTGTCAGCACTAGACAGTGAAAGAAGCAGACATGCTGATATATGACACTGTAGTACATCAATATCACACCATTGGCATCTATTCATTATAAATGTATGCATATACCATGTTGGAAATACATGAATCATCACGCACGAATCATCACGCATCACCCTTACTTCAGCACTCCTATGGCTGGCCAGCTTTGTCTCTTACCTCCACTACTGAAACATGCTTTCCTCTTCCAGTCTTCTCCCTCCAGGTTAAAGTTGGCGTGCGCTCTCCTCTCCTCTCCTCCACCACTGGCCTCCATATCCCAGCTCATTCATGGGTTGTATTGTGCTCATTTTTCGCCCATGATATATTAATGCCTTTGAGCTCCCAGGCTGTAATTCATACTTTCTGCAACTTACAGTCAGTACAAATCAGCATGTGATGCATCATTAAGAAAAAATATATAGAAAACTTCTGTCACACCTTCACCACTTGAAATAAACCAGCTGATCTTTACTCTCAATGCAAGGGCACCATTTTGTTTTACCAGTTTTGCTCACAAAGCGAGCACTCAAATGCCAAAAAAACCTAAACATTAACTTCTGAAGAGTCCATGTCAGTTGGATGATAAATATCACATGTAAAAGCCTGATTACCAAAGGTTCACATCAATAGCTAAAATGAAGGACTCTTGATAAGTTACTGCACTCCCTCCTCATGGTTCATTGAGAAATCAGAACCTGAGGGATGATTTGGCTGAGCTGAAAATGTGTTGCTAGTAAAGCGCAGCACGTCAGGCAGCATCCAAGGAACAAGAAAATTGACATTTCAGGCATAAGCCCTTCTTCAGGATGATTTGGCTGAGTAGATTTCTGAAAGAGCTCCTCTGTATTCTTCAGTTGTGGGCACTATCTTTTAGGAACAATGTTGTTGCTTCCTTACCTCCATTACATAACCGTTGATGGGTCCGGAGCACTTGCCAAACCCAGATTCAGAATATGGCAGCACGTTGGCAACCTGCCTGCACATTTCTCCAGTACCCTTCAGTTCTCCAAGGCAGCAGCATTCTTAATTCACTTCACCTCATAGCTGTTCTTTACATAGAGTCAGAGCTGAACTTGTCTTTTATGCTTGCACAAGAGGAGGAGTAATCAGCATTCTCAGCTACTCTCTCTTGCTTCCCTTCATTTATTTGGGCAGCTGTCACAAGCTATCACTGGCCATTGTAAAATCTTTTTCACTTCCAGGCCCCTACTGATTTCACAAAACTTCCTTTAGCATCTGCTGCTCCATTCAGCGA
Source organism: Chiloscyllium punctatum (assembly GCF_047496795.1). NCBI lineage: Eukaryota > Metazoa > Chordata > Chondrichthyes > Orectolobiformes > Hemiscylliidae > Chiloscyllium > Chiloscyllium punctatum. The sequence continues at coordinate 98,784,374 of NC_092745.1, read as the reverse complement.
CAGATCTCAGTTGAAGAAAATAAAAAGTGCCAATCATTTGCTGTATCTCCTGATTAAACAACATTTGATTACTTAATCCCATTCCTAAAAGTCAATTAAAAACATTTGCATTGCTTGCTCCTCATCAATGTCTCATGCAAATATAAGCCAAACAATTTGCCCTTGCCAGATATATATCACCCAGTTTGCTCCTGTGCCTGTCTTATAGCCACACCCTTCCCTGCTGACTTGTGCATATCCATGATCTCATCCAAGGTAGATTATTATAGAGTTTAACATAGGATGTGCTACGTTTTCTGAAATCTGAACCTTAATGCATGAATGCTAAAACCAAGTTTAATTGCAAAAGAAGTTATTCATTTAGTTTATTTGTATGTACTTGCTCAAGAACATGTTGGTGGAGTTCCGAGAAGAAGAATAAAAGTTCATATAATTATGTTATTTTATTGAAATGCTGGATGGACATTGTAAATGTAGACATAGAAATTGACTGCAACTGGTTCCTCTCATTCATTTTCACTAAGACTGCTGGAACAAACATTTTGATTTGATGATGGATTTCTCTTTGTTTTATGACAGCTGTACTATTGAAAACAAACTCTCTTTTTCTCTTTCTTGCTTCTATCTCCTGCCCTTACCTCTCTCTAAGTGCAGATGCCTACAGGGACCTGATTTCCAAGGAATATAGTGAGAAATCTGAGAGGAGTCTAGTCAAGCCTTTCTCAACGTCAGCAGCAGCTAATTACATTTTCTAACAGAGTCCTGGGTGTTGAGATGAGATTCTCACTAAGGAGTGGCACAAGGCCTAATAACAGGGTTTATTGTTTGTTATCACTCTCATTAACTGCAAATCTCACCTCATTTCCATCATACCACCAATCACAAGGAGATTTGATGCTGAGAATCCTTGACATGAATGTTTGAGCAAGTACCTGGCACTTCCAGCTCATCACTTGCTCCTCTGGACCTCCATCTTGGAGTCCTGGCAACAAGTGTATGCTCCATGAGCAGTAGCCATGTGGACCCCACAACCATAGATGCTCGCGTCTGACACCAGGCATCCTCTCCACACCATTGAGGCTCATTTCTGATCCACTTCCAGTTTGCTTCTGTACTTTAAAGCTGTACTTTGGATCATACCAGTAACAAGAACTGAAATGAGTGTGGGGATTGGTGCCCAAAACTGGTCCTGCTTAAATCTCAGGGCTGCTTGTTTGTTTTCTTAGTGCTCAGACATTGAGCACATGCCTGCATGTTCACAGCATCATGGCACCTTGCCTAGCTTGCAATGCCATGCTTTTGAGTACATTGATGTCTCAGGCAGAGACTAAAGGCTGATAATACTGCAGCACTGATGTGCTGTTTAGTTCAGACACAGAACCAGGCTTCTTTTCATACCGGTGTGTAGCGATCAGTCCAGGGGTGGACACCTTGCTGGATGACAGAGAGACATGAATCTTGTGCCTACAACATGTGTCAACTACCTATATGTAAATATATTTCATGTTGTTTCAACTAAATGGCCATGTTTGAAAGTTTGTTGGGAGAAGTCCTCAGTTAACTCAAAGGGGGTTGCTGTCAGTCAGGAAGATCCCAGTACAATCAGTCAAGGACAGTCCAGTAGCTTGGCCAAAGTCAGTTCTACACTTGGGCTGGTCACCATCTGGGGCTATAAGACTATAGCCTGGGGAGTGGGTGTGAATCATTGTCAGTTTGTTAGGCAGGCCTCAACTCTGCTTGACAGGAAGCCATTGAAAGGGCAACTGCAACAGTCAGTAAATTACAGAATACAGTTTCACATTATTTCCAATCATTGCACCATGCAGGTGAAGTGCAGGCATTGTGCAAGTATTTTGGGTTCAAATGTTGGCCAGAAACAATGACGAGATAGTCATTGGTCCTTGTAAATTATGCATAGATACCTCAATGGCGCAGAAATGATAGCTCACGACAATAAAAGAAGGGGATGTGGAGAACAAACAGGACCGTGTCACATGATTTCCAAGCGTGCTGTGTGGCACAGAACTGAAATCCACCTGCACTGTAACTGTTATAAAATACTCTATTATAGGCGATAAGAGCTTTCATAATTAATGCAGAGTTGGAAGGATAAAGTCAGAACTCATGGAGCACTCCTTCTATAGAGTTATGTGTCTGGCACTTAGCCAGTGGAGCGCATCTACTAAGTACGTGCCTATCTCGAAGAGCCATGATAACTTGATACTTACAGAGTGGAAAACTTGATCTATTCCTTGTGTTTCCAACATAGGTCAGTGCCAGCAAAAATGGTGGATCCATGCTCAAGCAACATGCTCATTACAGTACCTTGCTAAGAGGGCAAACGGAGATGGAGGAGGAGCAGGAACACGTGAAAACCCAGGAGGGTCAACAAGCCACCACAGAGGACAAAGATCCTCCAGCACAGAAAGAGGTCACAGTTGCAGGGGCACTCAGGACATACTGGGGGGCTTAGGGGGTCAGAGAATTTTGTCCTTGAAACCATTTCCCTAGGATAGACAATGCAGAAGTGTTCACGCAGGTTTCACGACATCCTGGGACACTGTAACGGAACTATGCCAAATTCTAGATGTGAGACCTGAGGGAGTAGGAGGCTGTCCACACCCAGGGGAGTTATGGGGTCCTGCAGAGGGAATCTCCCATGTCATGCACCCACAAATGCAGCAGGACAGTGACTGTTGCCACCCATGTAAAATCAGACAATTCATTTTGATCCCTGGTGATGAGGTCAGTGCTGCAGCCTGGGCAGTAAGATTTGAGAATATCATTGGCTTCCTCCAGGTGCAGGGTGCTATCACCTGCATGACTTGTGACACAAAGAGGGCTCTACCTCACCACAGTTGAGTTCATGAACAGGAAGGATTTCTTTTTCATTATCATGCAAGTGATCTATGATCACTCATTCCACTTCCTTGGAGGTGTGTGCCCAGTGCCCTGGCAGCTGCCACACCTCCTACATCCTGGAGCACTTTCATATCCCTGCTGTATTTGAGGGTCCAGATGCCTTACAAGGTTGGTTACAAAGGCTACCCACTGCAAACATGGTTGATTACACCAGTGCACAATTTCCTGTCTGAGGTGGAACAGTATTACAATACTTTAAAGGCCATGTTGCAGCAGACAATAAACCATCTGAAGATGTAGGAAGATGCTTTGATCAGACTGGAGAAGTGTGGGGACTGCAATATACTCCAGTCAGATTATGTCACATTGTTTTGGCCTTGGAGCAGGTGTAGAAAGGAAGTGCTGGATGTTGGAAAACTGGAAGTATGGGAGCAGTCTTCCAAGGAGGATGAGGAAATTGGGCAGGAGGACCCTCTCCCAGTGTGTGGCAGAACTCAGTTACATTAAGTGCTATAAGCCAGACAGAATGTGATTAACATTATGTTCCAGTCAATGAGAGCTGGGTGTAGCAGAAAATACTGGAATGAGAAACAGTTGTTGGTCACTACACAAGCACTTTGTTTTCAGGGGTTGAGTTGCAGCCTCTGTTTAATTTGTTTCTGTTTCTCTTTGTTGGTGGTAAATGAAAGATAATCTGTGGCAATATTTGAATGCTTCTTTGTATGTCCTGGCCTACCACTGAAAAAGATTAATACTGGGGACTATATAGTGGTCTGTTAGAGAAGGCAGTAGAATGAGATGTGGTGAAGGACAGGTAAGCTGTGTGGTCTTGTACTTAAACAGCAACTGGTCCGTGAAAGTGGAGCCATACAAAAGACGATGTCAGCCATGTCATCTCAGTGTCATCAGTTGCATGTATTTGGCTTTTATGCCAATATGTTGATGCTGGAGGGCAACTCTTTAATGACAATATTTCACCAGGATTCCAAGAAAGCACGGATGTTGGTTTATTGTGAGATATTCATGCATTGGTGAGCTCTTCCAGCTACGATGAGCTGGAAATGGGCCAGCGTTGGACGAGAGAGACAACATGGGGAGGAATAGGTACTTAACAAGGCAAGTTTGGGATGATAGTGAACGAACATGCTATACCTCACAGAGTTAATCCTCCAAGGAACTCGATGAAGTTGACACTTGACAAAAAAATAATATGCCCTAAGTCTTGTTCTGCTCTTTCTTCAAGTCAGAGACATAGGGTTTCATTTTTGTGCATGAAAAGAGCCTTACCTTGCTCCTGTCCTGCCGTTCAAAACAATTCCCTCAAGACGTCTTTGGTTGCCTTGAAGATCTTGTGAACTTTTGATATATAATTTTACACTTCATCATTTGTTATAATTTCTCTTCTCTTCTTATATTCCTGTTATTAATTGAAATGTTTACATTTTCTATCAATGAAACAAAAATGAAATAAGTAGAAGCATTTTGTTTGCTTCAAAATTAAATGTGCTTTATTTGAAAAGTAACCAAAACTTAGAACAGTGAAAAACTCCGGTGTGAAATTATTTTGAGGATTCTAATAACCAAAGTGACAATGGGGAGAGGGGAATGAGTAAGTGAACACTCAGCAGCATGGCTCCAAGGACCTGACTGCGATGCAGCAAAAACCATATGTCTAAAAATGCTATGATATTGCACCCATTCCTTTATAGAATAAAAAGTATTGGAATAAATATGGGGACATTGTTGTATTTGGTTTGCTCTGCCCCTCAGAGTTTGCAGCTGGATTGTGAAAACTGAAACGTTGTCCACTTTACTGATGAGGGTTAGAGCAGAGCCTAAGGGTTTTCCATGCTGAGAGTTCACCTTTCTTCAGCACATTCCTGAGGGCCAAACTATAACACAGTTGGATGGATACAAGTGGACTCCACTAAGCTTCCATAGAGGAGCAAATTTAAAACTTGGTTCTACACCCCTCACAGAGGAGATTGACTATCGAGACACTGACACCTACTGGCTCCATGGTACTTGAAGGATCAATGGGGACAATCCTATCAGAGGTGTTTGTTACGAGGCCTTCAGATTTTCATGGTCTCTGTCTACTTCTCACCTTATTATATTTTTAGAACCAAAACAAAACTAACATTTAGTCACACCTTTCCTTCTTTTTGTTACACACCCAACCTTTCTGTTAACATAAGTTTAGCAGTCTTCTAACATAAATTTTACTTAAATAAAGCTTTTAAATTTAGTCTTCTAGCATTTGTCTTCCAGTCAGAATTGAATTAAAGAAAAAGATTTGAACAGGTTGGCTGATGGAGTGGAATAGATGCATCCTGGGAAATTAGATACACAACAAAGACTTTGATTACATGTTATGTATTCAGCTGGGTTGCGTTTTGTATTTTGTATGCATTGGGTGAGCAGGTACAAGGTTCACTAAAGTCAGTGATTGGTCTGGCTAGTTGTCTTATTGGGTCACATTTGCATGTAAGAGGTGAGTTAACATAAGCTGCCCAATGTTTGTGGAAGCAGGAAGTTACAGGGTGTACAGGTCATTTTGCTGTAATGTGCGTTTTGTCAGTACGAACTGGCTATAACGCGATTGTTGAATTGCGGACGTTGTTTGGATAACTCAAACTTTCTACTGAATGGGCAGAATAATTTTCTATTAGCGATCTTCTATTAGCGGTCATCCATAGTGCAATTTTCTAAAGCACAAGGTTGCAGAGGAACACAGCTGCTGAATTAAAGTAGAACGACCTGTATTTTCATGTAAAGACAGCTACAGCCTCAAAGAGGAAGTGCAATTTTTAAAGGTGGTTAGTGGAGAGCGCATCATTGAGAGAGTATGTAGCATGATGTTATCCAGAAAGCTCTGATGCATTGAAAACATTTTAAGATGCACATAGAACAAGTAAGAAACAGATAAGAGGTCCTCTTTTTTCTGATGGGAGACCAAGTGCCTTCTATAATCTCAGTAGCAGTAGAGAAAGGTGGATGAGTAATTCAAACAACCAGTAAATTCCTGGCTGTCGTGTAAGAGGACATTTTAAGGACCATGGACCCAGAAAGATCAAGACATGATTTTGCTTCACATCTCTTTAGTGTTGTCCAGCACAGACATCAGTCCTTCAGCCTTCCATATTTTTGTCGAGCCTTGAAACATACATAAATTCCCACACTAATAATCTTCCGCTATCTGCCTTCCTTTCTCTAATTGTAATTAATCACCTCATTACATCACTTTTTCCTTATACTAAAACACTCAACACCTTCATCTATTGTTTCTTCTTCTGCTCCATAGGATGAATGCAAGACTAATCTAGCTCCGATATCCATCAAACCAGCAGTGAACAGACTAACTCACTTCTACCCTGCTAACAGGAGAGTTTCTGGTGTGACTGGAGAAAGAAAACAAGAACAGGAGACAGTCTTGCATTTGCAAATTTTGTTCCCAAAGGAAGATTCTACCACTGAAATCATTAGCAGATTTAAGATAAAGCTGGATGTAGGTTTGTTCGCTGAGCTGGAAGGTTCGTTTCTCGACATTTCGCCGCCATACCAGGTAACATCATCAGTGAGCCTCTGGATCACTGTCTTCAATATATTCAATGATGGAGTATCCGCCCTGAGGCAGTGGATTCAAACTTTGCAGCTCTTCAAGTGAAGACATTTCTCATCTCAGTCCTAATGAACAGCCCCTTACCTTGAGAGGCCAGCCAAGGAAAATAATTCCACTTTTCTGTCTGATGGCTCTCTTCTGAATTGTCTGGTTTTTTTTTGCCTCGATTGCCTGCTCTCTGGGTCCTAGTGCTCTATTTCCTGATCAGTAACCCAACCTCCTCCCCACCCCTCACCTTCATTACTTGCCTTAGGACCAATGCTGAGGTGCTGGTGAATCGATCCTCCTCACTGGAAAACTATCGCTTGCCATTTGTAGATCGCTAGTTGGAAAGAAAGAAGGCCTGGGGTCTAAAACCAAGTGTGCCTTGCATAGCTCTAAACTGCAAACAATAGTCAAATGTGGCTACATATTTGTCACATTTATTTCTTTTACATTAATATCATTCATGGCCATCTTGATTTGGTCAACAATACTTCATTGTTAGTTGTTTCAACTAAGTTGTTACACTGTCTAAAGAGATCAAATGGGATGGCACAGTGGCTTAGTGGTTAGCACTGCTGCCTCACAGCGCCAGGCACCTGGGTTTGATTCTAGCCTCGGGTGACTGTCTGTGTGGAGTTTGTACAGTCTCCCTGTGTCTGTGTGGATTTCCTCTCACAGTCCAAGAATGTGCAGGTTAGGTGAATTGGCCATGTTAAATTGCCCATAGTGTTCAGGGACATTTAGGTTAGGTGCATTGGTCTCGGGTAAATATAGGGTAGGAGAATGGGTCTGGGTGGGTTACTCTTCGGAGGGTTGGTGTGCACCGGTTGGGCCGATGGGCCTGTTTCCACAGTGTAGGGATTCTATATAGAAAAAAAAGCAGCTAACATAATTGTGTGGGACTACATCCATGTATGGCAGTTTAACATCACTGTTATTTTTATGATACTGAATTCCTTGTAAGCACAAGTTGCTTCAATTGGGAAGTCATTATTTTTCCCGATGGAAGATAATTTCCTAGCACCAGAGCTTGCTTTAATTATTCCATCATAACTCAGAGATAACACTCTTATTTTTGATTCATGAGGTTTTGAGTTCAGACGCCACACCAGCCTACACTCTCAAAAGTGATTTTTTTAAAAAATGATGCATCAATATGAGGCCAATAAAAGATTTCAATGTATTTTTTCACAAAAGAGCAACGGAGTTCTCTAGATTATCACTCAATGCACCTCATTAAAATAGATTATCTGATCTTTATCTCATTGCTGACTGTGGAATCTTGCTTTGTGTGAGTTGGCTGCTGCTCTCTGACATTGCAACATTGATTACATTTGAAAGTTGTACTGTGAGATGTGCTGAGATTAAGAAAGGCGCGATATAAATACTAGTCTCCACTTAAACTTTATCCATGTTAAACTACTTTCAGGAAAAAAAAGTGTTTGCACTCGATGAATAAAAATTCAGACCAAGATGGCATAGGGCTGCGATATCTTTTATGAGATATATTTTATGGATCAATTACAGAGTTTAGTATTTCAGAACATATGACATTTAAGGCCATCTACTCTGTCAAAAAAAGATAACTTCTAAAAGCAGTTAGTCTCATTAAAATAGTCTTTCATGGATTATTCCAGGTTGGTACTCCTACTAAAAGTGTGACATTTAGGGTCACCCACACTTCGCTTTTCCTTGGTTGTCTATACTATTATTCAATTTGATTGAACTTTATATAATTGTAAAGCTTGATCTGTTACGTTGTGTCCCCTCATCAAAGTCATGAGAATTGGGTGAAGTAGAGGTGGGGAGGCCCCTGAGGTGCTCATCTGATGGACGAACGCAGCTAAACACCTGAGGTCCCAGTACTGATGCTTCCAATAACCATGATAGTTACAGACTATTCAAGAAGATGCCAAAGTTATGAGTAATAAATTAGCTTGAATTGATTTTAGTTAATGGACAGAAAAAGTGGAGAAATAAATCAGTCATTTTTGGATTGGCAGTCATGGTTATTGGAAGCATCAATACTGGGGCCTCAGCTGTTCAGAACCTCCACTGTTTAGCTGTATTTGTCTGTCATAGGAATACCTCAGGGGACTCCCCACCTCTAAAAGCTCTATATTCCCTGGTTCCTTTTTATAGAACACAGAATATTACAGCATGTACAGGCCCTTTGGCCCTCAATGCTGCGCTGACCTGTGGAACCAATCTGAAGCCCATCTATCCTACTTTATTCATTTTCATCCATATGTTTATCCAATGACCATTTAAATGCCCTTAAAGTTGGCGAGTCTACTACTGTTACAGGCAGTGCGTTCCACACCCCTACTACTCTCTGAGTAAAGAAACTACCTCTGATATCTGTCCTATATCTATCACCCCTCAATTTAAAGCGATGTCCTTTTGTGCTAGCCACCACTATCAGAGGAAAAAGGCTCCCACTGTCGACCCTATCTAACCCTCCAATTATCTGATATGTCCCAATTATGTCAACTCTCAACCTTTTTTTCTCTAATGATAACAGCCTCAAGTCTCTCAGCTTTTCCTCATAAGACCTTCCCTCCATACCAAGCAATATCCTAGTAAATCTCCTCTGAACCCTTTCCAAAGCTTCCACATCCCTCCTATAATATGGTGACCAAAATTGTATGGGATATTCCAAGAGCAGCCACACCAGAGTTTTACACAGCTGCAGCATGACCTAATGGCTCTGAAACTCAATCCCTGTCCCAATAAAAGCTAAAACACACTGTATGCCTTCTGAACAACCCTTTCAACCAAGTGGCAACTTTCAGGGATCTATGTACATGGACACCGAGGATCTCTCAGCTCATCTACACTACCAAGAATCGTACCATTAGCCCAGTACTCTTTATTCCTGTTGTTCCTTCCAAAATGAGTCACCTGACACTTTCCTGCATTAAACCCCATTTGCCACTTCTCAGCACAGCTTATCTATGCAGCTTATCTATGTCCCCCTGTAACCTGCAACATCCTGAATCATTCCTGAAGAAGGGCTTATGCCTGAAACGTCGATTCTCCTTCTCCTTTGATGCTGTCTGACCTGCTGAGCTTTTCCAGCAACACATTTTTAAGCTCTGATCTCCAGCATCTGCAGTCCTCACTTTCTCCTTGTTACTCTGGAGACCTAGGTGATGTTCTGGGGACCCGGGTTCAAATCCCACAAAAGCAGATGGTGGACATGGAATTCAATGAAAAAAATGTGGCCAATATGTGACTGCATGAAATAAAATGAATTTAAAAAATGGTATCTTTTGATGTCAGATTTGAATTTATCTTAGTAAGTTCACTGCTCATACTGACATAATTACTTTTAATCCGATAAAAGACCTTACTTTCAGATATTTCTAAATTACTTTCAAACTCGAAATAAAATTTCATCATGTAATGATGATTCTTCACGAGAGGTTCCTTTACTGCAAGGTTATAAATTAACCTTTTTTCATTGCACAGTGCCTAAACTAGCCAGCTCCTTAGTTATCTTCTCAACTTGCTGAACAAAATAATTATCATGTGTACACCCACTTACTTGTTCACTATGCTACTATTGTAAAAGCAAAATACTGCTGTTGGTAGAAACCTGAAATAAAAATAAAAAATGCTTGAGGTAAGCAGGTCTGCTAGAATCTGCAGACTGATGATTCTTGGTGCAAATTTGGTTTTCTAAGTCATGTGAAATGGAAAGCCCTCCATAATTACAGTTGTTGTATACACCTCTAACTATTTTGATTTAAACCATATTTGGCAATAAAATTATTATTGGCAGGCCTGTAACCTGTGCCCATCAAAGTTTTCTGCCCTTTGCTGTTTTTTAATCACCCCAAATAATTTAGCCTCATGATACTTATAAGCTAAAATACTTTCCCTCCAAGTATTGATCTCATCCTTTATTATCAGGGCTACCCCTACCATAGCATTCGATACTGCCAATTTCTACTATAAGTAAAGCACTCTGGAATATCTAGGTCCAAACTTAATCACTTTGTAACCACATCTCTGTAATGATTATTAGATCAAACCCATTCACTCCTATTTGTGTTATTGATTTGTAAATTTTATTGAAAGTACTTTGTGCCTTTAGCTTTGACTCTTTCTATTTTTCTCAGATGTCAATTTAGTTACTGATGTCCTATTATCATTTTGCTTTCTAATACAGTCTGTTTGATTTTACCCAAATTGTCACTCTGCTGTACAATCGTCTTGTTTACTGCTTTTGAAATTACACTTTTCTGAATTCCCTCCTTGTCCACCAGCCTCCAGGCACCCTTCATCAGCCTAAAGCCCTGCCTACCAGTCTTATTTTCAATTCACTAGGTCGTAGTCCACCCTAACTGGAGTCCATCCCATCAGAACAGCTCCTATATATCTCCAGCCAACACTGGTGCTAGTCTCCCATTGATCAAAATGCTTGCCTTTCACACCATTCCTCGATCCACACCTTTAACCTTCTAATCTGTTTGTCCCTTTGCCAAATGCATGCAACAATCTGGATATTATTACCTTTTAGGTTCTGCTTTTGAAGTTTGATCCTAGTTACGCAAACTTTCCAAGTGTCAATTATCACTCTCGCCAAAATGTGTGATTACTTCCTGGATCAAAATGCCCAGGTTTTTAATAGAAAATGCAGGGTAGGGAAGATAAACTACTTCTACTTGTTGGGCATTCTGAACAGGGCAGCATAGTCTGAGAATTAAGGTAAGACTGTTCAGGAGAGATGGTAGGACGCACTTCTACACACAAAGGGTAGTAGATGTTTGGAACTTTCTTCCAAAAACGTTAGTGGATGGAGGATCAGGTGTTAATTTTAAACCTGAGAGATAATGTTTTGTTAAGCAAAGATATTAAGGGATAGAATCCCCACAGTGTGGAAACAGACCATTTGGCCCAATAAGTCCACACAGACCCTCCACAGAATAACCAACCTAGATATATTCCCCTACCCTATTGCTCTACATTTCCCCGTGACTAATCCATCTAACCGACACATCCCTGAACAATATTAGCAAATTAGCATGGCCAATTCACCTAACCTGCACAGCTTTAGACTATGAGAGGAAGCCAGAACACCTGGGGAGAATGTGCTAGCTCCACACAGACAGTTGCACAAGGTTGGAATCGACCTGGTTCCTGGTGCTGTAAGGCAGCAGTGCTAACCACTGAGCCACCATATCGCCCATATGGATATAAGTCAAAGGCAAGTATATGGTGCTAGGTCACAGATCACCCATGGAATAGGTTGGAGGGGTTGAATGGCCTACTCTTTTAATCTGACCAGTGGCAGGGTCAATTTACTCATTCAGTTGGAGTTTTTGCTCTCATCCAGACATGCAGCAAAAACCCGGTGCCTGTTAGAGATTCTTCCTGTACTCCATCTGGAATCGCATTATCTTCCTGATTTCCAGTCACATCCTCCTGTCTTTAAGCACTAACCAAGTGTGCACAATATCCTAGGTTAAAATGTGTGACTACTTCCTGAATCAAAATGCCCAGGTTATGCTCCTTTCACCTGAAGTCCAGCAATGTGCGCAACTCAGACTCCAGCTCAGCAACTCTCAGCTGAAGGTCTTTGAGAGCCAAGCACTTCCTGCAGCTTTGGTTCTCTAGGATTGCAACACTCTCCATAAACTCCTGCATGCTGCAGTTACACTGCTGTAAAAATGTATTTATTTATTTAGTTAGTTAGTTCATCTCTGCATTTTCATAAATTTAGCTATAGTGATCATTTGTTTACTATTTAATCCTGTCTGAGTTGTAAGTGGCTTAAATTACCTCTAACTCTGACTAATTACCTCTAAGATAACCAGAACAGAAGTTGGAAGGAAAACAACACTTCCTTCACCACACTAACTCCAACAACCAATTTCCATGTGGTTCAAATTCTCAACATTTACATTCTGTGAAGTGGTCTGGTGTTTAAACCACAGTGTCAACATCTGTGCATCCATTAGATCATCCCTTAAGCTTCCATACACAAAGGAATACAAGTTTGGTCATTGCAACTGTGCCTCATAATTTACTCATTTTAGCATTAATTATCATTCTCATCAGAATATATATTTGAAAATGTCATAATTTACTTGTTTTAGCGTTAATTATCATTCTCATCAAAATGTATATTTGAAAATGTCAGGAGCTTTTGTCAGAGTAAAGGTAAAGTGGCCATGGTCTTACCAGACTATAGGGTTCCTCTTTCATTTGGGGCCTGAGACTAATTAACATGTATGCCCCAGTGGGTAAAGAATGAGTGGCTGGTCATCCTGCAGTAGCTCCCACTTCTGCTAGCAATGTCCAGGCTGTTCATTCTGGCCGGACGTTTCGACTGCATCATCAATGCAGATGGACAATCCAGAGGAGTTGACAGTAAACCAGACGCCACTTCCAGATTCTTAATGGAAATAGTTAAGGTCACCAAGTTGCACAATGTCTTCAGCATCCCTGGAGACATAGTGCAGCGTAGATACACTTGGTCGCGGCCAGATGGCTAGATTTCCTATTTGTATCCCCATGCTCTCGGTCAGATCCACCGATGTCAAGCTAGTGTTCTTCTCTGACTACTGCCTCCTGCTGGCGAATGTCATCTACAGTATGACCAGTGAGCCAGCAAGGGGAAGCTGAACGTAAAACTGTTGACCCCAGAAAACATTGACAAGCTTAAAAGGGGTCACACAGGTTGGAGAACCGTGAAGCCCTCCCCTTTGAGTCACTGGCAGACTGTTGGAAAACAGTCATTTAGAACATCAAAGGTAATCAGAAGGTGTGTATATGTGTGTGTGTGTGTGTGTGAGAGAGAGAGAGAGAGAGAGATGGGAAAAACTGTCCAAATTCCAGAAAAGCATGCAGAACCCACTCCTGCTGCAGTTGATGGAGATCGATGTCAAAGAGGATCTTTAGGAGGTGAAAAGTTACAAACCCCGCTCCTTGCTTCGGAGGCCTCCAAGATAATCTCCGGTCCAGGGTCCACACTGTGGAGCAGTAGGATACAGGCTCATGTTTCTTATTTCAGAAGATGCACAAGGAGAGTTCTGTGCTCAGTAGCCTAAAGGAGTAAAGTGGTTCAGTAATGTCATCTCAGTCTGACATCCTGAGGATGAGCAAATCCTTTATGCCAGACTGCATGACCTGAAGGCTATGGACAGCATGGCCTCCCAGTCGTTCCTGCCCACTATTATGGAGTCTTACACAATAGCAGGTGGGAGAGGTTGGACCTGTCGTTAGCTCTGGATGAGCTGACCAAGTCCCTTAAGTCCTTCGGAAAGAATAAACCAGGATTTTGTGATCTGCATTCAGCAGTGAAATTGAGTGCCAATTTCTAATTTCTTCCCTCATCTACAAGCGGAAGGGGAGAGGGAGGAAATTAGAGATTGGCAACCAATTCACTGCTGAATGCAAATTACAAAATCCTATCTAAGGTCATTGCCAACCATGTCAGGTCTGCTCTGGGATTGGTGATTCACCACAATCAAACCTGTGTTGTACCGGACAGGACAATCTCTGAGAGCCTCGTGCTCCGCAGGGATATGACCTGACTCATCCGCCTGGATCAGGAGTAAATCTTTGACAGGATATCGCACACTTACATGTAGGATGTGTTCTCCAAAATGGGCTTTGGGGAGGGAATCTGCAATTGTTTCCAACTACTCTATGCCAACATCGTTAGTGCAGCCTTAATCAATGGGTGGGAATCACAAAGTTTCCCAGTCAGATCTGGAGTCAGGCAGGGCTACGCTCTCTCTCCAGCCTTGTTTGTGTGCTGTGTAGAGCCCTTTGCTAAGTCTATCAGGATGTATGTGAGCCTGAGAGGGGTGACTATTCCAGGCAGTGGAGGCTTGCAGGTGAAAGCCTCCTTGTACATGGTTGTCATTGCCGTTTTCTGCTCAAATCCCCTGTCAATACGCAGACACATGAGCATCTGTAACCAGTTCGAACTGGCTTCGGGAGCCAAGGTAAATTGAGGTAAGAGAGAGGCCACATTCCTTTGGATCTGGCTGACTAATCCTTTAACCCCCTCACCATCAGGAAAGATTACCTGAAGGTGCTGGGAATATGGTTCTGAGGAGCCAGGGCATGCGCAAAATCTTGGGGAGCGCGTCTTGCCAGGATGAGACAGAAACTGGGCTTTTGGAACACCATTCCCTTTCCATCACAAACAAAACCCTGCTCACCTGGTGTGAAGCACATTGTCTTTCATTGTATGTGACGCAAGTCTGGCCCATTCCCTGAAAGTGTGCTGTTGTTGTCACATGAGCTATCTTCCACTTCATCTGGAGGTCTAGGATGGAATGTGTCCACTGGGACACCATGTACAAAGCTCTGGATAAGGGACAGAAGAATGTACCCAATGTCACCTGCATCTTGATGGCCACCTTTGTGTGTGGCTGCATGAAGCTATGTGTAGATCCTTGATACACAAACATCAAGTCTCACTACTTACTGAGGTTCTACTTGTCCCCGGTATTGCGAAGGAGGAATCTGGCCTCGTTGTCACAGAATGCTCCAAGTAGTTGGACCGTCCCATTTTACCTGTCCTTCAGGGGGAGATTTGAAAATAAAATCTCCTTTGACCACAAGTCTATCAGGAAATGGTCAGAATGCAGCATCCTTTTCCATAGGAAAGAGAGGGTGGATCCTGTTGGGTTGCTCTCTGAGCAAACTGTCAACATTATGTGGCTGAATGCCTCATCTCCAGAACATTCCAACGAGCACCAAGACATCGCTGGGCTGGTGATGAGAAGGGCATTGTCAGTTAGATCCTTCATGTACACCTGGACTCTCTATGCCACAGCACGCTGCCCTTGAAGTGGCTGTGGAGTTTAGAGACTGTCACATATCTCTTTCTGGAACGTGCCTTTGTAAAGCAAGTCTGGAGGGAGATGCAGTACTTTTTGTTGAGGTTCATTCTGAGCAGCTCTGTGACAGATGACTCTGTACTCTATGGTCTGTTCCCTGACATGTACACCTAGACAAACATTGACAGCGCCTGGAGGACCATCAACTTGTTGAAAGACACTCTTTGGTCTGCCTGAATCATGTTGGTCTTCTAGAGTAACAAGTTGAGTTTCCAAGGTCCAGGACTATGCCCTGAGGGATCCACTCAAGCCTGGGGCAGCCTCTGCCAGGGTGCAGTGGGGAAAGACCATTGTCTAAGGTCTTTCTGCTGAGGTTAAATGGGGGTCCATTCAGTTATTGGATCCTCCTGGTGCCTCAAATATGTGTAAATATAGTCTTGCATAAGTGAGAAATGCCTTTGGTTTGTTTTGGTGCACAGAGTCAAACTCCAATGATTGTTTGTTACTCTACATTCTACCATACACAGCTGAACTGCTTGATGTGTATCTATGAAGATATTTTTATGAATAAGGTCATTTTTGAAATAAAAACAATTAGAGTGAGATGACTGATGGTGGTTTAACCTGAGGCAAAGGAAGGGGTTGAGAAGGTGAATCCTTCATGGTATCCTCAGCCAATGAGAGAATTGAAGTCATACAGTTGCTGTCAGTCTGCATTGAAAACCAGCCATCCAAGCTACAGACTCCCTTTCAGAATGATACATAGTCTTGGCTCAGTATCACAAACTTTGATTGGCTTCTTTCTAATCCATGTAATTTCTGTATAAAACGAAAACTTGAAGCTCCACTTAACTACTCAGAGTTGAATTATTTACCAGGATTCACTGAGTTAGTCGAAACTCAAGAAGTCATTTGTAATGACATCCCTGGGCATAAACAGGGTAAAAGTCTTTTCCATTCCTGACAGCATTCCCAATAAGAACTGGATTAATATTTTAAATAAGTGGAAATGTTGCTGTAATGGATGCAGAGAGCTCAGTGCCCCTTTGCTCACTGATGGATTGTTATACCTTTCCTTGTTCTAAATGTAAGAGGCTAAATCTGGCAACATTTTCCTTTCCCTTTTTGCATCAGAGTGGGAGCAGAGAGACTGTTTTATTGATGGCGTAGAAAGAAAATTCAGCGAAGTTAAAAATATTTAATATGTTCATACTCTATTCCTGTTAATGCCTCTTTTATGTAGGTGTGAACCTTATCTCAACGAAAAGGAATGGTGCATTCTCATGAAGATTCTGAGACAGAAGTTCACTGATCAAAATTTCTACCCCACTGCAGCCTTGTGTAAAAATGAGCTATTAACTACACTCATTCCCAATTTGAAACATTCATTTGTATTGTTCAAAACAATCCCAAGGTCAGTCAGAGGACTGTGCTGAGTTACAAATAGGGCAACAGTGGGTGTGATACAGTTGGGTCTCAGTGTCCTCCGATCAAAGTGGAGGAAGGGGGCTGGGTGGGAACCATAGCCAAATTCCCATTTATAGAACAGAATTTATTTTGGTTTGAATATATTGACATTTACTAAGATTCATTGACCAGTTAAAATATGAAAAGGGTGAAATTGGTGTTCCGTGATAGCAGCAATAAGGAATTAGATTTCCTGTCCCTCCTAAGGCTCGGATTGGTGGTGGGCAGGACTGAAAATCCCACAGCCAGTGGCCTACTCACCCTGAGGATTCTTCCAATCCTCCTCTAGGCCATTTGGAGAGATGGGATCAAGGCTGTTAGGCTATCTGCTCCCACACAGCAGCCAGCCAATTAAACTTATTTAGGTCCTAAGACAGCCAAATAATGGAGGTCTAGTGGTACCTTTTAGACATTTTTGAATCAGCCAGTTGTCATAATGCTGGAGGAGGTTGGACTTGAACCCAGACCTTCTGGACGAGAGGTAGCAATGCTACCACTGAACCTCAAGAGCATTAGTAGCATTTAGTAGCTTCCAGCTCTACATATCAGCAGAGACCAGTTTGAGTGTCTAGAGGCAGCCTTCAGCTAAGACAGATTGGGGAGTCAGTCTCCAGGCAGGCCAATGCAAGAGGCCCTCCCTACTGTCCTGGGATGCAAATCCAACCACAGAGCATCATGTAAAATGGTTCAACTCCATCTCCTGCCGTGTCTACAATGGTGATCTGGCTGCTACATTTATTCTAATTAAAGCGGCAAAAAAGTTTGACGGAGGATGCCTCCATGTTATAGCATCCTCAATTACAGATGATGATAGTTCAGAGGCAGCACGTTCCCATTAGATTGAAAGGCAAGGCTGGCAGGAGTATGCAATACTGGATAACTGGAGATATTGAGGCTCTGATCAAGAAAAAGAAAGAGGCATACATCAGGTATAGGCAGCTGGGATCAGGTGAATCCCTTGAGGAGTGTAAGGGGATGTAAGGAGTACACTTAAGAGAGAAATCAGGAGGGAAAGAAGGGAACATGAGGCAGCTTTGGCAAATAGAGTTAGGGAGAGTGCAAAGTGATTCTATAAGTATATCAAGGGCAAATTTGGAACTAGGGAGATAATAGGGCCCCTCAAAGATCAGCAAGGTCATCTAGGTGTGGAGCCACAGGAGATGGGTGAGATACTAAATGAGTATTCCTTTTCAGTATCTACCACCTATGAAGACATGGAAGCTAGGGAATGCGGGCAAATAAATAATAATTTCTTGAAAAGAATCCACATTACAGAGGGGCTACTGGAGGTCTTAAAGGTAGACAAATCCTCCAGAACAGATCAAATGTATTGCAAGACATTGTGAAAAACTAGGCAAGAATGTGAGGGGCCCCTAGTGAAGGTATTTGTCTCATTGACAGCCATGGTGAGCTATTAGAAGACTGGAGGGTAGATAATGTTGTGCCATTATTTACAAAAGGCTGCCAGGGACCTACAGTGTTGGAGGGGATTCTGACAGAAAAGATCTAGATGTATTTAGAGAGGCAAGGACTGATTAGGGATAGTCAGCATGGTTTTGTGCGTGGGAAATTATATCTCACAAATTTGACTGAGTGTTTTGAAGAGGTGACCAAGAAGATGGATGGGGGCAATGCAGTGGACATTGTCCACGTGGACTTTAGCAAGACTTTCAACAAGGTACCGCATGGTAGACTGGTTAGTAAAGTTGTATCACATAGGATCCAGGGAGAGTTAGCCAACTGGAATCAAAATTGGCTTGATGGTAGGAGACAGAGAGTGGTGGTACAGGGTTGTTTTTCAGACTGCATGCCTGTTACCAATGGTGTGCCACAAGGATTGGTGTTGGCTCCACTATTGTTTGTCATTTATATAAATGATTTGGATGAGAACATAGGAGGCACGATTTAATAAGTTTGCAGATGACACCAAAATTGGAGGCATAGTGGACAATGAAGAAGACAATCTATGAGTACAATGGGGTCTTGATCAAATGGACCAGTGGGCTGAAGAATGGCAAGTGGAGTTTAATTTAGATAAATACAAAGTGTTGCACTTTGGGAAGGCAAACCAGGGCAGGACACAGTTAATGGTAGTGCCCTAGGGAGCATTATCGAACAGAGAGACCTAGGGGTTCAGGTGCATCATACATTGAAACTGGCATCAGGGTTGTCATGGTGATAAAGAAGGTGTTTGGCACACTTGCCTTCATTGGTTGGAGCACTGAGTGCAGGAATTGAAATATCATGTTATGGCCATACTGTAAGGCCACATTTGGAATACTGCATACAATACTGCATACAATTCCATTGTTGCTCTGCAATGGAAAGGATATTATAAATTGGAAATGGTGCAAAAAAGATTTACAAGAATGTTACCAATGCTGGAAAGTTTGATTTATATGGAGAGGCTGGATAAGCTGGGACTTTAACTCCAGCAGCATAGAAGGCTGAGGGGTGACCTTATAGAAGTTTATAATACCATAAAGGCCATAGATTATGTGAATAGCCAAAGTGTTATCCCAAGGATTTCGAGGGAATAGTTTTAAGGTGAGAGGGGAAAAATTTACAAGTGACCTGAGGGGCAACATTTTCACACAAAGGATGGTGCGTAAATGAAATTATAGACAGGATTTACAGAGAAAGAAAATAGAAATTTATGTACAACTTGGTTAAATGTTAACAGTCAAAACTTGGACTTCAACATTGCATTAAGAAATCTGATTCCAAGTTGCTCCAATCACAATTCCAGCTTATCTTTTGGCTCCCTTAAGTGATACGACTAAGCTTATTAAAATCCCCATACTGCACATTTATGATTACCGTGACTGATATTAAAATAACAAAAAAGGAGTTATTTCTTCACTGTGATATGCAAATCATCAATACCATGCAGCAATTGTTGCAGCAACATCTCATGACTGTGTTGCGCCACGTTCTGGCAGGACAATGCAATGACAGCCTTTCAAAGCCAGTCCGATTAAAGAGATTTCATTCCTTATGGCTGCTATCACGGAATACCAATTTCACCCTCTTCATATTTTAACTCGTCAATGAATCTTAGTAAGTTTATAGCAAAAGGTCATAGTGTCATACACTGATGCAATATATTGAACAAACCTAGATTGCTGTTAACCCTTTAATCTTTTCGAATGGGTTGCAGGGTTTAACTTATTAGTATGTAAATCCCGGAACTTCTTTAAAGTCACATTCCTAAGACAACTTAGGGATTTATTTAAAAAAGGTGACATCTCAGCTCAGGCAATGCATTAAAGGTGTGAGGTTAGAGTCTGTCTGTATTCCAATCTTGAGCCAGACTAGTTCTATTTCTAAAGTAGGAATTTATAAAATGTCACATGGATTATAAAAAATATTGAAAGCACACAATCGCCTACAGATTGTGTGCTTTTTGAACAAAATAGCATGTATCGACAAATACAGCTCTGCAAATGCAAATTCACCCCACATGTATGTGTACGTGTGGGAGAGATAGGGATTGAGCGATTAGGTCACAGTATGGTTCTGTTGATACTGGCTGCCTCAAATGGAAACTCTTCTGTTTCCCAGAACAAATGTCTTGATGAATGCTAGACTTCACTCAGAAGGCTGGTTAGTCCAGATGACTGCACATTTAGCATGTGGATCAGATCTGTGCAAACAGCACAGGATTCACTCTCCAGTCTGGATGAGGTGGACTGATAGATTCCAGGCTCTGCAATAATTTGCTCCTCCTAATGGCCTGCTTCCTTGCCCAACACATAGTAAGTAGTAAAAAAATGTCATGACATTTCACTGTGACTAGGTCCACCAAAGACCAGCCTTCAGGCAAAGAACTGAAGATGAAACGTCACGCATTTAAAAAAATAGGAAATCTAAGAGAATGCTACAGTTAGTGAAAAAAGCACTTCCTTCCAGGCATTTCTGTGAGAAAAACACATTGGTTCAGTATTGAACTAACATCTCTAGCTTCCCTATTTTCACAGCCTGATAAAGGGTCTCACTTGAAACATCAGTATTTATTTCTCTTTCTGACACAGAGCAACTTGTTTGCCAAAGGCAACATATTATGAAGAGTCTGATTTTCCCAGCAGAGGAATGATTTGATTTGATTTAGTTAAAATCACACATCACCAGTTTATAGTCCAACAAATTTATTTGGAAGTACGAGCTTTTAGAGCACGGCTGACCTCAGGTGACCAGGAGCAGCACTCTGAAAGTTAGTGCTTCTAAAAAAAACCTGTTGGACTATAATCTGGTGTTGTGTGATTTTTAACATGGTACACTCCAATCCAACACTGGCACTTCCATATCATGATTTGAGTTATTTATTGTCAAGTGTATTTTGTTACAAAATACAGGGCTGTATAGCATTGCCATTCTCTGGCGCCATCTTAAAATACAGAAAAATAAACTAAAGCATAGAATATGAAGCCAGAAAAATGAAAAAATAGAGAAAGTGTCCAACTTTACCGTCCTACTTGTTAAGTGCTCAGTCGTGGGTCTGGTGGCCAGACATGAGTCTCCTTCATCACCTCGCCTCCATCACGCTTTGGCACCATCTCCCTCCACCGGTGCTCTAATCAATATGAAGCCTTGCTGGACCTCATCGATGCAGATGCCCCCGATGCTGCTGGGTACCAAATCGACTCAAACCCAACTCCGCCACTGCCATGAGTCCACTTCAGGCCCACCTCACTGACGCAGCCACTGCTGATGCCACTGAGCCTTTTACTGGGCCCAAACTCACCTCCGTCACTGCTGCCATGAACCTGTGCTGGACACTGATGCTGACAGGAGCCCAAATTAATCCAATGGATTAATACTGAAGGAATGAGGTTTGTAAGGGGCTACAGACAATGGCTTCATATAGAGGCAATAGTGGGGCACGTGATCCTGAGAGACAGCTGAGTGCCATAATCGTACATGTGATGCTTGATGCTAATGGATGACTTGTGGTTGAGGATTAAGAGGATCCCTAAAGTAGATCCTTATGGTATCCAAGAGATAATGACGCAAAGCCAGCAAGAAAAGTCAATGAAGTAGATTCTTTGACTATGATTAGATATAAAAATTTCAGAACTCAACCTATTGGCATCCTCTATGAAAGCCAAAGGCCTGATGGAGAAAAATTAAAGGAAAGAAAACCAATGTTCGGGTATGAATCTGGTGTAAAGTGTTCAGGCACATTGATACCTAACCTCTAATGATAATTGCTGGGAGGGAGATGGTTGCCCCTCTTGCCACTCTGCCAACCTCATTGGTCGGTATTGCCATGTATCTGGAGAAATGGAGGCAGGCTGAGGACTGCAGCTCATCAATACTGATTTTGGCCAAACCAGACCTTTTTAAGGTGGTATCTTTAGGCTCTTTATCAGCATATAGCATAACGTCTGCTTCTACAACAACCCTGAGATCATTGTTGCCAACGTATGCAGATATAGTTTGTTGCATTTTGATAAGTGAAGCCAAGAAGGTTAATTTAGTCCTGGAATCCCTTTGATGAATTATTTTGACATTGTGACCAATCTCACTGGAATACTTTCACAGAAACATTCAGTGTTACAGTTTATCAAGTGTTATTCACAAGATAAGTGATAACAACATATTCGATGGTGCAGATGCATTTCATAGATTTGGCGTTGGATGTTTTATGTTGGAAATAATTGCATTTTGTATGATGTGGAATTAGTGATATTGATCTTAAAGACATTACAGACCATAGAACATAGAACATAGAACATAGAACAATACAGCACAGATGTTGTGCCGAACATTTGTCCTAGCTTAAGCACCCATCCATGCTTAAAGGTCACCAATGATTCTGACTCTGCCACTCCCACAGGCAGTGCATTGCATGCCTCCACTACTCTCTGGGTAAAGAACCTACCCCTGACATCTCCCCTATACCTTCCACCCTTCACCTTAAATTTATGTCCCCTTGTAACACTCTGTTGTACCCGGGGAAAAAGTCTCTGACTGCCTACTCTATCTATTCCCCTGATCATCTTATAAACCTCTATCAAGCCACCCCTCATCCTTCGCTGTTCCAATGAGAAATGGCCTAGCACTCTCGACCTATCCTCATATGACCTATTCTCCATTTCCAGGCAACATCCTGGTAAATCTCCTCTGCACCCTCTCCAGAGCTTCCACATCTTTCCTAAAATGAGGCGACCAGAACTGCACACAGTACTCCAAATATGGCCTTACCAAGGTCCTATACAGCTGCAACATCACCTCACAACTCTTGAATTCAATCCCTCTGCTAATGAACGCTAATACACCATAGGCCTTCTTACAAGCTCTATCCACCTGAGTGGCAAATTTCAAAGATCTATGAACATAGACCCCAAGATCCCTCTGCTCCTCCACCTTACTAAGAACCCTACCGTTAACCCTGTATTCCGCATTCTTATTTGTCCTTCCAAAATGGACAACCTCACACTTGACAGTGTTGAACTCCATCTGCCACTCCTCAGCCCAGCTCTGCATCATATCTAAGTCCCTTTGCAGCCGACAACAGCCCTCCTCACTATCCACAACTCCACCAATCTTCGTATCATCTGCAAATTTACTGACCCACCCTTCGACTCCCTCTTACAAGTCATTAATAAAAATTACAAACAGCAGAGGACCCAGAACTGATCCCTGCGGAACTCCACTTGTAACTGGGCTCCAGGCTGAATATTTACCATCTACCACCACTCTCTGACTTCGACTGGTTAGCCAGTTCTCTATCCAACTGGCCAAACTTCCCACTATCCCATTCCTCCTGACTTTCTGCATAGGCCTACCATGGGGAACCTTATCAAATGCCTTACTAAAATCCATGTACACTACATCCACTGCTCTACCCTTATCCACATGCTTGGTCACCTCCTCAAAGAATTCAATAAGACTTGTAAGGCACGGCCTACCCCTCACAAATCCATGCTGGCTGTCCCTAATAAAGCAGTGTCTTTCCAGATACTCATAAATCCTATCCCTCAGTACCCTTTCCATTACTTTGCCTACCACCGAAGTAAGACTAACTGGCCTGTAGTTCCCGGGGTTATCGCTATTCCCTTTTTTGAACAGGGGCATAACATTCGCCACTCTCCAGTCCCCTGGCACCACCCCCATTGACAGTGAAGATGAAAAGATCATTGCCAACGGTTCTGCAATTTCCTCTCTTGCTTCCCACATAATCCTAGGATATATCCGGTCAGGCTGGGGGGACTTGTCTATCTTCAGGTTTTTCAAAATTCCCAATACATCTTCCTTCCTAACAATTTTCTCCTCTAGCTTACCAGTCCATTTCATACTCTCCTCTTCAACAATACAGTCCCTCTCATTTGTAAATACTGAAGAAAAGTACTCATTCAAGACCTCTCCTATCTCTTCCGACTCAATACACAGTCTCCCACTACTGTCCTTGATCGCACCTACCCTCATTCTCGTCATTCTTATGTTTCTCACATATGCATAAAAGGCCTTGGGGTTATCCTTGATCCTACCTGCCAAAGATTTTTCATGCCCTCTCTTAGATCTCCTAATCCCTTTCTTCAGCTCCCTCCTGGCTATCCTGTATCCCTCCAATGCTCTGTCTGAACCTTGTTTCCTCAACCTTATGTAAGCCTCCTTCTTCCTCCTTACAAGACATTCAACCTCCCTCATCAACTAAGGTTCCCTCACACGACCATCTCTTTCCTGCTTGACAGGTACATACATATCAAGGACACATCGTATCTGTTCCTTGAAAAAGTTCCACATTTCAACAACGTCCTTCCCTGACAGCCTATGCTCCCAATTTATGCTCCTCAGATCCTGTCTTGCAGTATCGTATTTACCCTTCCCCCAATTGTAAAACCTGTCCTGTTGCACGCACCTATCTCTCTCCATAACCAAGGTGAAAGTCACAGAATTGTGGTCACCATCACCAAAATGCTCACCCACTAACAAGCCTATCACTTGTCCTGGTTCGTTACCAAATACCAAATCCAATATGGCCTCCCCTCTGGTCGGACAATCTACATACTGAGTAAGAAAAGCTTCCTGGACACACTGCACAAACACCACCCTGTCCAATCTACTTGATCTAAAGAGCTTCCAATCAATATTTGGGAAGTTGAAATCGCCCATGACTACTACCCTATGGCTTCTGCACCTTTCCAAAATCTGTTTCCCAATCTGTTTCTCCACATCTCTGCTGCTACTGGGGGCCTATAGTAAACACCCAACAAGGTGTTACTATACCACATTCAGTTTCATTCTATGATTGCACCACCCATTATTATTTACATGCTATGCAATACATTCAGAGCATATTGAAGGTATTGGAAATAATATGAAAATGAAACGATGGCACATTCGTTGCTATCACTGCTAAAAATTCCATACAAGATGCCTTCCTAACCTCAACAATGTCACCTGAGAGGAACACTCAAGGAGAATAGAAATGTGGAGGGAGATTCATTCCTGAGTCATACTTCAATACACTTCCCAAATAGCTGATTATATCATTGCATTTACAAAAGCTAGGGTACTTACTTCAGGAAAAATGGACATAATGGACGATGACAGAAAACTAAAGAAAAATCTTTAAGTAATGTATCTTGGATATACATTAAAAAATCAGACTGATCAGAACCCATGAAAGACTTTTGTTACTTTTATCCATTGAATGACTTTGCTGGTTATTTTGCCTTCTAACCCATGACTGTAGAAGGCTACAGTTTGGAGACAGGAATGCCCTAGCATGAGGAGACATTGTTGCAGTGGTAATGTCACTGAATGGTCACCCAATGGCCAAGACCAATGCTCTGGGAGTACAGCAGCTGGTGGAATTTCAGTTGAATTAATAATTCTGGGAATGAAAACTGGCAATGATACCAATGATACCAATGGCAACTAATTGTTGTAGTAATAAGCCATCCGATTTGCTAATGCCATTTAGTACGGATGTGTCCATAAGGAGAAAATCTGCCATTTGTACCTGGCCCAGCCCACATGAAAATGCAGGCCAACAGTGATTGTGTTCGTTTTTAATGGCTCACTGACAAGGCCAAGCAAGCCGCTCAGTTCAAGGACAATGTGCGATGGGCAACAAATGCTGGCCTCACATCCCATGTTCATGTGATTTTGAAGCAGATGGAGGGACAAGGAAGGGAATGAGGGAAAAGAAAACAGTCACTGTAAAAAAAGAGAAAGAAGAGAGAATCATTTTCTATGGACCACATCACAACACCTGTAAAGAAATGTATTGTATCACATAACTAGCTGTAGCATGCTATATTTGGAATGAAAAAGAATGACATAAACCAGACAGGACTTTTATGTCACTCATTGTATCAACTGGAATCACAAAGGAAGATTTGAACAAAATATACAGAGCAAGTATGATTCAGAAATGATGTACTTTATAATTATTGTTTCTTTTGCTTGTAATGCAATACAGTTGTAGATCCAAGGAGGAGATGTAAATGAGGCCATAATTAACATGGCCTTTTTGAAGTGAAACGTAGGCACAGACTTTGAACAATTATGTTGTCAAATGAAAGAAAAATAGAATTACAGTTGAAAAGACAAAATTTGTATTTTGACCAAATCTCAACCTTCTAGAACTTCATAGAAACTGTTTTAAGACCAAGCATCTGTGAAGGGTCTCTTTACAATTTTAAAGCATAAAGGTTGGAATAATATGTTAAAACTGAGTGGGTGGGTGAATTAAGGAAGTCTTTGAAGAATGATACTTTGTTGGTAAATTATTCAATAATAACCCCAAATAAGTTCAAGGACTCCAAAGCGTGACCAGATCAAACTAAAGTAGCAAAGAACATTATACTAGTAACATCAGGGGCACAGTCTCCTTTTGATGGGAATAAGTACAGAAAAGGCCAGTAGAAATAAAAAAGCCTCTTGGGTCTTATGTATAGATAGTGTAACACCTGCTCAAAAATAACTTGGATAAGTATCTGCTTGATTTCTTTTTAAAGATGCAACTGTGGATATATTTAACCAAATACTTAATGGGATTCATCCGAGTGAGAATAAAGTATTCATCATTTCTCACAATTTGGATGAAAATCATGAGTTGTTGCTTAATCTTCCCTGGTTCAAGTAATCCAGTTTTGCCTGTGTTTGTGAAATAAACTATAAGCATCAACTAAAGAGATACCACCTGATGAAGGAGTGGCGCTCCAAAGGCTAGTGTTACCAAATAAACCTGTTGGACTACAACCTGGTGTTGTGTGATTTTTAACTTTGTACACCGCAGTCCAACACCCCGGCATCTCCAAATGAGAACTAAAGAGACAGTTTTAACCTTGCTTTGGTAAGGGGAGATTAAAATCAGTCAAGAAATTACCTGCCAACCGCCATTCTACAGTTTTCAATTTTAACCTGCTTGTTTGAGGTGACAAAGTCACCCAAATGAAACTGAGGTACCTTCTTTGGAGATGAGACCAATACATCAGATCAAAAATACAACAACCAAAACAGACAAATGTATCTTCTGCTTTGCTCAAACAGCACGTTTTAACACCTATATCACATCTTTATTATCACCTTCATACAGAAGTGGTCCACAGCAGGACTCTAAAACAATAAGAGATAGTACACTTTAAATTACTTCGAAATCAACGTTTTCGAAGTAATTTAAAGTGTATTAAATTACTTCGATTTCCAAGCTACTTGGATGCTGCCTGAACTGCTGTGCTCTTCCAGCACCACTAATCCAGAATCTGGTTTCCAGCATCTGCAGTCATTGTTTTTACCACTTTAAATTACCTTTTGGCCAAATCTGACAGGCAAAAACAAGCTCCTCTAGACTTCAGCACCACCATCTATGTGCCTTCCATCACAATGGGCAGCATGACGGCACAATAGTTAGCACTGTTGCCTCAACAGCACCAAGGATCCAGGTTCGATTCCAGCCTCAGGTGACTGCCTATGTGGAGGTTGCATGTTCTCCCAATGTCTGTGTGGGTTCCTGCTTGGTGCTCTGGTTCTTTCCACAGTACAAAGATGTGCAGTTTAAGTGGATTGGCTATGCTAAACTATCCCATAGTGTCCAGGGATATGAAAGCTAAGTAGATTAACCATGGTAAAAATGCAGGGCGATGGGAGCTAGGGTGTGGGTCTGAGTGGGATCCCTTTAGCGGGTAAGTACTGGCTTGAGGAGCCAAATGGCACCTATCTGCACTGTAGCGATTCTATAATCATGATGGGAATTTCCATTGGCTGCAAACTTCAGCAGACCATCCAACCCACAGCCATAAAAATAAATGTATGGGGTGGGTTACCCCAGTTGATGAAGAACTTATGCCCGAAACATCGAGTCTCTTGCTCCTCGTAGGCTGCTTGACCTGCAGTGATTTTCCAGTTCGGCAAGTTTTGAATCTGATCTCCAGCATTTTCAGTCTTCACTTTCTCTCAGTTGTCTGGATGGTTGATTTAGAACACAGCATGGTTCCACCAGTACCGATTCAATACTACTGAGGTTACCATGAAGGTTACACCACCACTCTAATGACTGAGTATCCTTTTGTGATTTTACTCAACCATAAAACTATGTACACAAACAGCATATACTCACACAGAGGGACATGTATTGTTTCAACAGCACTTCCTTTGACATGGCTTGAGCGTTATTACCACAGAGATGGCTGTGATTCCAGGTCCACCGTCATTTGTGCAGAAGATTGATAATGCATTCACACTTGCTGATGTCATCCACATGCAAAGAACACATTAAATGATAGTAGAAAATGTCCTCACTTTATAAGATTTCTAATTTAACACTGATTTGTTTTAATTTGCCTATAATCTTCATTTTGCCCATTGGAAACTGGATTGTGATTTCTACAACAAAAGCAGAAATTGCTGGAGAAACTCAGCAGGTCTGGCAGCACCTGTAGGAAGAAAGCAGAGTTAACATTTCAAGTCTGGTTACCATTCATCAGGATTTCTGAAATGTGGTTTATGTTTCATTCTTCCAGCCAGGAAACAGAGGAGTATTTTAATTCCACATGTCTGAGGTATATTGCAATTCATTTTTTTTATTCACAAGATACAGGTGGTATTTGTTGTCCGACTCTAATTATCATTAAAAGGTTGGGTAAGCTCCCCTCTTGTGGTGCTGGAGTCCATCTGGTGCAGCTTCAACCTCAATGCTGTTAGCAAGACAGTTCTAAGATCTAACAGTGAAGGAAAAGTGATATAATTCCAAGTCAGGATGGTGCCTCGCTTGCTGGGAAACTGGTCTATGATTCTGATTAATTTGCTGCTGTTGTCTTTCTAGATGGTAGATGTTGTGAGTTTAGAAGATGCTGTTGAAGGAGCTTTGGTGAGTCATTTTATTGTATCGTATTGATGGTACACACTACTGCTACTGTACGTTGGTGGTGGAGAGAATACTGACTAAATGGACTGCTTTGTTCTTGGGTTGTCAGTTAAGTACAGAGTACTAAACCAGTGTAACATTCATTATCCACTCTTCAATAATATTTAGCCAGAAGCTTCTTTAGTTTATAATCATATCCCCCTGTTCTCACTGGTTCTGGACAAAAGACTTGGCTAAGTTACTGAGGCAATTATTAGGAACTGCTACGGCTGAATGGAGTTGGCGAAAACCTCTCATTTTTCAGCCTCATCAGTCAGCGATAATTGTTGTTATATTGTGGAGAGAGAATAAAAAATGACCAGCAGTGAGTTACAACGTAATGTTTTAGTTGTGTGTTTCTTGTGAACATCAACAGAACTCTGAGACTGAATTATTGCCTTATCATATTGCCAGCTATTAGCCATATGCATAATTCATTCTTTTTAAAGTTGCTTATTTTACTTAGTTATTCAATAGGCACACATACTGTGATAAAAGCTGGATGACCTATATCAAAGAGTAATAAAAGCGATGGAGATATGTGAGTTGAATGTGTATAGAGTCACGTGATTTATACTATAGCATTACAAATGCTTCATTTATGATAATAGATTGCGAGCCAATAGTCTATATATTCCAAATAGATTACAATATATGTACCTTTCATTTTTAGTAAGTCTTAAATGGGCTTCACAACATATTCACAAAATGTTCCATCTTGTCACAATTATATGCCACACATTTATGTCAGAATTTGACGATGAGTATTGTTGTAATGTTGTAATAAGAACATTGCTTCAAAGGATCTGGACCTTTCCTGCTAGTCGTGATACATTTGCAATTGCTTACCACTAGGTGGTGCTGTGTAGGCTGCTGCAGAGTTGCTGTTTGAACTACTTTCATGTTACTCTTTTCAGGAAAGTATTTTCTATAAGCTATTTTTGACATCATTGATCTTTTCCAGCGTTTCACTTTAGGGGTTGCCTTTATCAGGCTCCAGGCTCTCTCATCTTTCTCCCAGGTCAGCTACTTCAGTTCCACCCTGCATCCTTTGACTCCCTTTGCTCTCCTGACCATCTGTAGTCCACATATTATAAATTCTAACTCTTCTCATTTCACTTTCTGGTCTAGTCTATTCTATCTTTTCTGATCAGGCCACCTGAATAATTCTGCTAAGAGCCTCAAAAAATCTTCTTTGTGCTTTCTTTTTGCAAATTCAATATATTTTCACAGCATGGAGACCCGAACTTATGCTGTGCCTAAAAGCTGGCCTCAGAAAGGGCTTGTATCAATTTTGCTTAACTTTTGCCTTTTATTCCCCTTTGGGAATGAACCCCAGTGCCTTGTCTGCCTGATAGAGGATTGGAATTGGAAACTAAAACGTAAATGTATGACTCAGATTTCTCGGCCAGAAACAGCTTTGAACTGTAGTCATTGGACCAATTATGGAGATTATAATAACTTTAGGGTCCTTTGAGTGTGAATGCTAATATGGGTGAGTGAAGTACATAGAAGCCCCTACAACTAGATCAGAAAGGTTGAGAGGGATTTGGGCAAAATGCAGGTAAATAGGACTATCCAGTTTAGGAAACCTGGTTGATATGGATGAAATGGGCCAGCGGGTGTTTCTGTGCTAGGTGACTCTATGACTGTCACTGTTAGTTTACGCCTTGCCGGTGCTAATGCAGCTTCTGCCCTACCTACCTCTTCCTTTTCATCCTACACTGAACCTATCTCCTGACATTGCTGGATGCGTTGTCATAGTGATGGGCTGCAGAACAAACAGTAATAATCTGCGATTTTATTGGTTCCATCTAATTCATTCAATATTGGAATCCTTATTGCAATATTCTTGGAAAGTTTGGATGGCATTTGAACGTCACTGTGTTTTGATTTTTAACCTTGATGTGGAGCTTCTGAACTACTCTTGTTGACTGTTAGTCAGCTGTGCAATCTCTCTGCTTCTTCAAAGAATTCTTCAAAAGGGAGCTTTTATGAGAAATTAAACGCAACGTCAAAATTTCTATAGTTAATCAGTCAGAGAGATCTAAGAAGATTTGGATATTGTTGGAATTATTTTCTTGTGATTTATGTAGGCCAATAGAATTGTTAATTACCAATCAAAGGCAACTTGATGCCCTTATTGATATGCTGTACTCTGTGAAACCCAGCCACCAGGTGGCTGAAAGTGTGTTGCTTTTGTAACATGCACCAGATGAGTTCTGAAGTGAAGCAACAGTAGATGATTGGCTCTAAGTTCAATAACTGAAACAGAAAACAACTTTCAGAATAGCTGACAGTTCAGAGAGCTGACACAGACATACCATGTATATAGCCTCCTTTAGATAGTCAGAGAGTCATAGAGATGTACAGCATGAAAACAAACCTTTTGGTCCAACTCGTCCATACCAACCAGATATCCCAACACAGTCTAGTCCCCCCCTGCCAGCACCTGGCTCATATCCCTCCAAACCTTTCCTATTCATATACCCATCCAGATGCCTTTTAAATGTTGCAATTGTACCAGCCTCCTCCATTTCCTCTGGCAGCCCATTCCACACACGCACCACCCTCTGCGTGAAAATGTTGCCCCTTAGGTCTCTTTTATATCTTTCCCCTCTCATCCTAAACCCAGGACCTCTAGTTCTGGACTCCCCCACTCCAGGGAAAAGACCTTGTCTATTTACCCGATCCATGTCTTTCACGATTTTATAAATTTCTATAAGGTCACCCCTCAGCCTGCGACGCTCCAGGGAAAACAGCCCCAGCCTGTTCAATCTTTGCCTGTAGCTCAAATTCTCCAACCCTGGCAACATCCTTATAAATCCTTTCTGAACACTTTCAAGTTTCACAACATACTTTCGAGAGGAAGGAGACCAGAATTGCACGCAATATTCCAACAGTGGCCTAACCAATGTCCTGTACAGCCGCAACATGACCTCCCAACTCCTGTATTCAATGCTCTGACCAATAAAGGAAAGCATACCAAACGCCTTCTTCACTGTCCTATCTATCTGCGACTCTGCTTTCAAGGAGCTATGAACCAGCACTCCAAGGTCTTTTTGTTCAGGAACACTCCCTAGGACCTTTCCATTAAGTGTCCAGATTTTACTGGTGCTGGAAAAGCACAGCAGGTCAGGCAGCATCCGAGGAGCAGGAAAATCGATGCTTCAGGCAAAAGCCCTTCATCAGGAATCCTGACTCAGGAATCAGGATTCCTGATGAAGGGCTTTTGCCCGAAATGTTGATTTTCCTGCTCCTCGGATGCTGCTTGACCTGCTGTGCGTTTCCAGCACCAGTCTAATCTAGACTCTGATCTCCAGCATCTTCAGTCCTCACTTTTGCCTAACCATTAAGTGTATAAATCCTGCTAAGGTTGCTTTCCCAAAATGCAGCACCTTGGATTTATCTAAATTAAACTCCATCTGCCACTCTTCAGTCCATTGGTTCAAGATGCCGAGATAACCTTCTTCGCTGTCCACTACATCTCCAATTTTGGTGTCATCTGCAAACTTACTAACTATATTTCTTAAGCTCACATCCAAATCATTTGTATAAATGATAAAAATTAGTGAACCCAGCATCGATCCTTGTGGCACTCCACTGGTCACAGGCCTCCAGTCTGAAAAACAACCCTCCACCACCACCCTCTGTCTTCCACCTTTGAACCAGTTCTGTAATGGTTAGTTCTCCCTGTATTCCATGAGATCTAACCTTGCTAACCAGTCTCCCATGGGGAACCTTGTTGAACGCCTTACTGAAGTCCATATAAATCACATCTCCACTCTGCCCTCATCAATCTTCTTTGTTACTTCTTTAAAAAACTCATTCAGGCTGGTGTGTCATGATTTCCCACGTACATGTTAACTGTCCCTAATTAGTCCTTGCCTTTCCAAATATATGTACTTCCTGTCCCTCAGGATTCCTTCCAACAACTTGCCCTTGATCTTCAATAGGTCTGTGATTCTGTCCAATTGTCAGTCATACTCTCTTTAAATGATTGAGTATTTGAATGAATAGCTAGCAATCATCCCAGTGTGCACTCAATGAATCAAGTGCTGCAAACTAAAAGTACAAGGCTGTACATGGGATGGATTAGCATGCATATATGTATTTGTCTCGTCACTAATAGAGGTCTACAACACGGAAACAGGCCCTTGCTCAAGCCATCAAATAATGAAGCCATATACTACAGAGGTGCTGCCACAAAAGCTACTAAACAAATTCAACAAACCCAAATTATTGTCTAGTGCATGGAGACATCATTTGTCTACACGTCTGCAGATGGGCAGTGAAAAGCATTCCAGAACAGAATCAGTCTTACAATATAAACATAAAGAAATGTGTATTAAGTATAAAGTTAATACATTATATAATATACATGCATTATGTATAAAATAAATAGATTACATCCTTCACATAAAATATATAATTATGGATGTAGGTTTGGTCGCTGAGCTGGAAGGTTCATTTTCAGATATTTTGGAACATCTTCAGTGAGCCTCCGGACAAAGCGCTGCTGATAATTCCTGCCTTCTATTATATATTTGGGTTTATTTTTGTTAATGATGTCATTTCCTGTGGTAATGTCATTTCCTTTGGTGATGTCATTTCCTGATTATTTTTTTTCTCAGGGCGTGGTAAATAAGGTCCAAGTCAATGTGTTTATTGATTGAGTTCCGGTTGGAATGCCATGCTTCTAGGAATTCTCGTGCATGTTTCTATTTGGCTTGTCCGAGGATGGATGCATTGTTCCAGTCGAAGTGGTGCCCTTCCTCATCTGTATGTAAGGATACTAATGAGAGAGAGTCATGTCATTTTGTGGCTAGTTAATGTTCAATTATCCTTGTGGCTAGTTTTCTGCCTGTTTTTCCAATGTGGTATTTGTTACAGTTCTTGTACGGCATATTGTAAATGGCCTTAGTTTTGCTTGTTGTCTGTGTAGGGTCTTTCAAGTTCATTAGCTGCTGTTTTAGTGTGTTGGTGATTTTGTGGGCTGCCATACTACTACTCAGACCCCTTGGCATCATGGTAGCCCACAAACCCACCAACACACTAAAACAGCAGCTAATGAACTTGAAAGATCCTATTCAGAAAACAAGCAAAATTAATGTCATTTACAAAGTACCGAAACCAGAACTGTAACAAATACTACATTGGACAAACAGGCACAACTAGCCACAAAATGACATGACCCTCTCTCAGTAGTATCCTTACTTACACATAAGAAAGGACACCACTTCAACTGGATTAGTGGTGCTGGAAGAGCACAGCAGTTCAGGCAGCATCCAACGAGCAGCGAAATCGACGTTTCGGGCAAAAGCCCTTCGGGCAAAAGAACTGCTGTGCTCTTCCAGCACCACTTATCCAGAATTTGCTTTCCAGCATCTGCAGTCATTGTTTTTACCGCTTCAACTGGGACAACATATCCATGTTAGGGCAAGCCAAACAGAAACGCACATGAGAATTCCTCGAAGCATGGCATTCCAACCGGAACTCTGTCAACAAGCACATTGACTTGGACTCCATTTACCACCACTAGTATGGTGACGAAATGTCTGAAAATGAACCTTCCAGCTCAGCGAGCAAACCTACATCCAGAACTTCCAGCTGAGCTACAAATTTTCTCAAAACTGATTATGAATTGCATTTGA
This sequence comes from Chiloscyllium punctatum, assembly GCF_047496795.1. Taxonomy (NCBI): domain Eukaryota; kingdom Metazoa; phylum Chordata; class Chondrichthyes; order Orectolobiformes; family Hemiscylliidae; genus Chiloscyllium; species Chiloscyllium punctatum. The sequence continues at coordinate 98,749,619 of NC_092745.1, read as the reverse complement.
ATCCTATATAAAAGGAAAGGTTAGGAATGACAACAATGAGAAAGTCAAATTTTATAACCATCAATCATTATAATCACTCCAAAATATCTGCTGTCTGTTGTAATGTATTCAATAAAATTCATGAAGTTGCACTTATTTGCATAAATATTTTCTGTAGTGGCTGATCTGGTAGCCATAAATAGATGCCAGATGCAAATTGTGGCATTGATGTTTGACAATCTCCATGCTGAAGGTGATGCAGGTACAGCAAATAGATGAACTCGGTTACTCCTGTTCTGAAGAAAGGTAATGATACCTCTGATTTATCTCCACAGGTGCTGCCAGAATTTTTCCAGCAGTTTCTGATTTAATTTCTGATTTCCAGCATCTGCAGTTCTTTGACTTTTCAGTTAAGCTAATGCCAGTGCTAATGTTAGAATTCCATGTTATTCATGAATTGTTCAGTAATTCCCCTTGTTTCCAGATGTTCACACTTTAAAAGACCTGTATCAGAAGAATCAAGATCTGAACATTCCGTCAAAGCATCTGATCTGCATTTTAGGAATGTAGCCACAAGGAGGTGCTCTTGCACTGTATTCAAAACAATATGTTACATATGTCAGCTGGTGGCAGAATGTGTAATATGTTTTCAAGAGTTGCATCTTTTCCAAACACACTCACAAATCTGTATCTAGACCAAATTATTTAATGTTAAATGGTGAATTACGACAAATTTACATGATGGAAGTAGATTGTCAATTTTTTTTTAAAAAACACACTTTTTGAAATTGACCTATTTTCATGTTTATGCCAATGTTTTCTCCAATGTAATTAGAGAATGGTGGATTAAATTTGCGGTTGTTATTAAATTACAGAAAATCAACAGATTTTACATGTTGCTTTTCCTTCATGCAGTCAACATGATACTCAGTTTGAAAGCACGTGATAGTATTGCAGAGTTAGATGAGGTAACTTTCTATAAGCAAGTTTGCATTTCAGTTTTCCTTCCAATTCTGATGAGGGAAAGGAGTGCGGCATGTTTCAGCCTCAAAAAAAACACATAAGGACAACTTGATGAAAGGATGATGTGCTAAATTTAAAACATCTTTAAAAAACTGTACATTTATAAGGAAATTTCTGAAAGCTTTTTAAAGATTAAACATAGTCCAAACTTCTACAAAAGGAGGTGATGATGAAGTGATAATGTCACTGGATTAGTTATCCAGAGTCCCAGTGTAATGTGCTGGGGGCATGGGATTGAATCCCATCATGGATTCAGATTGCAACGTGGCAACTGGTGGAATTTAAGCTCAATTAATAAATCTGGAATTTTAAAAAGTGATAGTCTTAATGAAACCAATGTTGATGATGTAAAACCCCATCTCATTCATAAATGCCCTTTCGGGAAGAAAATCCACCATTCTTATCTGGCCTGGAATAAATATGACCCAATAGACAATAGACAATAGGTGCAGGAGTAGGCCATTCTGCCCTTCGAGCCTGCACCACCATTCAATATGATCATGGCTGATCATCCTTAATCAGTATCCTGTTCCTGCCTTATCTCCATAACCCTTGATTCCACAATCTTTGAGAGCTCTATCCAACTCTTTCTTAAATGAATTCAGAGACTGGGCCTCCACTGCCCTCTGGGGCAGATCATTCCACACAGTCACCACTCTCTGGGTGAAGAAGTTTCTCCTCATCTCTGTCCTAAATGGTATTTTTAAGCTGTGTCCTCTGGATCGGCACTCACCCATCAGCAGAAACATGTTTCCTGCCTCCAGAGTGTCCAATCCTTTCATAATCTTATATGTCACAATCATATCCCCTCTCAGTCTTTGAAACTCAAGGGTATACAAGCCCAGTCGCTCCAGTCTTTCAGCGTAAGGTAGTCCCGCCATTCCAGGAATTGACCTCGTGAACCTACGCTGCACTCCCTCAATAGCCAGAATGTCTTTCCTCAAATTTGGAGACCAGAACTGCACACAATACTCCAGGTATGGTCTCACCAGGGCGCTGTACAGCTGCAGAAGAACCTCTTTGCTTCTATACTCAATCCCTCTTGTTATGAAGGCCAGCATGCTATTAGCCTTCTTCATACCTGCTGTACCTGTATGCTTACCTTCATTGACTGGTGTACAAGAACACCCAGATCTCTCTGTACTGCCCCTTTACCTAAATTGATTCCATTTAGGTAGTAATCTGCCTTCCTGTTCTTGCCACCAAAGTGGATAACCATACATTTATCCACATTAAACTGCATCTGCCATGCATCTGACCACTCACCTAACTTGTCCCGGTCACCCTGTAATCTCCTAACATCCTCCTCACATTTCACCCTGCCACCCAGCTTAGTATCATCAGCAAATTTGATAATGTTATTACTAATACCATCTTCTATATCATTAACATATATTGTAAAAAGCTGCAGTCCCAGTACTGATCCCTGCGGTACCCCACTGGTCACTACCTGCCATTCCGAAATGGAGCCGTTTATCACTACTCTTTGTTTCCTATCAGCCAACCAATTTTCAATCCAAATCAGTACTATGCCCCCAATACCATGCGCCCTAATTTTGCTCACTAACCTCCTATGTGGGACTTTATCAAAAGCTTTCTGAAAGTCCACGTACACTACATCCACTGGATCTCCCTTGTCCATCTTCAGAGTTACATCCTCAAAAAATTCCAGAAGATTAGTCAAGCATGATTTCCCCTTCATAAATCCATGCTGACTCTGACCTATCCTGTTACTACTATCCAGATGTGTCGTAATTTCATCCTTTATAATAGACTCCAGCATCTTTCCCACCACTGAGGTCAGACTAACTGGTCTATAATTTCCTGCTTTCTTTCTCCCACCTTTCTTAAAAAGTGGTATAACATTAGCCACCCTCCAATCCGCAAGAACTGATCTCAAATCTATCGAACTCTGGAAAATAATCTCCAACGCATCCACGATTTCTCGAGCCACCTCCTTCAGTACCCTGGGATATAGACCATCAGGCCCCGGGGACTTATCAGCCTTCAGACCTAACAGTCTCTCCAACACCAATTCCTGGCAAATATAAATTTCCTTCAGTTCAGGTCCTTTAGCCACTGTTACCGCAGGGAGATCTGGGCATCTCCACTGGGTATCTCCTGGCACACAGCATTGTGGTTGACTCTTAAATAGCCTAACATGGTGCTCAGATGTATCAAAGGTGGAAGGACAACCTGACATCAACATTAAACGCCGGAAATGACAACAGCAAACCAATCCTCCTTACAAATTCCTTCAGGTAGTTCAGGAGAGAGTGCCAAAATGGGGAAAGCTAGTCAAGCAACGGCCTGACAGTGATACTTACTGAATCATACCTTACGGACACCAACCATTGCCAGACTTGCCTATGTCATGTCCTACCATAGCACAGGCCTGCCAGAGGTAGCAGCACGTGATATGCAGTTACAGCTGAATTGCCCTGGGAATCCTCAACGTTGACTCCGGGCCCCAAGTGAAACATGGAGAAGGAAACTGAAATAAGTCCATAGAGACTGGTTACCATCACCGACTTACCCTTTATTTACATGTGTGTAGTCATTGACACTGGTCTGGCTTTTTCAGAGCCAGAATCTCTGAAACTCCTATTTATTTTTTGCCTCAAATACCTTGTGCAGATTTAACTTTAAAGATCGAAAAGAGCCAAATGTTTTATTTAAATATTTCCAAAGATGTAAAGGGACATTCTCATATTTAGATGCCGACAAAAAAAACTGGATAATGATTTCCTGTGTGTCATTTTTGTTTAATCCTTGGGCTGTAGATCAGCTTTTGATCTAAGGACTGTTTCACTGTTTGTGAAATAACCGCACAGAGGCTGGTATCCCATCACCAAGTCACCCCTTTATTTGCATGATGGAGCAAGTGAGGACTGCAGATGCTGGAGATCAGAGTTGAAGAGGGTGGTGCTGGAAAAGCGCAGCCAGTCAGGCAGCATCCAAGGAGCAGGAGAGTCGACGTTTCGAGCATAAGCTCTTCGGCATCCTGAGTGGGCAACCACAATGAGAACATTGAGCTCATGTAGGACCTGCATAGTTGATGTGTAACTGGGTCCAGGGTTTACCCAGCCATTCCATGTATGTGACGGAGCTGCTGGTGGCAACTTTTGTCCTTGTTGGCATTTTGGGCATTGCCACACCAACACAGCTGTGTCAGCATCCAATCCTGGCCACCAGATATAACTTCTCACCAGTATTTCGGACAGCCCTGGGTGGCACTGGTAGAGTTCAGCCAGTATGAGGTCGCAATCTTGGCTATGAGACCATTTCCAAGACTGACCCTTTCTCAATAGCAGATGTCAGGGTGCCAGAATAGAGGTCAGGTTACATATGAATTTTCTGTAATAAATGATCAATCCAAGAAAAGAGCTCCAAGACAGACATGAGAACCAAAGCACTTTTGATTGCCCTCACTTTACTTCCAAGGGGTGTAACCCAGTCTTGTTGACTCTATAGCCCAAGTGGGTCACTTGGGGTGCCTGGAACACACATTTTCCCTTCTAAAGCATACACCCGCTTGGAAGAAATGTCTAAGGACTATTGTATGGTCCAGGCCAGACCCCCTCAAAAACGTTTCAAGAAGGTAGCCCAGATCCCAACTTTTCCAGTTGTCTTAAGCAGGTGTACAATGTATGTACCAGGAATGATGCAGCCAGTCCAACCTCTGGTTTTAATCAAAACAGCATGTATTTATACACAAACAAAAGAGAACAGAATATAATACAACAAAACTTATCTGAAAACCCAATCGACTCTATCGCAACTTAATAATACGCTCTAAATACTTGCAACATCCCCATAAACACCCCCTTGGCAAAAATGGTCTAATCAAACACAGGTTCTTACACGAGAAATGTCAGAGAGAGATGGAGGATCAGCATGGAGCTGTCTCTTTGGGTCCAGAAGCTTCTCTGGGTTCCCAGCTCAAGCTTGACCAGCAGCTGCAAACAAAACAGCCTGCTAAACCCAAAACAAACCAGAGAAAAGCTTAGCTGGGAGAACTGACCACTCCCTTTTCATTGTACAAGTGTGTTTTTAAAAAGTTGAAAACCTTTTTCCTGAGGCAGTATCTGTGAGCTACAATCAGATTAGCCCTAATACTCCTACAAACTAGACACCTCGGAAAGTCTGCATTTGTGACCAAGGACAGAACAACCTTGTCATAGAAGCAGCATCATCACATCTCCCCTCTTTAAAAAAAAGAACCATTTATACAAAAATGGCTTCATTTCAAAACCTCTTCATCTTACACTGTTAGTACAACACATATACATAACATTGATATGATGATGCAAACATGTACATTAAATTCTATTACAGTCTGTTTTGCTCCCACCATCAAACGCCTCCGTTTCACATCCAAGTCTCAACAATACATCAGCAATCATGTTTTCTCGTCCTGTCACATGCCACAATTTTCAAATTGAATGGCTGTAACAACAAGCTCCATCTAAACAGACTTGCATTTTTATCCTTACATTTCTCCTCAAACTGCAATGCATTATGATAAGTGTAGATGATGATTGTTTCAGACATTACTGGCAACATAACCTTTGAAATGCTGTAATGCCAACACCATACTCAAAGTCTCCTTCTCAATTGTCAAGTATTTCTGCTGATGAATGTTCAGCTTCCTGGAGAAATACCCGGTAGGCCTTTCTATCTTTGCATTGGCTTCCTGCAAACGCGCAGCACTGACACCCACATCACTCACATCAATAATCCAACAAAGAGTCACAGAGTCATAGAGATGTACAGCACGAAAACAGACCCTGCGGTCCAACTTGTCCATGACGACCAGATATCTCAACCTAATCTAGTCCCACTTGCCAACATCCGGCCCATATCCCTCCAAACCCTTCCTATTCATATACCCATCCAGATGTGTTTTAAATGTTGCAATTGTACTAACCTCCACCACTTCCTCTGGCAGCTTATTCCATACATGTATTACAGTCATAGAGTCATAGAGATGTTCAGCATGGAAACAGACCCTTTGGTCCAACCCGTCCACGCCGACCAGATATCCCAACCCAATCTAGTCCCACCTGCCAGCACCTGGCCCATATTCCTCCAAACCCTTCCTATTCATATACCCATCCAAATGCCTCTTAAATGCTGCAATTGTACCAGCCTCCACCACATCCTCTGGCAGCTCATTCCATACCCGTACCACCCTCTGCGTGAAAATGTCCCTTAGGTCTCTTTTATATCTTGCCCCTCTCACCCTAAACCTATACCCTCTAGTTCTGGACTCCCCGATCTCAGGGAAAAGACTTTGTCTATTTATCCTACCCTTGCCCCTAATAATTTTGTAAACCTCGATAAGGTCACCCCTCAGCCTCCGAAGCTCCAGGGAAAACAGCCCCAGCCTGTTCAGCCTCTCCCTGTAGTCAGATCCTCCAACCCTGGCAACCTCCTTGTAAATCTTTTCTGAACCCTTTCAAGTTTCACAACATCTTTCCGATAGGAAGGAGATCAGAACTGCACGCAATATTCCAACAGTGGCCTGACCAATGTCCTGTACAGCCGCAGCATGACCTCCCAACTCCTGCACTCAGTACTCTGACCAATAAAAGAAAGCATACGAAACGCCTTCTTCTCTATCCTGTCTACCTGCGACTCCACTTTCAAGGAGCTATGAATCTGCACTCCAAGGTCTCTTTGTTCAGCAACACTCCATAGGACCTTGCTATTAAGTGTATAAGTCCGGCTAAGATTTGCTTTCCCAAAATGCAGCACCTCACATTTATCTGAATTAAACTCCATCTGCCACTTCTCAGCCCATTGGCTCATCTGGTCCAGATCCTGTTGTAATCTGAGGTAACCCTCTTCGCTGTCCACTACACCTCCAATTTTGGTGTCATCTGCAAACTTACTAACTGTACCTCTTATGCTCGCATCCAAATCATTTATATAAATGACAAAAAGTAGAGGACCCAGCACCGATCCTTGTGGCACTCCACTGGTCACAGGCCTCCAGTCTGAAAAACAACCCTCCACCACCACCCTCTGTCTTCTACCTTTGAGCCAGTTCTGTATCCAATTGGCTAGTTCTTCCTATATTCCATGAGATCTAACCTTGCTAATCAGTCTCCCATGGGGAACCTTGTCAAACGCCTTACTGAAGTCCATATAGATCACATCTACTGCTCTGCCCTCATCAATCCTCTTTGTTACTCCTTCAAAAAACTCAATCAAGTTTGTGAGACATGCTTTCCCATGCACAAAGCCATGTTGACTATCCCAAATCAGTCCTTGCCTTTCCAAATACATGTACGTCCTGTCCCTCAGGATTCCCTCTTACAACTTGCCCACCACTGAGGTCAGGCTCACCGGTCTATAGTTCCCTGGCTTGTCTTTACCGCCCTTCTTAAACAGTGGCATCATGTTTGCCAACCTCGTCTTCTGGCACCTCACCTATGACTATCGATCATACAAATATCTCAGCAAGAGGCCCAGCAATCACTTCTCTAGCTTCCCACAGAGTTCTCGGGTACACCTGATCAGGTCCTGGGGATTTATCCACTTTTAACCGTTTCAAGACATCCAACACTTACTCCTCTATAATCTGGACATTTTGCAAGATGTCACCATCTATTTCCCGACAGTTTATATCTTCCATATCCTTTTCCACAGTAAATACTGATGCAAAATATTCATTTAGTATCTCCCCAATTTCCTGTACCCTCTGCATGAAAAAGTTGCTCCTTAGGTGTCTTTTATATCTTTCCCCTCTCACCCTAAACCTATGCCCTCTATTTCTGGACTCCCTCACCCCAGGGAAAATACTTTTGTCTATTTATCGTATCCATGCCTCTCATGATTTTATAAACCACTAAAAAGTCACCCGAATGGCTTTGCGTAATTAGGTGTGGCTAATTAGGTGTACCCCAATACTGGGGTAGTGGTTAACATAGCTTTTAGTCTGTCAAATGCCTTCTGACAGTCCGCTGTCCTCTGAAACTTCTTTCCTTTCTTTAGCAATTCACTGAGTGGAGCAGCCACACTGCAAACGTTTGGTACGAATTACCGATAAAACCTACCCAATCCAAGGGAATCGTAGTACAGGTAGACAACCGTTTATCTGAAATACTGAAATCCGAAAGGCTCCAAAGTCTGATGGTTTTTTTTGTGAAGTTTTTTTCTAATTAACAAGATTGATTGGCAAACAATTAACCCAAGTCGACATCCACTCGATGCGTGTCACTCAGATGCAATGTGGGGGTGCGTGGCCCATCACTGGCAGGCCTCAATTCTGTCTCAGGCCCATTTTACTGAATGAGTCTGGTCCTCCAGTAAGATTTTAAAAAATTTCACCATCAAGCTGTCATTTATTCTGAAATTCAAAAAATTCTGAATTACAAAAACCAGCTAGTCCCGAGCATTTCGGATAAAGGATTGTGCATCTGCACTGCTCTTTTTGTCAATGCAATGGGAAAATCCCCAAATACCTTTGTTTTTGCACTCCGTGAAGCCATTTGTCCATGTCCAATAACATGGCCAAGGAAGGTGACTTGGGCTTTGACAAATTCACTTTTAGTCAGGTTTCAAATAAACTCCCTTTCATCCCCTGATTCCCTTCCCAACCTCTCCCTCTCCCTTCCACTTCTCTGACCGACCCTTCCTTCCAGCTATCAACTAGATTCATTCCTCCCATTGTCCAACCAGGTCATACACGCTACCTATGTTCACCCATCCCTACCTCACCACCCCACCCCTTCCCCCCACATCTCACCATCCCCTTTACCTGCAGCTCCTTTTAAACCCACTCCCACTCCTGAAGTAGGGTTACACCCTGTGTCCTGATGCTGCCTGGTTTGCTGGGTTCTTCCAGCCTCCTGCTTGTTTACTTTAGATTCCAGCATCTGCAGCTTTTTTGTCTCTAACCAGGTTTATCACCAAGCCTGCCTCCTGAAGTTGATCGAACAATTCTGATAAATGTTGCAAATGTTCCTTCCATGTGAGACTAAAAATCACCAGGTCATCAACATATACCACACAATTGGGCAACCGGAAATTACCATATTGGTTAATCTTTGGCTCGTGCTCCCGCGAGGAGGTTGAGCAATTCATCAACTTCACCAACACATTCCACCCTGACCTTAAGTTTACCTGGACCATTTTTGACACCTCTCTCCCCTTCCTGGACCTCTCCATCTCCATTAATGACGACCGAATGGACACTGACATTTTTTACAAACCCACCGACTCCCACAGCTACCTGGATTACACCTCTTCCCACCCTCCCTCTTGCAAAAATGCCATCCCATATTCCCAATTCCTCCGCCTCTGCCGTATCTGCTCCCAGGAGGACCAATTCCACCACAGAACACACCAGATGGCCTCCTTCTTTAGATACCGCAATTTCCCTTCCCACGTGGTTAAAGATGCCCTCCAATGCATCTCGTCCACATCCCGCACCTCTGCCCTCAGACGCCACCCCTCCAATCGTAACAAGGACAGAACACCCCTGGTGCTCACCTTCCACCCGACCAACCTTCGCATAAACCAAATCATCTGCCGACATTTCCACCACCTCCAAAAAGACCCCACCACCAGGGATATATTTCCCTCCCCACCCCTTTCCGCCTTCCGCAAAGACCGTTCCCTCCGTGACTACCTGGTCAGGTCCACGCACCCCTATAACCCGCCCTCCCATCCTTGCACTTTCCCCTGCCACCACAGGAACTGCAAAACCTATGCACACATCTCCTCCCTCACCTCTATCCAAGGCCCTAAAGGAGCCTTCCACATCCATCAAAGAGTTACCTGCACATCCACTAATATCATTTATTGTATCCGTTGCTCCCGATGCGGTCTCCTCTACATTGGGGAGACTGGACGCCTCCTAGCAGAGTGCTTTAGGGAACATCTCCGGGACACCCGCACCAACCAACCACACCACCCCGTGGCCCAATGTTTCAACACCCCCTCCCACTCTGCCGAGGACATGGAGGTCCTGGGCCTCCTTCACCGCCACTCGCTCACCACCAGATGCCTGGAGGAAGAATGCCTCATCTTCCGCCTCAGAACATTTCAACCCCAGGGCATCAATGTGAACTTCAACAGTTTCCTCATTTCCCCTTCCCCCACCTCACCCTAGTTCCAAACTTCCAGCTCAGCACTGTCCCCATGACTTGTCCAGACTTGTCCTACCTGCCTATCTCCTTTTCTACCTATCCACTCCACCCTCCTCCCTGACCTATCACCTTCATCCCTTCCCCCACTCACCTATTGTACTCTATGCTACTTTCTCCCCACCCCCACCCTCCTCTAGCTTATATCTCCACGGTTCAGGCTCTCTGCCTTTATTCCTGATGAAGGGCTTTTGCCCGAAACGTCGATTTTACTGCTCCTCGGATGCTGCCTGAACTGCTGTGCTCTTACAGAACCACTAATCCAAAATCTTTGAAATGTGGTTAGCACACTTTAAACGGATATAGTCCATTTGGCATTATGAAATTGTCTTCATTCTTTTGGTCAATGGTACCTGCCAGTATCCTCTGCGCAAGTCCAACTTAGAAATATAAGTTGTTTGTCCCACTTTTTCAACACAGTCTTCCAAACAAGGAATCGGTATGCATCAGTCTTTGTAACTACATTGACTTTGCGATAGTCTGCACATAACTGTTGGGTGCCATCTGGTTTTGGCGTCATGACTATGATGAGCTCCAGTCATTGTAACTCACTTTGAATATGTCATCTTGGAACATGCATTCAATTTCCTTTTGAACCTGTGCCAACTTTAGAGGGTGATGCCTGTAAGGATGTTGCTTAATTGGAACAGCATCTCCTATATCTATGTCATGCATAATTAGATTAGTACTACCCAGCTTTTCTCCACATATCCCCGATAGCAATAACTCTTTCAGGCCATTCCAATTTTTCTCTGGCAGGTAGTTCAATAATTTATTCCAATTTTTGACAACTTGCTCATTGTCCAATTTAATTTGAGGAATGCCCAATTTAGAATCCTCTGGACTTGGTTCTTTGTTCTGTGTTGTAACCAATAACACAGTCTCCTTTTGCTTTCCTTCCCTGTCAAAATATCTTTTGAGCATATTCACAAAGAGTCATAGAGATGTACAGCATGGAAAAAACCCTTCGGTCCAACTTGTCCATGCTGACCAGATATCCCAACCCAATCTAGTCCCACCTGCCAGCACCTGGTCCATATTTCTCCATTTGCCTTTGAAAAGTTGCAATTGCACTAGCCTTCACCACATCTTCTGGCAGCTCATTCCATACACAAACCATCCTCTGAGTGAAAAAGTTGCCACTTAGGTCTCTTTTATATCTTTCCCTTCTCACCCTAAACCTATGTCCTCTAGTTCTGGACTCAAATAATTCACCTCACTCAATTTCCTTTTGACTTGATAAGGTCCACTAAAACTTGCTCTTAATGGTTCACCTATCATTGGAAGTAACACTAACACCTTATCTCCAATAGCAAAATTGTGAGGTTTTGATTTCTTGTCTGCTTCCTGTTTCATTGTATGCTGTGATACTTTTAAATGCTGTCTAGCCAACTCCCCACTCTATTTAATTGTTCCCTAAAATTTGACACATTGTCCAAATATGTGATCTCTGAATTTTGGTATACCAGTTTCTCCTTAATGAATTTTAGTAGTCCTCTCACTTGATCCCCAAAAAATTAATTCAAATGGACTGAATTTCGTGGATTCATTTGGTGCATCTCTGATGGCAAAAAGTGCAAATGGTATTCCTTTGTTCCAATCATCTGGATAGTCTTGACTGTAAGCCCTCAACATGGTCTTTAATGTCTGATTCCACCTTTCTAGCGGTCTCTGCAATTCTGAAAATGTATGCAATAGATTTAAATTGTTTTATTTCTAAGCTGTCCATAACTTGTTTGAATAATTTTGATATAAAATTTGACCCTTGATCTGATTGTATCTCTGTTGGTAGTACATATCTAGCGAAAAAAATTGAGTATCCCTATCCTTTTAGCTGTAATATTACGTATTGGAATGGCCTCTGGAAATCTGGCAGACACATCCATTATTGTTAACAAATACTGATTCACAAATTTTTTTTTAGGTAGTGGTCCTACGCAATCAATTGAGACTCTTGTAAAAGATTCCTCAAATGCAGGAATAGTACTAAAGGTGCAGGTTTTATTACTGCCTGTGGTTTTCCAATTACCTGACATGTGTGACATGTCTGGCAAAATTCAACTGCATCCTTTTGCAGTCCAGGCCAGTAAAAATGTTTTTGAATTTAGTTTGAGTTTTTCTTACCCCTAAATAACGTCCTATTGGTAGTTCATATACTACCCACAACACCTCCTTTCTATAACCAATGGCATTACAACTTGATAAACTTCTCTGCATTTATCATCTGCCTCAATATGTGATGGTCTCCATTTCCTCATTAAGACATAATTTTTAAGGTAGAAGCATTCATGGATATATTCCGATTCTTTTTCCGTGAGTGCCTTTTAATACAATTGCTTTAGTTTCTTCTCTTTCTGTTGTAACTCAGTTAATTTCTCTGAACTAAAGATTTCTACTTTGCCATCCATTTGCTCATGTTTTGTGTCAACCATTTGGTCAAACAGGGTCTCTGCTAATTCCACTTCATCTTTCTTACCTGTACCCTGATCCCTCCTGATTCAACTGATGACTTGTGACCTTGTTACCACATAGTCAGGAAAAATCCCAAGATATGCTTCTTGCAATAGTTCATATGCCTGAGTTTCCACTGGCTTTTCAACTACAGTCGGCAGCTAACCTGTGAACCAACTATATCGTTAGCAAGGACAAATTGTATTCCTGGAGCTGAGAGGTTGTCCAGTACTCCTACCATAACTTATTCACTCTTCACTGGACACTCTAACCTCACTCTGCATAATTGAACGCTTCATGTCTCACTGTGAATTCCTGTTACTAGCCCCTCTTCTGGCACCTGTCCTTCAGAGGTACATATCCCATCATATTTCAACATCACAGTCTGAGAGGATCTTGTATCTTTTAATATTGTAACCTGCTGCTCCTGGCCTGTGCGAGTAAACTTTACCTTTGCAGGTATATGGTTTAAGAAGATTTGGCACTTTCTCCTTAACCAACCTCCGACTAGGTTGTACATTCTGCTGCAGCTTTCTAGCCTCCACTGTGCTTTCCATTACCACGCCAACAAAATTCACTGGCTTATCCTGTTTTCCTACATCTAGCTTCCCAGCACTTTACCTAGCCCACCAACACTGTGATTTCACATGGCCTACTTTATTGCAGTGAAAACACCAGAGATTTTTAACTCCTCTTTCCCCTTCAAGGGTTTCCTTTTTACCCTGTAGTAAGTTATCCGTACAACCTTCACTGTGATCTACCTTTCTCTTACCACGTGAGAATTTCTCTTCTCCACAACTTCTATCCCTCATGGATTGGAATTGCTGTTGGAAGACAAACTTTGATTTATGAATCAACTGATAATCATCAGCCATTTTCGCTGCTAATCTTGCTCTTCCTCATGAGTTCTCACTAGCTCAGGAAGTGAAGTTTTGAACTCCTCCAAAATAATCGTCTCTTTAAGAGTGTCACAGGTTTGCTTTCTTATTAATGTTCTTTTCCACCTATCAATATTAATTTATTTGATCTTTTCAAACTCAAAGTAGGTTTGACCAGGGTCCCTCTGAAATGCTGTCTGTAGGCATCTGGCACAAGCTCATATGCACTTAAGATGGCTTTCCTCACCACCTCATACACCCCAGATACCTCCTCTGATAGTAATGCGAATACCTCACGAGTTCTACCTACAAGTTTTGTTTGGACCAACAAAACCCACATGGTCACTAGCCACTGCATTTATTTAGCCACCTTCTCAAATGAGATTAAAAAGGTTCCTACATCCTTCTCATCAAATTTAGGCATTGCTTGAATATATTTAAACAGTTTCTCACCAGGCCTTTGGCTACCAGGGGTTTGCTCATCCTCACTAAGCTTACCTTCAGCCTTCATCTTCATCTTTTAAAGTTGATTTTCCTGTCAAAGTGCCAATTTCTGAAGTTCAAACTCCCTCTCTTTCTTCCTTCCCTCTCTCTCCTTTTGTCTCTTTTCTCTCTATCTTCCACTCTCTTCTCTCTCTTTTTAGTTTTGCTCTGCTAAAGCGATTCATTGTTTTTCTCCTTTTTTTAGTTGTAATTCAAACAGTGTCATTCCTTTTTTCCTTCCTTTTCTTTTGCCTCATTCTCAAGCTGCTTCATTTTCAATTGAATTTTACCCATCCCTAAAGCTTCTGATGGTGTTTCCAGCAAATTTAAATGCTGAGCTATTGTTGTAATTATCTCTCCTTTCCTCGTGGAAGGAGACAGCTCCAACTCCAGCTTGACTGCCAATTTCAGCAACTTTTCCTTGTTCACCTTTTGTAAAATCCCCCAAAGTCACTTCTTCTACCCTCAGAAACCTCTTAGTGACTGAAACAGCCATTTCTATCTCAAGCACTGTTTAAACCACCTGCAATCATTTCCCAGAACAAAAGACACTCACACTTACCACTCACCACCTTTAAGTCCAGCAGCCCTAATCCCAATTTGTCAAACTACAAAACATATCCCGGCCGGGCCCCCAATCAGTCATGGACCAGGCCAGACCTCTTTAAAACGTTTCAAGAATGTAGCTGAAAATGTGTTGCTGGAAAAGCGCAGCAGGTCAGGCAGCATCCAAGGAGCAGGAGAATCAGGCATGAGCCCTTCTTCAGGAATCTCTCAAGAATGTAGCCTAGACACTAACTTTTTTTTGTTGCTTTAAGGAGATTATAGTTGTATGCATCAGGAGTGATGCAGCTGGCCCAACCATTTGGTTTTAAACAAAACTGAGTTTATTTATACACCAACAAAAGAGAATATATATTGAATTTATACATGAATATATTGAATAATATGCAAGGAGATATGCAAGAAGACTGGGGAAACATGCAGGCTCATTAGGACTGTCATATTAGGAGATTTTAATTTTCTTAACATCGACTGGGACTGCCAGAACATTAAGGGTTTAGATGAGGTTGAATTTGTTAAGTGCATTCGGGAAAGTTTCCTTAAACAGTATATGGAGTGTCCAACTGGGGAAGGGGCAAAACTCGACCTACCCTTGGGAAATTGGCCAGGACAAGTGACAGAGGTGACAGTGGGGAAGCACTTTTGGACCATAGTTCTATTAATTTTAAAATAGCTATGGACAGGGACAAAATTGGTCCACAGGCTCAATTTCTAAATTGGAGCAAGGTGAATTTTGATGGAATTAGACAGAAGCTTGCAAGGGTTGATTGGAGGAGTTTGTTTGCAGGCAAAAGGTCTTCTGGCAAGTGGGAAGCCTTTAAAATGAGATAGCCAGAGTTCAAAGTCTATATGTTCCTGTGAGGGTGAATGGCAAGGTTGGCAGGAATAGGGTAGCCTGGATGACAAAGGACATTGAGGCTTTGGACCAGAAGAATCCCTGAAGCTATACAGGGAATATAGGAGTTTACTGAAGAAGGAGGGTGAAAAGAGGGCACGAGATAGCCTAGACTGAGAAGATCAGGGTGAATCCAATGAGGTTCTTTAAGTATATTAAAGGAAAAAGAATAACTAGAGAGAGATTAGGGCCCATCAAGGACCGAAGTGGATGTGTATGTGTAGACCTGCAACAGATGGGTGAGGTCCTCAATGAATATTTCTCCTCTGTGTTTACCATAGAGAAAGACATGAAGACTTGGGAACATGGGAAATTTAGTGGTAATATCATGGAGTCAGTCCAGATCACAGTGGAGGGGGTGGTGGATGTATGAGAATGTATGAACATGGATAAATCTTTTGGTCTTGACTAGATATATCTAAGAGCCCTGCAAGAGTCTAGGGAAGAAATTGCAGGGGCCCGGCTGATATTTTTGCATCATCGTTAGCCATGATTGTCAATATACTCAATTCAAACTTGATTTGAGGTTGGTATTTTTTGGGGTATTATTAAAACTGATTGGCCTAATTCGAAATTGTTTTTGTCTCCAGGCAACCAGCTACACTAACTGCTGGACCAAAAGGTTACATTGTGTCTTGTTCAGAACACTTGGTGCTGTCAGGTAATTCTGCTAGCTTTTAACTTTCTTAAAGGTACACACCCACACCTTTGTAACACCTCCTCTCTTAAGAAAAAAATGAACCATCATAATGAAAAATGGCTTCATTTCCTTTTCTATTCTTTAAACATGTTACCCTAATATACTGATAACTTTAATCTAAGTTCACCTTAACTTCTTCCCTTGTAACTATATACACGTAAAACATTAAATAAATACAAATCTCATCTAAACTTTATCAGTTAACATGAATGATTTTTAAATTAAAAGTCTGTAACATAAGACTCCAATGAAAGTCTCATATCCTTATCTTTAAAACATTCCAAGAATGTAAGTGGATTGTAGTCAGTGTACATAGCCGTCTCCGACACATTATTCTAGACTTACACATTAAAATGTTGTAAGCCCAGTACCAAATTCAATAGTTCTTTTTCGATCGTGGAGTATTTCCTTCTTCAAAAAGTAACCCACTGGCAGTTCAATCCTATCCTCATCTTCCTCTGGAAGTACAGCTCTAACTCCTATGTCATTAGCATTGATGGTAACTTTAAAAGGTTTTGAAAAGTTTGGCGTAGCAAAAACTGGTTTGGTGTTTAATATTGATTTCAAATGTTCTGTCCACTGAAACTTTGCGATCTTCTTCAGCAAATTGGTTAATGGTGCCTCTACACTGCTGAAGTTTGGAACAAACGTCCGATACAAATCACTGAGTCCTAAGAATCGAAGCACTTCTTTCTTCGAGGTTGGTCGTGGAAATTCCTCGATGGCCTTTGACTTTGTGTTCCATGGGGTCAATCTTCCATGATCGATGTTATGTCCCAAGAATGTCACTTCTGCTTTCGCAAATTCAGTTTTGTTTAAGTTTATTACCAGTTTTGCTTCTCATAGTCATTTAAACAGCTCTGCCAGCTGTACCATGTGATTTTTCCAGGACTTACTAAAGAACGCTACATCGTCCAAATAGATTGCAGTTTGTTAAGGTAAAAACAAGGACTGCAGATGCTGGAAACCAGAGCCTAGATTAGAGTGGTGCTGGAATAACGCAGCAGGTCAGGCAGCATCGAGGAGCAGGAAAATCGCCGTTTTGGGCAAAATCCCTTCATCAGGAATAGAGGCAAGGTGCCTGCAGAGTGGAGAGAAAAATGAGAGGGGGGTGTGGGGGTGGGGTCAAGAAAGTATCATAGAGTACAATAGGTGAGTGGGGGTGGGGATGGAGGTGATTGGTCAGAGAGGAGGGTGGAGTGGATAAGTGGAAAGGAAAATAGGCAGGTAGGACAGGTCACCAGGGCAGTGCTGAGCTGGAAGGTTGGAGCTGGGGTGAGGTGGGGGAAGGGGGAATGAGGAAACTGGTGAAATCCACATTGATGCCATGGGGTTGAAGTGTTCTGAGGCGGAAGGTGAGGCGTTCTTCCTCCAGCATCTGGTGATGAGGGAGCGGCAGTGGTGGAGGCCCAGGAACTGCATGCCCTCGGCAGAGTGGGAGGGGGAGTTGAAGTGTTGGTCCACAGGGCGTTGGAGTTGATTGGTGCGGGTGTCCCGGAGATGTTCCCTAAAGCGTTCTGCTAGGAAGCCTCCAGTCTCCCCAATGTAGAGGAGACCGCATCGGGAGCAATGGATACAATAAATGATATTGGTGGATTTGCAGGTAAGACTTTGATGGATGCTCCTTTAGGGCCTTGGATAGAGGTGAAGGAGGAGGTTTTGGCGCAGGTTTTGTAATTCGTGCGGTGGCAAGGGAAGGTGCCAGGATGGGAAGGTGGGTTGGTGGGGGGGGCGTGGACCTGACCAGGTAGTCACGGAGGGAACGGTCTTTGCGGAAGGCGGAAAGGGGTGGGGAGGGAAATATATTCCCGGTGGTGGGGTCCATTTGGAGGTGGCGGAAATGTCGTCGGATGATTTGGTTTATGCGAAGGTTGGTAGGGTGGAAGGTGAGCACCAGGGGCGTTCTGTCCTTGTTACGGTTGGAGGGGTGGGGTTTGAGGGCGGAGGGGTGGGATGTGGATGAAATGCGTTGAAGGGCATCTTTAACCACGTGGGAAGGGAAATTGCGGTCTCTAAAGAAGGAGGCCATCTGGTGTGTTCTGTGGTGGAACTGGTCCTCCTGGGAGCAGATACAATGAAGGCGGAAGAATTGGGAATACGGGATGGCATTTTTGCAAGAGGTAGGGCGGGAAGAGGTATAATCCAGGTAGCTGTGGGAGTCGGTGGGTTTGTAAAAAATGTCAGTGTCAAGTCGGTCATCATTAATGGAGATGGAGAAGTCCAGGAAGGGGAGGGAGGTGTCAGAAATGGTCCAGGTGAATTTAAGGTCAGGGTGGAACGTGTTGGTGAAGTTGATGAATTGCTCAACTTCCTTGCGGGAGCACGAGGTGGTGCCAATACAATCATCAATGTAGCGGAGGAAGAGATGGGGAGTGGTGTCGGTTTGTTAACCCAGCCACAACTGTGTTCATGAGTCTTTGGAATGTGGCGAGTGCATTTTTCATTCCAAAGGGCATCACTTTGAATTAATATAGCTCATCTGAATTAATATATCCACCACCTCCAAACGTCCTCCAATCTCAGTACTGGATATGAATCTGATTTTGTTACAGTGTTGACCTTCCAATAATCCACACAGAATCGTTGAGTCCCATCTGGTTTGGGAAGGAAGACTATTGGTGAACTCCCCTCGCTCTGATTGGTTCGATGATGTCCTCGTCGAGCATGCCTTTCATCTCCATTTGAACCTGTCTGGCTTTGAAAGGATGAAGCTGATAGGGGTGTTGTTTTATCGGAGCAATATTCCTTTTGTACTTCAATTACAATTAGCATTAGTCCTCCCCATCTGATTCTTACATATGTCCTTATCCTGCAGTAACAAACCCTTCAACTGCATTCTGTGCTCCTGAGACAGATAGCTTACTAACCTATCCCACTCCTCAAGGACGTCTTCATGTTTTAATCCATTTTGAGGAACCTCAAAATCCCCATCATCTTGATTTGATTCCTCACTCTGCGGGGCAGTAACTAACACCTGCTTCTCCAGTTCTTTCTCTCTCATACGGTTTCAACATGATCACACGACATACCTGATATCTGTTTTTCCATCTGGCATCTTTACTCAATAGTTCACCGGCCTCAACTTTTTCTCAATTTGATAGGGACCACTAAACCTGGCTTTGAAGGGATCTACTGTCACTGGTAACAATACTAACACATCATTCCCTCAGGAAAATGTTCGAGTCTCAGAGCTTTTATCTGTCACCTGCTTCATTCTACACTGTGCCCTCTTTAGGTGCTGTTTAGCTAACTCACCTCTCGATTTAGTCTCTCCCTCACCTCTGATACATAATCTAACTGTGAGATCTCCGACTTTGGTCCTGTGGCCTGTCAATTTTTTCTTTTAAATAATTTCAAAGGACCTCTCACTTCATGCCCGAATTTTAGCTCAAAGGGAGTGAACTGAGTAGATTCATTTGGGGCATCTCTAATGGCAAACAATATGAATGGGATACCTTTATCCCAATCATTCTGGTAATCCTGACAATATGCTGTCAACATGGTCTTCAAGTTCTGATGCCACCTTTCTAAAGGCCCCTGGGATTCAGAATGATACACACTGGATTTAAAGTGTTGTATTCCTAAGCTTTCTTTAAACTTCTTAAACAGCCATGCAGTAAAATCTGACCCTTGGTCCGACTGAATCTCTCTGGGTAGCCCATACTATGTGAAGAAAGCTACTAACTCCTCTACTACCCTTTTTGCCTTGATACTCCGTAAGGAATTGCCTCCCAAAATCTGGTCGACACATCCATTATGGTTAACAAGCGCTGGTTCCCACTTTTAGTTCTCAGGAAGGGACCGACACAATCAATAACCTGTGTGAAAGATTGTTCAAATGCGGGAATTGGCAACAAAGGTGCTGGTTTTATTACTGCCTGTGATTTACCTACTATTTGGCATGTATGACACATACGGCAAAAGTTAACCACATCCTTGTGCATTCCAGGGCAATAAAAATGTTTTTGTACCTTAGCCTGAGTCTTTCCTACCCCTAGGTGATCTCCTACAGGTAGTTCATGTGTTACCCATAACACTTCCTGGCTGTATGCTACCGGCAAGACAACCTGATATGCTGCGGCCCATTTCTCCTCTGCACTAATCCGCCATGGTCTCCATTTCCATCTTAGGATTCTATCTTTCAGATGATAGCCCTCCGGAATATTGTCTGCCTCCTTTTCAGTGTACACATCCACATTTATATCTTTTATCATCTTGTCTTGCTGTTGCAAGCCCCTTAGCCTTTCCTGACTAAACACTTCTGCCTGACCCTTGCACCATTGCATCAAACAGGGTATCTGCTAACTGAACCTCAACTCCTTCATCTTTCTCTTTACTTTTCTCCTTGTGCTGTGACATATGATAGTGGAATCTGGTTGCACACAGTCTGGGAAAAAAACAGGATATTTCTGTTTTAACTTCTCAGTTTCTTGGTCTTCCTTGGGCTTCCCCATAACAAGTGGTGTCACTTCCACCTTGGATCCTGCCAAATCATTCCCAGTGTGGAGGCACAGGGATTGAGAGATCCGGCCCAACATGGGGGAGGGAGGATGGCAGTTAGTAGCAAAATGGCAGTGCAGTAGCACTGAGATTGAGCCTAGAATGGGGGAAAGAGATCAAACATGCATGTGGAAAGCCCAGTGCACTGACTGCAGGTCCATGGCTGAAAAAGGACTCTAATTTAGAACTTTTAACTTCATTTCTGATTTACTACATTCTGACAAGAACAAACAGAATTCCTGGAACTGACAGTCTGTCAATCACTCCCACTGTAACTTCCCCAGTCTTGAGTTGGCACTCCAACCTGATCTTACATAGGGGAACACTAAATTTCTGTCCATCTATCCCACAAATGACCACACTCTCGGGTAACAGATCAGAAAGAGTGCATATTCGCTCATTCTTTACGACTAGTGAGTGGTTAGGTCCTGTATGTCTCGGAACTTCTTGTCCTTCTCCCCCTATTCTTTCTGAGTAAACTTTACCCACAGAGGCAAATTCTTTGTAGAGATCAGAGACTAACTCCAAACCCAGCCCCTGCCGAGGCTGTGCACTTTCTTGCAGCTCTTCGGCCCTTCTTGGGGTCTCTTTTACTATCTTAACTAATGCCACTGGCTTAGCTTCTTTTAACACAGTGCCTTTCCTTAACCACCAGCACTGTGACGTTATGTGTCCCACTTACCACAGTGGAAACATCTGAGGCCTTTCACTTCCTTTCCACCCTCTTGGGCATCTTTTTTTAAACCTGTGGTAAACTCTTACCAGTGCTCTCTACTCTTAGTTTTGTAGTGGGATCTCCCCATCTCCCAACTATTTTCCCTCACAGGATGAAATTCTGGCTGGAAGCCTGTCTTATGCACCAACATATTAATTCTGCTGTTCTTCTCACTTCTTGAACTTTCGATTCCTCCACGCGAATTCTTACCATTGCTAGAAATAAGTTTTTAAACTCCTCCAGCAGAATAATCTCTCTCTTAGAGCCTCAAAGGTCCTATCTATTTTTAAAGCAGGCACCAATCTATCAAAATGACTATATTTAATTCTTTTGAACTCAACATAAGTCTGACCTGGTTCCTTCTTTATGTTTCTGAACAACTGTCTATATGCTTCTGGTGCCAATTCATAAGCACTTAAAATAGCCTGTTTAACCACTTCATAATTTCTTGACCCCTCATCTGACAATGCAGCAAATACCTCACTAACTCTGCCAACTGGTTTAGTCTGAACTAGTATTACCCATAAATCCTCAGAGAACTCCATCTGCCTAGCAATTTTTCAAATGAAATAAAGAAGGCTTCAACATCTTTCTCACCAAAATGTGATGGAGTTTTGACGTATTTGAAAATATCACTGCCTTCTCTTTTAATCTCCATCCTTTTAACTTGATTTTGCTGACTAAGTTGCAACTTTTCAAGTTCACATTCTCCCTCTTTTTCTCTCTCTTCTCTCTCTCTTTCTCTCTCCCTTCTTCTCTCCCTCTTTGCTCAGCTCAGAACCTTCTCCCTCTCTCTTTTTCCTCTGTCTCTCTTTTATCTTCTAACTCCATTTTCCTCAATTGCAATTTAGGGTTTTCTACCTCTACTGCACATGTCTGTTTCTCTGACACACCTAAGTGCTTGAGTAATTCCCTGACAATTTCAGCTTTACTTTTATCCTTGGCCAAATACAAATCTAACTTCTTTGCTAATTCTAAAAGTATGGCCTTTTTCTTTCCTTCTCAACTTTCCTGGTGCATCTGCGAATCATCTTCAAATCCCAGAACCTCTTTAGCAATCTTAAGAGTCATTTCTCTCACTTTTAATTTAATCAACCACAAGTCACCAAAATTAAACAAATTGTCTCACCCATGCTTTACTTAAAGATCTAGGGCACTAACCTGCAAGTGTTTTAATCTGCTGGGAGTTTGTGTAGCCCCCAAATCTATTCAAACCTTTTTAAGCCAGTTCAAATCTCGGATGAAAGCCTCCAAATTGTTACAACACGTGTAAAACCCCCTGCTTAATTTAAACCAGCAACACAGAACAGATTTACCCCATGCGGTAATCTATGAAAATTTAAGAGGCCAAGAACATTTTGAAGTAAAAATTACAACTTTATTTTTTATTTAAAAGTCTAACAGAGAATAATTAATGAACAACTATTTACAACTCCTTCCTTTAACCTATCTTTCACTTTCCCTCTGATTGAAATTTACTAAAAATTCAAATCTCAAAACCAGGCAGCTGTTGAATCTTCTCTTTGTATCTTCCTCTGGAGATTAAGAGAGCTAGTTTTCCAGGCAATCTGCAGATGTTGGTGGCTTGGCAGTTCTCCCTTAACTGTTCAATTTTTCCTGGTCTCTTATACCCACAAAGCATAGGATTGTGCTGTGAGGTAGTTTTGCTAGCTTTTAACTTTCTTGGCACATCTGCGAATCATCTTCAAATCCCAGAACCTCTTTAGCAATCTTAAGAGTCATTTCTTCATAACATCTTCATAATACCATATCAATTATTTGAATGAGAATGTACAAGGCATGATTAGTAAGTTTGCTGACGACAATAAAATAGTTGGTATCATGGACAGCGAGGAGGAAGTTTATCAAAACTTGCAGCAGGACCTTGATCTGCTGGGGAAGTGGGCCAAGAAATGGCAAAAAGAGTTTAAAGCATGCGGTCTTGCATTTTGGAAAGTCAAATCAAGATAGGAGTTTCATGGGGAATGGTCGGGCCTTAAGGAGTGTAGTGGAACAGAGGGATCAGGTTCACGGAATTCAGGTTCACAGTTCTCTGAAAGTGGAGTCACAGGTTAACAGAGCAGTGAAGTAGGTTTTTGGCCCACTTGCATTCATCAGCCAGGGAATTGAGTATAGGCGTTGGGAAGTTATATTGCAGTTATACAGGACATTGGTGAGGCTGCACTTGGAGTATTGTTTCAGTTTTGATCTCGTTATAAGAAGCATGTTATTAAACTGGAAAGAGTGCAGAAAACATTTACAAGGATGTTGCCTGGATTCAACCTATTGGGAGAGGTTGGGCAAGCTAGGATCTTTCTCTTTAGAGTGTAGGAGACTCGGGGGGGGGGGGGGGGGGGGGGGGTGCGGGGGGGAGGTGCTATAAAAGTGTATGAGATAATGAGAGGCATGGATAGGGTGAATGCACTCAGACTTCAAACCACCCCCACCACCGCGCCCCCACCCCCCACCCCACTCCCACCCCATCCCCACCCCAAGGTTGGGGAATCAAGGACTTGAGGGCATCATTTTAGGGTTAGAGAGGTAAGAGTAAAAGGAAACATGAGGGGAAACATTTTTATATAGAGGGTGGTACGCATATCAAATGAGCTCCCAGCGGAAGTTGTTGAGGAGGGTACATTAACAACATTTAAAAGACATTTGGACAAATACATGGATTCAAAGGATTCAAAGGATATGGACCAAGTGCAGGGAAATAATGTTAGTGTGGATGGACCTTTTGGTTGACATAGGCAAGTTTGAGCCAAAGGGCCTGTCTCCGTTTTATAGGACTCTATGACTCTAACGTAACTTATCTGAAAACCCAATCGACTCTATCACAACTTAATAATATACTTCAAATACTTGCAACATCCTATAAACACTCCCTTGGCAAAAAAGATAAAATCAAGCACAGGTTCTTACAGGAAAGATGTCAGAGAGAGAGAGGATCAGCATGAAGCTGTTGCTTTGGGTCCAGCAACTTCTCTGGGTTCCCAGCTAAAACTTGACCAGCAGCTGCAAACAAAACAGCCTGCATTAAACCTAAAACAAATCAGAGAAAATCTGACCCTGAAGAACTGACCACTCCCCTTTTATTATAAGGTTAGAGGGTGGCACAGTGGCTCAGTGATTAGCACTACTGCCTCACAGCGCCAGTGACCCAGGTTCAATCCCAGCCTTGGGCGACAGTCTGTGTAGTTTGTACATTCTCCCCATGTCTGCATGGGTTTTCTTTGGGTGCTCTGGTTTCCTCCCACAGTCCAAAGATGTGTAGGTCAGGTGAATTGGCCATGCTAAAATTACCCATAGTTTTAGTCAGAGGGAAGTGGGTCTGGGTGGGTTACTCTTCAGTGGGTTGGTGTGGACTTGTTGGGCCAAATGGCCTGTTTCCATACTGTAGGGAATCTAATCTAGTTGTACAAGTGTGTTTATTCAACTTGAAAGGCTTTTGACTGAGGCAGTAACTGTTAGCAATAATCAAATTGGTCCTAAACCCATACAAACCAGACAATTAAGAACGTCTGCATTTATGATCCCTCTGAAAAAAAATCAAGGACAGTATTATCTTGTCAAAGGAGCAGTATTGTCGCACGACATCAGACAAATGCTCTTTATTGATAGTCCCTGCTATTAGCATGTCATCCAGATAAATGGCAATCTGGGATAGCCCTTGTAAAATGTTTTTAGATTAGATTACTTACAGTGTGGAAACAGGCCCTTCAGCCCAACAAGTCCACACCGCCCCACCAAAGCGCAACCCACCCATACCCCTACATCTACCCCTTACCTAACACTACGGGCAATTTAGCATGGCCAATTCACCTGACCTGCACATCTTTGGACTGTGGAAGGAAACCGGAGCACCTGGAGGAAACCCACGCAGACACGGGGAGAACGTGCAAACTCCACACAGTCAGTCGCCTGAGGCAGGAATTGAACCCGGGTCTCTGGCGCTGTGAGGCAGCAGTGCTAACCACTGTGCCACCGTGCCGTGTTCTCCGTTATCTGCTGAAAAGTGGTACAAAGCTGATGATACCTCAAATGGCAGTCTCATATATTGGTACAAACCCTTATGAGCATTAATTGCAACACACATCTGGGAATCCTCATCTAACTGTAATTGCAGGTCAGCATGGCTCATGTGAAAGAGAAGGCCCACCCCCCACCACTCCATAACCCCAGCCAATTTTGCATTCAAGTCCTCTATGCAAGGGTTGGATACTTATCCAGCTGCGAGAAATGGTTTACATTTGTTTAAAATTCCCCATGAACCGACTCACTTGGGCTTCACAATCTATATGATTGGTGCCGCCCATTCCACAAACTGAACTGGTTCGATAATTGCTTCGCTTTCCAGCATCCTGACTCCCCCCTCTCCTTTTGCATGTAAGGCAACTGGCATGGAGCAGGACTTGCAGAATAATGGAATTGCTTCCTGGTCAACATGCAAGGTGGCCTTGGCTCCATTGATAGTCCTCAGACTGCCCGAAAAAACTTTCAGGTACTTAATTAAGAGTTCACTCAGGCAGCCAATTTCCAATTGAAAAACATTAAGCCAATCAAGGTGAATCTTTCTCAACCAATTTCACCCCATCAAGCTTAGCCCCAAGCCTTTTATTATAATCAATGATAACGAAACCAACTGCTTCTCATATGAGACTGGAACTGAAGTTAATCAGTTAAGGTTCCCCTGTATAGGTTCTTATTCCAGCTGAGGTCTTATGCAGATTTATGATTGGAGTCAAGTGTGAATATTGTTAAAGACTGTTTCTGCAATCACTGACACAGCTGCCCAGATCCTGAAGAAAATGTTAACCCTTTAACCGAGGCTTGGTTTTACTGTGGGATAGATACTGCCAGGAGTACCATCAGGCATGCTTGCAAATGAAATATCAACCTGGTGAAGCTACAACACAGGAGTATCACATGCCAAACAGAGGCAGCAGTATATGATAGAGAGTGATTCCACATAAACAGGTTCATTCTAACATCTGCAGACAGGTCAAATCCAATTATAAATGCTGGTGGGCAATCAAACAACTAACTGAAGGAGGATTCTGGATTAGTGGTGCTGGAAGAGCACAGCAGTTCAGGCAGCATCTAAGGAGCTTTGAAATCGACGTTTTGGGCAAAAGCCCTTCATCAGCCCTGATGAAGGGCTTTTGCCCGAAACATCGATTTCGAAGCTCCTTGGATGCTGCCTGAACTGCTGTGCTCTTCCAGCACCACTAATCCAGAATCTGGTTTCCAGCATCTGCAGTCATTGTTTTTACCTAACTGAAGGAGGAGGCTCCACTAATATTGCCATCCTTAATGATGGAGGAGCCCAGCACATCAGTGCAAAACTCAAGGTTGAATTATCTGCAATTGTATTCAACCAGAAGCACTGAGTGGCTGCTCTCACCCATCTTGAAGTCCGCAGCATCACAGATGGTAGTCTTCAACTAACTTAATTCACTCCAAAGGATTCCAAGAAAAAAATGAAGGCGTTGGATACTGCAAGGTTTGTGGATCCTGGCAAAATTCCAGCAATTATAGTGAAAATGTGTGCTCCAGAACTTGCTACATCCCTAACCAAGCTGTTCCTGCACAGCTCTAACACAGTCATCTACCTAGAAAAATAAAAAATTGTTGTATGCTCTGTACCCAAAAAAGCAGGTCACATTCAACTCAGCCGAAAGCGTAACTAACAGTATACTTTTGATGATCTGTTCAGTGATGGAAAAGGTACTTGTCAGTGCTATGAAGTGATTTATAATCAGCGATTACTTGCTCGCAATGCTTACATTGGATTCTGCCAGTGTCATTCAGCACCCGTCCTCATTATAGCTTGGTCTAAATGCAGACAAAAAGATTGAAATCAAGAAGTGGGATGAGAGTGACTGCCCCTGACATCAAGGCTACCTTT
The DNA here is from genome assembly GCF_047496795.1 of Chiloscyllium punctatum. Lineage (NCBI taxonomy): Eukaryota > Metazoa > Chordata > Chondrichthyes > Orectolobiformes > Hemiscylliidae > Chiloscyllium > Chiloscyllium punctatum. Next base: position 98,722,365 of record NC_092745.1, on the reverse strand, counting down.
GACCAAGTTTGGCTTGAGGAGGTCTAGCAAAACTGGAGTCAATGAGAATCAGGAAGAAAGCATTCTCCTAGCTGAAATGATGCCGAGTTGAAAGGAAAATGGTTGTGGCTGTTGGAAATCAATCATCTAAACTTATGGACATTACTGCAGGAGTTCCTCAAGGTAGTGCCTCAGGCTTAGTTATCTTCAGTTGCTTCAACTATGATCGCCTCTCCATCATAAAGACAAAAGCAGAATATTCACTGATGATTGCAGAATGTTCAACATCATTCACACATTGACTAATCAGACTGTAGCCATACCTAAACAACAATTGTGCTTTAGCTGATAAATATCCAGTGACATATGTGTCACACCAGTGCCAGGTTTTAGATTAGATTAGTTTACTTACAGTGTGGAAACAGGCCCTTCGGCCCAACAAGTCCACACCGACACGCAACCCACCCAGACCCATTCCCCTACACCTAACACTACGGGCAATTTAGCATGGCCAATTCACCTAACCTACACATTTTTGCATTGTGGGAGGAAACTGGAGTGTCCAGAGGAAACCCACACAGACACGGGGAGAATGTGCAAACTCCACACAGAGAGTCGCCTGAGGCGGGAAATGAACCTGGGTCTCTGGCACTGTGACGCAGCAGTGCTGACCACTGTGCCACCATGCCACCCGCTGTAGGTAATGACTATCTCCAACAACAGCAACTCTAACCATTGCCTCATGTGCCATTACCATTTCTGAAGCCCCTATCTTTAATGTTCAGATAGTTATCATTGACCAGAAACTGAACTGGATGAGTGATGTAAATACTATGGCTACAACAGCAGGTCAGAGGTTCAGAATTCACTAGTATGTAACTCAACTCCTGACTCCCTAAATCCTGTTCACTATCTATAAGGTGCAAGAGAGGAATTTGATGGAATCCTCTCCTGATGGATCCATCTCCAGCAATACATAAGAAGTCAATACCATTTGGAACAAAACTGAAAATGTGCGACAGTAACTCATTTTTGTGCATGTCCATAACAACAGTTGAATGGATAAGGGTGAAGTGAGTTTATGAACTGATAATGTTTAGAATAGACTCCTGGTGGTCTGCATGAAACATGTAGATTTTTAATGCAGAACATGTTAAAATTTTATATAATTGGTGACATCAAGATGTTCTTGCACAGAAACAACACCTCCTTTATAGTTATACCAGGGTGGGGAAAGCCTATATCAGGGGTGGGGGAAGACTCGATTCAATCTTTGGATGCATGCCTCAATAAGCCAGAAAAATGTCACATTCACATCAAACAGAATAGTTGGATTGTTAACAGAGAGTAAACCACAAAGATTGGAAATATGAGCATGTCCCATTTCTTTTTTTTATGTGGGTAAAAGTGGGTAATCTGTTTCTGGGATGGAAGTTAAGATGATTTGTTGTAGTCGGATGAAAGTGAAAGAGAAATGCCAAATCAAGAGTGTGATCTTTATGATGTTGTCGTAAGCCAAATTTGCTAAAAACAAAATCAATGAACTTTTTGTGTCTGATGCCTAAGACAATGAATTTATTGTTTAAAAATGCTTTGCTGTGATTAACATTATCTTTTGTACAATTAGATAATTAAACAGTGTAGATAGAGTGTGACACTGGAAAAAGCACAACAGGTCAGGCAGTATCTAAAGAGCAGGAGAGTTGACATTTCGATCAGCACTCTCTCCAGCATCTGCAGTCCTATCTCTTAGGTAATTAAACAAACAACCAGATTAATAAATTAGCTAATATCTAATTATAAATTCCTCATGCTAAGTATTTTCTTTACAGTTCAAAAAGCAATCACATCCCACTGATGTTTCATAATTTATGCTATGCATTTTTAGAAAAACTTTTGAAGGCATGAAAGATTGGCTAATACAGTTATGATGCACCGTAGATTGGGTTAATTTGCATCTTAACTCCACTTAGGTGCCATAGTTCTTTATCCCCTCATGTCATTGCCAAGCAAAAATCTAACAATCTCCATTCTGAAATTTTCAACCAATCCACCTTCAACAACTTTATTGGAGAGAACGTTGCTGATTACCAATACCTCACCACAATGAAGATTGAAGAAGCTGTTGAACAGATTGCCAACACTCACCTTTCAGTCAGGTATTTGGAGAAAACCTACACCAGTACAACTATGCTCCAGCAAGGAACCATCGTGCACAGTGGTGGCAAATAGAAATGATTAGTGAAGACAATTTGGCAAGACAATAAACATATTTTAACATGTTGTAAAAGCTTAAAAGAGTGACTTAAAAATAAAGGTAAGCACATTTACATGACATTGGACTCTTTTTAATAGTTGCATAAATGTCAAAGTTCATTATGTGAAGATATTGCCAGTTAACAAGGTTATTTTGCCCTTGGTTCTTTTAGAGAGATGTCATAAGGGCAGAGGTGCTGATATATCTGAACTGGCTACTTTAATAATGACTAACAGATGCAGCCTAAGTGAACAATCAGAAGAGTCCTTTAGGATTTTTAAAAAATATATTGCTACAAAGAAAAGGGAGTGGCCACTCCTCCCAGTTCAGGGATTTTTCTAGTTTGGTTTAGTTTTTAGTTTGAGGCTGCTCATCAAAGAAAGACGCTGTGGAAAAATAATGTTCCCGGATTCAACTGAGGTTTTCTTACTGACTCTTTCTCTGACATCTCCCCTGTAAGAACCCGCATTTGAATTTACCTTTTTGCCAAGGGATGTGTTTATGGGATGTTGTAGAAAATTGGAACAGCTCTTTGTTAAGTTAGATCATGTTGGTCAGGTTTTCAAATCGGTGTTATTCTAAATTTGGTTTTCTTTTGCTTGTGTTGCATTCGGTAGTCTGTAAATAAATTCTGTTTTGCTTCAAACTGAGTGGTTTGACCAGCTGCATCACTCCTGGAATATCCACCTTGCACCTGCTTAAAACAGCTAGGAATTAGATTAGATTACTTACAGTGTGGAAACAGGCCCTTCAGCCCAACAAGTCCATACCAACCTGCCAAAGCGCAACCCACCCAATACCCTACATTTACCCCTTTACCTAACACTATGGGCAATTCACCTGACCTGCACAACTTTGGAGTGTGGGAGGAAACCCACGCAGACACTGGGAGAATGTGCAAACTCCACACAGTCAGTCGCCTGAGTCGGGAATTGAACCCGGGTCTCTGGTGCTGTGGGGCAGCAGTGCTAACCACTGTGCCACCGTGCTGCCCACAAATAGTAGGGTCTGGGCTACCTTCTTGAAATGTTTTGAGGGGGTCTGGCCTGGTCCATAACAATTATTACTCCTCTCAAACTGACACAAACCATTGAAGTTTGCACATGTGCCATTAAATGCGGAAGGCCAGAAATTGCTATTCATGATTCTGCATTTCTCCACAAGGTGCTCTGTTAAAATCTCTGCCATGAAAATTACAAGCAAGTAGAAATCACAAACATATGTAACCTTATCTTTATATCATATCAGTCTTGCTGAATAAATCTTGAAAATATCACTGTTCACTGAGGTATAACTGAATGTACTAAGTTCATAATCGCAATTGTGCAGATAAATTGACTTCAAAGATTAAATTTGTAAAAGTCTTCCATTATGAGTTTGTAAAAGTTTGTTTATGATGTTTCAAGGTTCATCTTATTACAATATAAATGTTAAATAAGATGTTAATTACAAGTGAAAATTGCAGTGCATTTAACTTTCACTCTTTTGTCAGCAATGATACTTTAATGTAACTGGTTGCTTAGCCTGCTTGACAACGTCATTGAAAACAAAAAATGCTGGAGATCACAGAGAGTTAGGCAGCATCCATGGAGAGAGAGCAGGCTAATGTTTCGAGTCAAGATGACTCTTCACTGTTGCTGGAAGCCTGCAGATCCCTTTAACTCAGTGACAGATTCAAGCTGACATTGATGACAAGGAGGGAAATTCTGAAACAAATTTGTAAGGAGATCTCAGTTATTGGTAAGAATAATAGGGTGATTATGGTAGAGGATTTTAGCTTTCCAAACAGAGAGTGGGACTGCCGTGGTGTTAAGGGTTTAGATGGAGAGGTATATGTTAAATCTGTGCAAGAAAATTTCTTCAGTCATCCAGCATTCCCTGTACCTACCAGCCTTTCCTTTCACCCTGACAGGAATATACTTTCTCTGGATTCTTGTTATCTCATTTCTGAAAGCTTCCCATTTTCCAGCTGTCCCTTTACCTGTGAACATCTGCCCCAAATCAGCTTTTGAACGTTCTTGCCTAAGACAGTTGAAATTGGGCTTTCTCCAATTTAGAACTTCAACTTTTAGATCTGGTCTGTCCTTTTCCATCACTATTTTCAATCTAATAGAATTATGGTCGCTGGCCCCAAAGTGCTCCCCCGCTGACACCTCAGTCACCTGCTCTGCCTTATTTCCCAAGAGTAGGTCAAGTTTGCATCTTCTCTAGTAGGTATATCCACATACTGAATCAGAAATTTTTCTTGTACACACTTAACAAATTCCTCTCCATCTAAAACCTTAACATTATGGCAGTCCCAGTCTCTGTTTGTAAAGTTAAAATCCCCAACCATAACCATCTATTATTCTTACAGATAACTAAGATCTCCTTACAAATTTGTTTCTCAATTTCCCTCTGACTATTAGGGGGTCTATAATACAATCCCAATAAGGTGATAATCCCTTTCTTATTTCTTAGTTCCACCCAAATAACTTCCCAGGATGTAATTCCAGGAATATCCTCCCGAAGTACAGCTGTAATGCTATTCCTTATCAAAAATGCTACTCCTGGTCCTCTTTTGCCTCCCTTTCTATCCTTCCTGTAGCATTCGTATCCTGGAACATTAAGCTGCCAGTCCTGTCCATGTTTCTGTAATTGCTATGATATCCCAGTCCCATGTTTCTAACATGCCCTGAGTTCATCTGCCTTCCCTATTAGGCCCCTTGAATTGAAATAAATGCAGTTTAATTTATGAGTCCTACCTTGTCCTTGCCCACCCTGACTGTTTGACTCGCTTCTGTTCTAAACTGTATCAGTCTCAGATCGATCTCTTTCCTCACTATCTCCCTGAGTCCCACCCATCTTGCTAGTTTAAATCCTTCTGAGCAGCTCTAGCAAATCTCCCTGCCAATAAATTAGTCCCCTTTCAATTTAGATGCAATCCGTCCTTCTTGTACAGGTCGCTTCTACCCCAAAAGAGACTCCAATGATCCAAAAATGTGAATCTTTCTCCCATACACCAGCACCTCAGCCATGCATTCATTGCTCTATCCTCCTATTCCTGTCCTCACTAGTTCGTCGCACCTAAGGTAATCCAGATATCACTACTCTTGAGGATCTCCTTTTTAAATTCCTGCATAACTCTCTGTAATCTTCCTTCAGAATCTCAACCTTTTCCCTTCTTATGTCATTGGTTCCAATGTGGACAATGCCCTCCTGCTGGCCCCTCTCTCCCTTGAGAACATTCTGCACCCTCACTGAGAAATCCTTGATCCTGGCACCAGGGAAGCAACACACCATTCTGATTTTTCACTGCTGGCCACAGAAACATCTATCTGTACCTCGGGCTAGAGAGTCCCCTAACACAGTTGATCTCTTGGGATCTGACGTACCCCTGAGTGCATTAGAGCCAGTCTAAATATCAGAAACTTGGCTGTTCATGCTACATTCCCCTGAAAATCCATCACCCCCTGCATTTTCCAAAACAGCATGCTTGTTTGAAATAGGGATAGCCACAGAAGACTCCTACACTAACTGCCTACCTCTCTTACCTTTCCTGGATTTAACCCATCTATGTGACTGTATCTGTGATTTTTTTTTTCCTCTTCCTGTAACTGCCACCCATCACATAACATTGCTGTTGCAAATTCCTCATTGCTTCTAACTGTTTCTCCAGCCGATCCATTCAATCTGATAGGATTTGTAACCAACAGCATTTATTGCAGATATAATCCTCAGTAATGTGTAAACTGTCCTTAAACTCCCACATCAGACAAGAAATGCATCACTCTACTATCTTTCACAATCTACAGACCCAGAAAATAACACCATCTTATTCCTCTACAAAACACTGCTCCTGGTTAAAACTATTCACTTATCAATTTCCTCCAAAATCAGTTGTGAGTTTCACTGTTTGTTGATTTTCCCAGATGCACTCTGGTGTCCAGCGAATTCAAATAGCAAAAGCAGTAACTGTGCAGGTTGACTGTGGTGTCAGATCCTTTCTCTCTCCCTCTCCTGCGCTGACCTCAACAGTTGTTTCCTTTGTCTGTACCTCTCCCTTTTTAAAACTGCTGTTGTTTTGACTTTTCTTTTCCACCTGGAATTCAAAGAAATCACCTTCAACACCTAAAATACCTCAAAAAAGGCGCAGCTGTTACAGCCAGAAATTTTTCCCGTCCTTAATTTTGGATTACACAGAATCCTCCTTAAGAGAGAAATCAGGAGGGCAAAAAGGGGACATGAGATAACTTTGGCAAATAGAGTTAAGGAGAATCCAAAGAGTTTTTACAATTATATTAAGGACAAAAAGGTAACTAGGGAGAGAATAGGGCACGTCAATAATCAGCAAGGTGGCCTTTGTGTGGAGCTGCAGGAGATGGGGCAGATACTAAATGCACATTTTGCATCAGTATTTATTGTGGAAAAGGACATGGAAGATACAGAATGTAGGGAAATAAATGGTGACATTTTGAAAAATGTCCATATTACAGAGGAGGAAGTGCTGGATGTCTTGAAATGCATAAAAGTGGATAAATCCCCAGGATCTGATCAGGTGTATCCTAGAACTCTGTGGGAAGCTAGGGAAGGTATTGCTGGGCCTCTTACTGAGATATTTTTATCATCGATAGTCACAGGTGAGGTGCCGGAAGGCTGGAGGTTGGCTAACATGGTGCCACTACTTAAGAAGAGTGGTAAGGTCAAGGCAGGGAACTATAGAGTAAGCTTGATGTCAGCGGTGGACAAGTTGTTGGAGGGAATCCTGAGGGACAGGGTCTAATGTATGTGGAAAGGCAAGAACTGATTAGGGATAGTCAACATGGCTTTATGTATGGGACATCATGTCTCACAAACTTGATTGAGTTTTTTTGAAGAAGTAACAAAGAGGATTGATGAGGGCAGAGCGATAGATGTGATCTGTATGGACTCCCATAAGGTGTTCGACAAGGTTCCCCATGGGAGACTGATTAGTAAGGTTAGATCTCATGGAATACAGGGAGAACTCACCATTTGGATACAGAACTGGCTCAAAGGTAGAAGACAGAGGGTGGAGGTGGAGGGTTGTTTTTCAGACTGGAGGCCTGTGATCAGTGGAGTGCCACAATGATCGGTGCTGGGTCCACTACTTTTCATCATTTATATAAATTACTTGGGTGTGAGCATAAGAGGTATAGTTAGTAAGTTTGCTGATGACAGCAAATTGGAGGTGTAGTGGACAGTGAAGAAAGTTATCTCAGATTACAACAGGATGTTAATCAGATGGGCCAATGGGCTGAGAAGTGGCAGATGGAGTTTAATTCAGATAAATGTAGGTGCTGCATTTTGGGAAAGCAAATCTTAGCAGGACTTATACACTTAATGGCAAAGTCGTAGGGAGTGTTGCTGAACAAAGAGACATTGGAGTGCAGGTTCATAGCTCCTTGAAAGTGGAGTTGCAGGTAGATAGGATAGTGAACAAGGCGTTTAGTATGCTTTCCTTTATTGGCCAGAGCATTGAGTACAGGAGTTAGGAAGTCATGTTGTGGCTGTACAGGACATTGGTTAGGCCACTGTTGGAATATTGCATGCAATTCTGATCTCCTTCCTATTGGAAAGATGTGAAACTCAAAAGGGTTCAGAAAAGATTTACATGGATGTTGCCAGGTTTGGAGGATTTGAGCTATCGGGAGAGGTTGAATAGGCTAAGGCTGTTTTCCCTGGAGTGTTGGCGGCTGAGGAGTGGCCTTATGGAGGTTTATAAAATCATGAGGGGCATGGATTGTGTTTTCCCTGGTATGGGGGTGGGGGGGGGGGGGGGGGTGGTCCAGAACTAGAGGGCATAGGTTTAGGGTGAGAGGGGAAATGTATAAAAGAGACCTAAGGAGAAACTTTACTCAGAGGGTGGTACGTGTGTGGAATGAGCTGCCAGAGGAAGTGGTGGAGGCTAGGATAATTGCAACATTTAAGAGGCATTTGGATGGGTATATGAATAGGAAGGGTTTGGAGGGATATGTGCCGGGTGCTGGCAGGTGGGACTAGATTGGGTTGGGATGGACGGGTTGGACCAAAGGGTCTGTTTCCGTGCTGTATATCCCTATGACTCTATGACTCTAAATCCACACTACAAAGTTTGATGGACCTTTGTGGTAGCTTTCTTCGAATTTAGTGGCTTAATGTTGCCATTTCTCTCCTAACAGCAAAATCTGTGTCAGTGAAGTTCTGTAACAATTATTTACAGAAATTATTGTGGCCTGAAGGAGTTGTTGGAAAATCATACATTTTTATATTTATTCAAAATTACTTATAATGCGAATGATGTGACTCGATAGAACATGCTTTTATTTTACTGTGCTTCAAAATTAAACTATAAAATTGTGCTTCCTTTGCCTATTATTACTGAGTTTGCTATTTGTTATGTTGTTGATTCTCTGTTGCATGCATCTTGTATAAATTATCTCAAACTTGCATATTTTTCACATCAAAACTTGTTATAAAGATATAATAATTCAGATTTCTTCACTTACATGCATTGAATCCTATGCAAACATGAGCACACTTGTGGATGCTAAAAATCTGAACCAAAAACAAAGAGTGCTGGAGAAACTCAGCAGGTCTGGCTGCAGTTGTAATCCATTATCAGAACTGTTCTGATGAAGTGTCTCTGGAATCAAAATGTTAATTTTATTTCTCTCTGTATAACATTGTCAGACCTGCTGAGTTTCTGCAGCATCTTCTGCATTTGCCTCATGTGCACTCTTGAAACCATTGCAGAGTGCACGTAGTAGCAAAGACGGTCATGTCCTTGACACTCATTTTGATGAACTGAAATTGAACTATCGCTGGTAAACAATATTCTAAAATGGCTCTTATAGTAAGAGTTTTATTCTTCTGTTTCTTCCTTGATTGTATAATTTTTACATTTAAACCATTTTAAATACAAACCAATGTATTCTCTTTTAATTGCAAATCATTAATTAAAGATTGTTTTGATGGATATATGTGGTATTCATTACCTATTAAGTACTTACAGTGAATTATAGTCAACAATAAACTAGATGGCATATAGATCATTATTTTAAAAGCACATTTTAAAGCTTCTTATTTCCTTTCTACATTGGTTCTTGTTGACTTCATGGTCTAACTCTCTTAAGGTTTTGGTCACTCAGTAACATTTCAGCTAAGTAGCAATTTTTATAAACAAACTTTGGCACAGAAGAAAACATCAGGTCGATGCACCACTTGAAGTCAAAATTATTCCATGATACGTAAAAACTACTTCAATCAAAAAAAAACTGCAGCCGCTGGAAATCTGAAATTTATTCTTACTTTAAAACAATAAACCTAAAGAACTGTAGATGCTGGAAATCAGATACAAAAATGGAAAACGTGGGAAAAACTCAGCAAGTCAGGCAGCACCTATGGGGAGAAAGAAAAATGTTAATTCCGCTTTCTCTCCACTAGATGTTGCCAGACTTTCTGAGCTTTTCCAGCAATTTCTACTTTTTTAAGAATGAGTTGACAAGAAGTGCAAAATATAGAAGCAACATCTTAATATGTACCACACTACAAGGTAATATAAAATGCTTCACAGTGAATTAAGAATTTCTGAAGTGTAGTCTCCATTGTAACGTATCAGAAGTAGACAATTTGTGCATTTTGCTGCTACAAACTAATATGATAATGGCAAGATAATCAGTTGTTTAATAATAATGGTCAGTTAGAAGACTGTGAATAACTCCCTTGCTCTGCTTCAGTATTGGACCCACTGAGGAAACAGACAAGACTTGTTTCTAAGATGATTTGGAGATGCCGGTGTTGGACTGGGGTGTACAAATCGTGTGCTTCCAATTTAAACCTGCTGGACTATAATCTGGCGTTGTGTGTTTTTTAACTTGCTAAAATGAGTGTTTCAACTTGAAATGTTAAGTTTGTTTTTCTCTCTCCATAGATGTTGTCAGGCCTGTAGAGTTTCTCTATTATTCCCTGTTTTAGTTCAGGTTTACAGCATCTTTTTATTAAAGCAGTCTCAGCCTAGGTTTAATGCCTTATCCAACAGTCAGAACCTCCAGCAGTGTAGCGGAGCTTCCCCAGTAATGCACTGCAGTCAGTTACTACAGTACACTTTGTGAGTCCATATTCACCTGACAATGGAGATAACAAACAATAAGAACGTCGCCATTGGAAGACAAGATCTGGAAAGTCATTCAGCCCTCAAGCCTGCTCAACCATTTGATCAGATCATGGCTGATCTGTAGCCTAACTCCATATATCTGCCCTTTACCCGGGTTCCTTTGCTTAACGAATCAAAAATCTGCTTCAGATTTAAAATGAACCGATCCATCATCCAAAAGATGCTGGATTGAGCAGAATGTGATTTTTAAAAAATCTCTTTTTGCGTTATATAGATATTCGCAGTGTGATTTTTAGAAAACTGCTTATGAAAACGAGGAATGTTGATATGGGAAATGGAAAACATTTCGCTTCACCTTGTAGTCGTTAATTTTTGTTTTTTGTGATTTTTTTTGTTAATGGTTTCTTCATTCTGAAGGGAAGAAACTGAAATTCATTACTTTCTTGAGGAGAATCCCTTCCTGGCGAGTAAAACTTTTGCATTTCTGCACCCAAGCGCTCTCTAAATTGGACAACAATCTCTATTCTCGCTGAAACCTTTGAAAAACAGCCTCACTACTCCAGACCAGATTTAATAACCACCACACAAAGTTTCACAGGATTTCTGAATTATGCCGGCTGTTTAAAGTTATTTAATCATTGAATTATTTGCAGACGGTGTTGGCTTACTGTTGAACTTCACCCCGAGCAAAATCTGCCCAACAGCAGTTACTCCACATGAGATTATTTCTGCCAGGAACCAAAGATATTCACCCCACCAATCTGCACTGCATTCAAATGGAGGAATTTCCAGGCAGAAGAAACTGACTAGTGTGTTCACTCGCTGTTTCGCCATACTTCTGCGTTCATTATAGGTATGTATCTCCTTTTCTGAGTATGATTTATTGGAAACCTTTTCAGGATAGTGTATTTAAGGTCAAAGGCGCATCAATTTTATTTCTCCACAAGCCTCCAACAGGATACAGAGACGTCAATCCCTGTCTAGCCACTTCTGGGAAACAATTACTGCTGAAGAACAAAAACGGATTTGGAATAGCATTATGGCCGTGTCAAAGAGTTACATTTCAAATTTAAAGCAGTTCTGTCCGCCCCTTCCACCCAACTAACCGATTAACTTAATCCGATTAAAGGTAAGGAAGGGATGGAGGTAAATCATCTCTCGGTAGCATATTTTGAATTGGCGACATGTTGGTAGTACCCTCAAAATACTGAGCTCCAACCCCTTCGGTTTCCACACAGATCATGCTCAATTCGGGACAAGTTATACGGCTAGGAGTCACTGGAAAGATCCATTTGTGGAGTAACTGAACTTCACAGTGGTCAGAAATTCTTCGTGGTTTGACAGAAACAGTTAATTCAGTTCATAAGTGTGAAGTTAATTTTGTTTTTTTTGTTCGAAATGTTTCCATAAACAGTGAGCACCCTTTAATATCTTGCAGCGAGCAGAGACAGGAGTCATTTGTATTGCTATCAAACTGAACAGAAAATGCAAAAAAAGCTTGCAAGTGAAGCCCAGAAAGATCGAACAACTTGCTTCCTTCGTCAAAACAATCTATACTTATACAAAAAAAGCATAACAAATGTGTTTTACATTTTATTCATTTTTATATATATATAATCAAAACACGAATACAATGAATGAATTGGAGGTTTTTGGTGACGAAGTCTTAAAACACTGCAATTTGATTACCGAAAACCTTCCATCAATAAAACAGCAGTTAGTTCCAGTGTTTAGATAATTCGGTGTCAACATGAGCACCCCGATTGGAAAGGAAACAAAATAATATTGCACTTTGAACACTTCTTTCAACACCATCTGCATAGAACACGATCTCTTCAGTTTATGTCGAGACAATGAAGTGAGACTTACTTTTTGAGAACTTTTTTTTTCTGACTGCGTTTAAGATACAAAAGTTTTCAAGTATACCTTTTAAAAAAGAGCTGCTGCGTTCTGTTTGTACATGCAAACTAAACAAACACAAATAAGATAGGAAGAAAAAGAGGTTAACAACTTCATCCAAGGCAGTACCTGGTCTGTTTTATTATGAAAACCTTAGTGCCAGTTAAAACCAACGCCCTCCACTTCCAAACAAACAGGTGTGTTTTCATTTAGCTTGTTTCTTGTTAAGTGAGCATTCCTAAAGCAAATAAGCTCCTGTACAAGCGATTTTGCAACAATACAGTTTGGAATTTAAGTATGACTTTGTTTTTATTTAGTTTTGCTTGTGAATTCAGCTTTAACCCAAACAATATAGGCTATATATACATTTAATGTACAACTGGGTCCGGCCCTGTTTCTTTTGCATAAAGGCACCCCCACCCATCCCCCTCCAGCAGAGTTTCGCGTCTTCAGTTGTAATACTTTGTTTCTCTCTGGAAGACATAGCAGGGTGAGCTTTTCACTCTCTCTCTCTCTCTCTCTCTTTAAATACTGAGTAATAATTTAGTGCTTTTTTTTCTTTTAAAACGATCCTTTATATACATAAATTAGTCATTACCCAGTATGAAAAAAATTGTAAATAATTTGATCTGTATAAATAGTGTGTCCGAGTTTCGGTTCTCGCGGTTTACATGTGGCGCTTCATGTGTAAGGCGAGGTGGTCAGACCTGGAGAAGGCTCTCTCACAGAGATGGCACTGGAAGGGCCGGTGACCGGTGTGTTTGCGATAATGGCGAGTTAACTCGTCGGATCGGGCGAATTTCCAACCACAGCCTTCCCAGTTGCAGTGATAAGGCTTCTCACCTGGAGACACAGAGAGGGGGTGGGGGATAAAGCAAGGAAGTTAGTTGGGTGGTGGTGGTGGTGGGGTTACCGTTCCAAAACGCCGACGGCGCGTTTCTTTTTTTTTGAAGCTAACAAGTAGACGTTCCGCCAAGTTTCAGTTGGATTATTTCATGAAGCCGGTGTGTCAGGTTTTGTATCCGCCCAGAAAATAAGACTGCCCCACCTCTTTTTTTTTAAACAACACATTTCTGTTTTTGTTTCTGATTTCCAGCATCTTCTTCATTAGCTATGCTCTTCCTCTAAAGGGAGGACAACCCTATAGTTTGATAAAACTTCACGCGTGACTGGACACGCAACTTAGAACAGAAAAGATAACGCGAAAACAAAAGCCTCAGAGCTGATTATAATTTTTTTCCCCCACCCCACAGCGGTTACATTGCAACGAAGTCTTGCTGTGCCTCAGAGGCCGGCTGGGGGAGGGAGGGCGGTGGATGATGTGGTGATGGGAGAGCTCCTTACCTGTGTGAGTCCTCATGTGGGCCTTCAGATGGGAGCTCTTGGTGTACATCTTGCCGCAGCCCGGGAACTCGCAGTTGTGGGTGGCCGTCCGTTTCCTCGCCCAGGACCGGCGACCCCTCTTGGGTTTGCTGTCATCGGGGGCACCCCCCACCGCCGGGAAGAAGTCGAGCAGAGGGGACGAGGGAGGAGTCAGCATCATCCCGTGCATGCCTGGGTGACCCTTCACCGGGTCTCGGTAGACGTTGAACTGTCCGTGGAAGTGGCCCGGGCTGGGCTGCCCGTAGTGGGGTTGCGGGTGAGGGGGCTGCGGGTAGGCAGCCAGCTGGTAATGCTGGGCCACTGAGAGGTGCGGGCGGCGCTGCAGATCCGCCGCTGCCTGGCACTCCTTGCTGGGCATCATTGGCCCCGATACCAGCCGCTGGTGCCCAAAGGCGTGGCGGCTCATTGACTGGTGGCGAGTGGCAGTCAGATTGGGCTTCTGCTCCAGCATTGGCGCCATGCATTCCGAGGGAGAGCCGGCCAGCATGCAGGACTGGCCGGACTGAGGCTCCCGCTTGATCTTCGGTGCCATGTGCTGAACGTGATCCATTGGCAGGGCTCTGGGGAGCGAGTGGCTCAGGCTGGGCGATCTCAGCTCCGTGTACTCGGTGCTCTCCATGGAGGCTTTGATGCTAAACTCCTGGCCGAGCTCACAGGCGCCGGGGAAGCTGCTGGGCAGGTCCGGGGTGAGGAGCTCGGCCACCAGGCTTTGGTTGGGGCTGCCCGCGAAGTTCTGGCTGCCGTAGTTGGCGGACGGAGGGTACGGACCATCGCTGTCATACACGGTGCTGCAGCTCTCCGGGGTCTCGGGGAGAGGGTAGGTGGAATGGTGGCCCCCTGAGCTCCTGGCCTCCGAGCCCATCGTGTTGGACAGAATAAAGTCCAAGTCCACGAACTTCCCCAACTCGTCGTCTTCCTTTTTGATAGAAGGGGCTTCGAGCAAGTTAAAGGCAGCGCTGTTGACAGGTCTGATCTGGTAGCCACACTTGGAGACGGACTCGTCAACCTTCCACCTCTGCTGGAAGCGAAGCGAAAAACAGTGAGTGGATCAGTGAGGTGTTTACACACACACACATATACACAAATATAGGACTATACTGTAAGGGAGCGTCGTTCCCCCCCACCCCCCCACTCCAACGAATGTGGAGTCATTTGATGCACTGAGCTTACCAAACCCGCCCAACCAGTTTGTCCTTCTTCAAAGTGCCGGCTTTAAAAAAAAATTGCAGTCAATTGACAGGAGTTGGCGATATATGACAGTCAGAACTCACCTGATTCAACCTCTTCCCCCCTCCCCCTTGATCTACGACATTCCTTATGCTAATTCCCTTGAACACACGGATATCTCCAGCACAGCTTGAGGAGGAACATGTTTCGTTCCCATTTAAATTCGTTCCTGGTTTTACTTTCAGCACCGTATGACTACTGACACTGGAACCCCGACCCATATCAGTCACCCTCAAAGATCAGTCCTTTTCATAAACGTGGATTTCAGAATTTGCCTTTCAACAACTCATTAGTGACAGTGGGAGATGCTGCCGAGTTAACGAACAACTTACAACGAGAGCGATGTGTGAATCATGATTAGAGCTGTGTGAAGCGAAACTCCAAAAGATTACAACACACTTCGAAGTGACAGACAGGTCCACACTGAAAGATCGCCCAGTAATGATCTATTAAATACCGTGCAACTGTCCACAGCAGCGATGTTTAACCTTGCTGCAGCTTTATTGTAACACGGCTGTGCATGAACTGCAAGTTGGTATAAATTGACAGGTTAGCAGCTTGCACGAATGGTTAGTGACTAAAGCAGCCCCGTTTTAGCACAGAATGCAACTAGTAAAATAAACAAAGTTTCAGAAACAAGATGCAACGAAAATAAAGTTAAAATAAGATGCACAAGTGGAATGCAAATCTATCTTAGCACAGACGTCAGGTTTGTAACACTTACATTGATGATCTCGGTTTGTTTTTGCACCAATGTTTCATGACTGGCAAAAGTTGCAAATGAAGGAAGCATGGTGTCTGCCAGGGCCATTGCTACCTCCTTGACTGAAGAATGCCTTCACCACAGGGAGGCAAGTAGAAACGAACCAGCTTCTGGTTTGTACTTCCACCGGGTAACGCGGAATGTGTGAAAAGAAGTTTCTGTCTCGAATAATCAGTTCACAACTGTTTGCCCAACTTTGGGAGTGGGACTTGTTAATACGCTATGCTCCACCTGATTGGCTGTGAAGCTAATCAATATTAATACAGGTGATGAATAGCTCTGCAGGAATTATCCAATCCCCAGCGGCCAACTCCAAAAAAAAATTAAGTCTCTGACATCCCATTGGAGGGATTCTGGTTCATGAATATGCAGCACCTGAGAGAGTGGGTGGAACAGACGAGTCACGATTGGTTGCTCATTCCTTGCAACCTTCCATTGGTGTGGGCAGAGTTCAGGCTGTTTGTTTTGAAAAAAACTTATAGTTTTGTCCAATGGTGTCGCTAATGTCACAGAAAGAGAAGGCAAGCAGTAAGCGCACTGACGTGATCTAAATTTAGTGTTGGTATAAAAGGGGCTTTGGGGGAGCGGAGAGTGAGTCCACCCAGAAGCTTTACTGCCTTGACCAGGGTCGTTGTAACCGCTGGACGGGCTGCCACCGCCAAACACAAGCTACATTCTCCAAGTCTCCACTGTAGGCAGCTTCGTTGTGTGGTCTGCCACTGAAGTTCCGAGAACTTTTCTTCACATACCTTTCAAATAGATTGACATTTACAACTTCACAGGGAGGTAGCTGAAACCATATGTCTTGTTGCAATCGCCAATACAACAATTATGTAATATTGGTTCTCCGATTCAAGCTATTATTTTTGTTATATTTTAACTCATCTCCTCCGCAGAAAGTCAAAGTATAACTTTTTAAAACATTCCTCAACCTAAATCATCTGTATTCGCGTTGATGCAGGTCATGTTCAATTTACCAAGGCAAGCCTTTCGCTTTTACGGTTGGTTTCAATACAGTCGGAAACGTTGTACCCGGTAGTAGATCACACTCACCTGTAACACTGTCCCCTACACATTCACACACACACACCTGGAACACTGTCCCCTACACATTCACACACACACACCTGTAACACTGTCCCCTACACATTCACATACACTCACCTGTAACACTGTCCCCTACACATTCACATACACTCACCTGTAACACTGTCCCCTATACATTCACACACACACTCACCTGTAACATTGTCCCCTACACATTCACACACACCCACTCACCTGTAACATTGTCCCCTACACATTCACACACACACACACCTGTAACACTGCCCCCAACACATTCACACACAATCGCCTGTAACACTGGCCCCAAAACATTCACTCACCTGTAATACTCTCCCCTACATATTCACACACACACACACACTCATCTGACATGCTCTCCCCTACACATTTACACACACACTCACCCACTCACCTGTAATACACTCCCCTGTATATTCACACACACACCTGTAGCATTTTTTTTCGAAATCATTGAACAGCCTTCTAATAATTGCGCCCATCCCGGTTATATGGTAAATATAAAAACAGAACTTCGAAGGTCAATTTTATTTTTGCCTGCAACGCTCCTGAATCGAAAGCGTTTCGTTATTAGGGAGATGTTAAAGTGCTGAGGTGGAAGCGGACCAGTCAAGTAGTTTTCTGATGTTACGGCCAGCTTCATATTCGATTATATCGAATGAACAGCACATACCAATTTGTTGAATTAAAAACACATTTTATCTTGTGTTGTCGGTGTTAACAAGGAAATACATTTATCTATCTCGCGTTATTATAATCAAACAAAGTAATAACGTCTGGCAACGATTGCCGTCATGTTCATTGGGGGAAATGTTTTGGGTTTATTTGAAGCTGTACTGATCACTCTCAGGCTCATCAAGACAGAGAAAAATGCAGCCAGGCTTGAAACGCGCTCATGTTGAGCTTCCGGGAGGATCGACACTGTCTCTTCGGCATTTATTTTTATATAGTTAGTGTGCAAACGGGATGGACACAATGCATTACATTAGAATTAATGAAAGCAATGAAACCAACCAGGAAGCAAAAGTAACTAACAATATCCACTATAGGAGTAAAGGTCTTCCCAATTGACAACAGTGCAACTTTGGAGGGTACGTGACAATCTGCTAGTGACAGCTTGCAAGATTTTACAAAGAAACGACCACAGAACAATGCTTCACAGAGTTCGCAGGCTGCATTCACATGCTGAAGAAGTCGAATGCATTAACAAAAGCAGTCTCAGAAACACATGCAAGGTTTTGACTGTGCGCAGCCTTCTCCTTTACTGTGGGATAACCCTGACAATAAGGAATACGAAGGTCTTAACGGCTTCACTAAACTAGCTGCGCCCAACTCCCATTAAGAGCACCTCCATGAATTTCGTTTTAAATTTTTAACATCTTGCCTTCTCGTCAAATACACTTGTTTTGAAGAGAAAGTCAATGAGGAAATCAATGAGTTGTTGCGATTAAAAAAACGTTTCTTTTTTGATGAAAAGAATGCTATAAAGTGTCTGGCAACAATGTGTTCGGTTTACATGTGTTAGCATCTATTCGTCCAAAACAGTTCAGCACTCGGATTCCGTTGGCGCTTACTGTATTTTCAGGTGCCACCTATTTCATTGAGTGAGCTATTAGGTGTTATATAAAGCTTTCCTTCCACATCCCTTCCCATACTGCAATTTGTAGCAAAACCTAACAATCTGTAATGACATCCTCCATGCGGAATCTATTCTTTTGAATGACTTCCAATTTCATTTCAAGCCAAATAAAATGAAAAGTTACCGTTTTCGTTTAAACTGTGAGAAAACCTTTTAGTTGACTTAATACCAGACAGACATGTTGCAAAAGTGCAAATAAATTATATGGTACACATTACTGCAGTTCGGTGTCTATATAATTTTAAAAGAACCAATTTTATCACTAACGTTTGAGACAGTCATTAAAGATTCTGTAGGCCAATAGATCAGCAACTCACATATTGATCATTCAAATAAATAATGTAGACCGTGAACCGGTACCGTTTTTTCAACAGGAGAAAGTGGGGACTGCAGATGCTGGAGATCAGAGCTGAAAATGTGTTGCTGGAAAAGCACAGCAGGTCAGGCAGCATCCAGGAGAATCGACGTTTCTTGAAGAAGGGCTTATGCTGTGCTTCTCCAGCAACACATTTTCAGCTCCGTTTTTTCAACAACTTGTCAGCTTTGGTACTGTAATTAATCTTTAATCATGACACAACAAAGACAATTGAGACATTAGACATTACCGAAACGGGACCAGACTCCTTTATTATACTAAACACCTGAACACAAACATTCCAACACACACACACGCAATCACAAACTGCAACGCCCCCAGCTCTCACAAAAAACACACACTTCAAACAAAAATACACAGAAACACATATCCCACCAACGCACACATAACACAGAAGTGCACATAAATCCCAATTTACACATATATACACAACTTTCAACAAACACACATAAGTAAACACATACCTCAACAAAGACTCGAAGGCATATAGCCCTCAACCCAAACACATATAGACAACGGAAATCGCTTTCTTCAAAAAGCACATAGATATAAACACGCGCAGAGAAACGCGTGCATATCAAATAGACACAGGAAAATACGCACCCTCCCTAAACACAAATATACCAGTAAAACCCACAGTCCACAGACACATAGCACCCATAACCCCCAACAAACACAGGTAAACATGCATAACCTCCAATATTCACTCAGATAAACACACAGAACTGCCAAAACTCTCTCACACACACACAGACACAGAGACCCAGACACTCACACATAAACACAGATAGACCCCGACACACACACATATAAACACACAGAACCCCAACACTCATACACAGAACCCTCAACACATACATATAAATGCACACAGACCCTGATACGTACAACACCCAATACACACATAAACACACAGAACCCCCAACACACAGAATCCCCAACACACACACATTAACACACACAGACCTCAATATTCACAAGCATAAATACACGGAAACCCAACACACACACATAAACACACAGACCCTGACACACAAGCCTAAACACACACAGACCCCAACACTCACACACATAAGAACAACACAGACCCCAACACACGCTCATAAACACACAGAGCCCAACATACACATAAACACACAGACATGACACTTGCACACATAAACACACACAGACCCCAACATTTGCACACATTAATACACACAGACGCCAACACTCACAGGCATAAGCACACAGAACCCCCAACACTCACAACATAAATACACATAGACCCCAACACTCACACACATAAACACACAGACCCTTCAACGCTCACACACATAAATACACACAGACCCTGACACACACACAGAAACACACAGACCCTGACACTCACATGCATAAACACACACAGACCCCAACACTCACACTAATAGTACACACAGACCCCAACATTCACACACATAAACACAGACCCTGACACTCACACACATAAACACACAGAGACCCCAACATTCACACACATAAACACACAGACCCTGACACTCACACACATAAACACACACAGACCCCAATATTCACAGATATAAACACACAGATCCTGACACTCACACACCCCAACACTCACATAAACACACACAGACCCAACACACACATAAACACCCAGAACCCCCAATACTCACAAACATAAATACACACAGAACCCAATGCTTCAAACATAAACACACAAAATCCCAACACTCGCACACATAAACACACAGACCCTGACACTCACATGCATAACACACACAGACCCCAACACTCACACACATAAGTACACAGAGACCCCAAAACACACACATAAATACACACAGACCCCAGTACTCACACAGATAAGCACACAGAACCCCCAACACTCACAGCATAAATACACATAGACGCTGACACTCACACACGTAAGTACACACATACCCCAACATATACACATAAATACACACAGACCCCAATGCTTCAAACATAAATACATAAAGCCCAACACTCACACACATAAACACACAGACTCTTCAATGCTCACCCACATAAATTCACACAGACCCCGACACACGCACAGAAACATACAGAACCTTCAATGCGCACACACATAAATACACACAGACGCCAACACACGCACAGAAACACACAGAACCTTCAATGCTCACATACATAAATACACACAGACCCCAATACTCACAGACATAAACACACAGAACCCCCAATACTCACAAGCATAAATACACACAGAGCCTGACACTCACACACATAAATACACACAGACCCCAACACACACATAAATACACATTTATCCCAACACACACATAAACACACAGAGATCTCAATACTTACAAATATAAACATGCAGAACCCACAACACACACACACATAAACACACGGACCCTGACACTCACATGCATTAAGACACACAGACCCCAACACTCACACACATAGCACACACAGACCCCAACACACACAGGTAAACACACAGAACCTTGAACGCTTACGCACATAAATACACACAGACCCCGACACACACATAAACACACAGAACCCTCAACACTCACAAACATAAATACATACAGAGCCCAACACACACACATAAATACACACAGACCCCAACACTCACACACATAAACACACACAGATCTCAATACTTACAAACATAAACACACAGAACCCCTAACACACACACATAAACACACAGACCTCACTACTCACACACATATTACACACAGACCACGACACACACATAAACACACAGAAATTTCAACATTCACACACATAAATATACACAGACCCCAAAGCACATATAAACACAGAACCCCCAACATACACACATAAATACACACAGATCTCAATACTCACACACATAAACACACACAGACCCCCAACACACACACACATTAACACACAGACCCCCAACACACACACACATTTACACACAGACCCCAACACACACACAGAAACACGCAGAATCCCAACAAACACACATAAACACAGAACACATCCCCTCGCCACACACATAGGCCTAACACACATAGAAATACATGCATACCAACACACGCAAACACATACTGACGCATCAATACACATGCAGAAAAAAAAACATGCAGGCAGACCCTGTCCAGAAGTCAACGCTTGTTCACTCAAATAATTGCACTTGACCATGGAGTGATGGAAAAACGAGACATTGTGAGCTGCTTTGTCAGTTTGGGAATGGTGGTAAATGTTGGGATTGGAAAGTGGGGCTGGCAGAATGTTGTGCGGTGATGATTGTTGGCTGAATTGGTATCCGTTTATTATAGATATTCCAAACCGAGCAACTACAATTAATAGACAAATAGTCTTCTGTCGTTGAAACAACCGAACGTCAATCCGTAATTAAAGAGTATTTTAATGCAGTTGTTATAATTGTTATCACTTAACATATTATTCAATCTGATCTGCTCCAGGGCTAAATTCAGTCTTTTTGATATGGAGAAATCGAAAATACAAAGAAGTGACTCTTAACCTTGAATTAATTTATTCCTATCTAGCATTTGACAGTTCCCCAAGTGGACCCAAAGAATCTTATCAGGGCAAGAGTTGAAGATTACAGCCCGCTGTTTGTCAGCATGAAAATACTCCGTGAATTATATGGAAAATTGCACCGCAAAACTACAATAAATGTTTTTTTTACACATTAAACTTGACAGGATTGTGGTAATGCAAATTGCCCGCAAAACCTTGAATATATTTATTTTAGAAAATGGAAACATTTCTTTTCAACTTTCAGATATGTCAAACTTAATTCAGTGTTACGACGTTCATCTAGGTTAGGGTAATCAGATGGGTCGATGTTATGTTGCATATTCTGATCTCGTTTGGATGTGGAACTGAGAATGCGAATCCTGGACAATATAACTAAACAAGGGCCATTTATTATTGACCCAAAAGCCGTTTCAGTGTGGATTCTATGGTAAATCCGTGAAACATGACGAATTTAAAAGCATATTAATGCACTACTTTTGAATCAACTTTTATGGGGACTGTATTCCTATGCAACACTTATCCTCAGTCGTACATATTTAAATTTACCAGACTTCAGGGCATTGTATACATTTAGTATATTGGCAAGAACACTTATCAGCGTGGTCAGCACTGACAGGATATCTTGCTGTTCGATGTTCATATCAATAATTTTAGTTGTTTGAATAAATAATAGATCTCATAAATCACAGCAAAAAGCGACGCCTCTATTATGGAAAGCGAATATCAGCATTTTGAAGTGTTCATTTCTTTACTAAGATTAATGCTGAATTATAGGCATTAGAATATATTGTGTGCAGTTTGTAAATTTACAAGAGTTCACAACCAATGCCCCTGTTTGCGGAGAAAATAAAGCGCATTCGTTTGTGTGAACGTGAGAGAAGGAGTTTCGAGAGCCGAGTCCAAAGCTGTGTTGTGGTCGGAGTTCCTCGCCTTCTCTTCTCTTTATATACCCCTGTTATTTTTAACCTAACTACGCAAATCATAATCAGAATGTGGCATTGTTTTCTTCGGGACCAGAAGGAAATGGGAATGTTGCGAGTTTCCTGATGGAGTTTAGGCTCCGGCGTGTGACAGAGACAGTGACAGAATGAGGGAAATTGGCTCAAATCCAGCTTTAACTTTCACTAGTAAAAAAAAACAGAACCACCGAGCGGTAGAGCCAGCATGCTCCTCTTAACGCTAGTTAAAATGGAATGGCAAGGGCAAGATTTCTTTTGAATAACGTGTCCAATAAAACGTTATTAAATAGGACCTGGAGACATGAAAAGAGTCAGGGATATTGATGCGCTGATTTCGAGCAAGGTATGGCTTTTAGAATGAAATTAGACGGTCTGAACAGGCCCAGTCAAATTGTGGGAATCAGTCTAGACCATTAGTTTTCGAGGCAGCTCTCGAATGTTCTCGACCATTGAATGAGATTAAACATTTTAAAACTGTACCTTGGGAGCCCCGGTGAAAAAGCACTTGGGTCGGCCCTTCTGACCATAGAACTAAACCCTTCCAGCTGACTTACCGAGATCCATTCTGGCGGTGTTAACTTTGGACAAGAGGTTATCCCATCAGGCGATCCACCTGATCAGACATAGGCCTGGCATGTGAATTCGGTTGTAAGGGTTTCTGGGTCACTGGTAAATACTGTATCCGAACGAAATAATCTCAAAACAAACTATCAGCTCTGCCTTCAGATGAAGTGCCGGCTGGTTGCACACTCCTTTATTTGACCTGCTCCAAACAGAGTGCTCCTTTTTAAGACAAAGAGGTTTGTCATCAATGGAGAGTATTCTCCCAAACCACATGAAAAGTTACTCCAGATGTGAACATTTTTTCCTTCAAAAGCAATATTTATTCTTAAATGTTTGAAAGTACATGACATAACATGGGGCGTTAGGAGGTTGAGAGGTGACTTTATAGAGGTTTGCAACATAATGACGGGGATGGACAAGGAGAATGGTAGGTGGCTTTTCTCTGGGGTGGGGACTTCAAGACTAAGAGGCATTTCTTTAAGGTGAGAGGAGAAAGATTTTTTAAAAAGCTCATGAAGGGCATTTTTTTCATGCAGAGAGTGGTTCATGTATGGAATGAACTGCCTGGGGAAGTGGTGGATGCTGGTACAGTTACAACATTTAAAAGATATTTAGATAAGTTCATGAATCAGAAAAGTTTGGAAGGATATGGGTGAAGTGCAGGCAGGTTGGAGTACTTTAGTTTGGAATTATGGTCAGCACGGAGTGGTTGGACCGAAGGATCTGTTTCTAGGCTGTATGACTCTCTGGCTCTGTAACAGTTCAGTTCAATACTTTTCTTTCATTTTCTGTTAATCCAGTATGAAACATACTGATGGGTCTCTACATTTACAATTATAGTTTAGATTTATGCCAGTTTTATGTGAAACATTCTCTTGTGCTTATGGTGCAAGAAAGGATTATATGTGTACCCAAACCTTTGGTTTATTATGGTGGGAGGCCTTAGTCGGTGGGTTTTTCTTATTCTGCTTCTGTGCGGGTTACACGAAGTCTCAGCTCACCCTTCGGGACATGATGAAATAATGTGAAGAGTGGCATTGTTCTCTTTGCATCAAAGGCAGATGGAATACTGGTCTGCATTAACTAGATGATCATATTTTATCCATGTTATACTGTCAACTGGAGATCATGTGTGTGGGGCAGAAAGTTGCAAACATCAAGAGATTGAATTTGTGGACCATTTCATCTAATTGCTTCAGAAATAACTGCAATTAAAGAACTTGCATTTATTTTGATCTTGATGTAAAATTCAATGCACTGAGTAATCGATTGTGACTACTAAGAGTAATTTGAGTAGGTTGAGTACTAAAATATATTGGTTTGCCCACATGACATCCAGGTTGTTCATGGACATATATACAAACCATGGAGGATAGGAACTACATTTAAAGTTTAAATTGTAGGATTTTTACCTTTGTTAACTCATGCAACCAGACTTTGAAGATCTGAATTAGGATTTAAATATCAATGAGGTAACTGCTTCAAAAACATTCTCTCTTAAAAAAAGCAGTCCATAAAATCTAAGCAGAGTGAGCTGGGAAGTATGAATTCAAAAAATAAATATGATTGAGCTCTCTAGCTACAAGGGCAGGACGGTTAAGGCACAGGATAGTGATTTTTCTGGAATCAACATTGGATTTAAAGTTTCAGACTATAAACTCAACACCCATTTTGTTTCCTTTTTTTTGTCTGTCATGGCTTTCTCTTAATATTGGTTCCAAACAGTAGCACACCTGCTCCAGATACACTTTTGTTGCTTTGTTTCCTTTCTTTGCATTTTAATACTTTCTGTTGGTCCTGTAAGACTAACATTTACATAATTTAATATCATGTGCATACCAAAATATTATGAATCTTGCTTTTAGCTCTTCCATACCCTCTCCTTGCTCAAAATTGATTACATCTCTCAGTTATCCCACATTGGTTGAAAGGTCATTGACCTGAAAGGTGAACTATGTTCTCCCTCAACAGATGATGCCTGATCTGCTGAGTACTTCCAGCATTTTCTGTTTTAATTCAGAATTGGGCCAACTGTCCAAAGGTAGGTCATCCCGTCATTGCAGTTTTTGTAGATTGCTACCTGATTAGGCACCCCATTAATAATAATGACTCTATTTATCATTACAATGGCCAGTCAATGCACCATCAAAATGAATTAGGCTTAGCTCACTGTACTATACCAACAATGTTAGTTAAAAGGAGGAGCCATACTTCGCTTGAAACATTAACTCTGTTTCTCTCTTCACAGATGCTTCCAGACATATTGAATTTCTATATCACCTTCTGTTTTAGTTTAGTTAAGGGGAGCATTGGAATAGCTGAAAATGTGTTGCTGGAAAAGCGCAGCAGGTCAGGCAGCATCCAAGGAACAGGAGAATCGACCTTTCGGGCATCAGCCCTTCTTCAGGAAGAAGGGCTGATGCCTGAAACATCGATTCTCCTGTTCCTTGGATGCTGCCTGACCTGCTGCACTTTTCCAGCAACACATTTTCAGCTCTGATCTCCAGCATCTGAAGTCCTCACTTTCTCCCGGGAGCATTGGAATAGTCAAGCCTGCAGGTGGCAAACATACAGGTGAAGTTTTCAGCAGAATGTGGGCTGATGCACAAAGGTGGAAATCAAAGATCCTAGTTTGTCAGATCGGCAAGCAATGCCTACCATTGCAAACATGTGGTTGGGTAGATAGCTGCCACAATATTCCTTTCAGTGATCATTCTACAGGGCCTATTATTGTAAAGTATTACAGGAAAACCACTAGGTAGTCTAACAAGAAAAGGGTCTTGTCTTAAATGAGATATAATATGTTATATGATAGCAATCAGGTACAAGTTGTTAATAAGCTGGACATTGTTACTCAGATTATTGGGTGACTTAGGAGACAAGGTCTGCTCCTTACAACATCGTAAGATGTTCTGTCTTTCCCCACCCAGTCCTTATGACATCTTCAGCTTTGGTGGAGTTCAATTCAGACTTCAATGTTAATTCATTCAGAACCATAATCTCATACAATGATGGTAATGGAGAAGATATAGCATCAGAAGTTCATCTCAAGTCAAATAAGATCATTGTGACTTGTCTGAAATAACATCAGACAGATACTTAGGAGGATTCGGGAACAGGATGTGTGGCAAGAACTGAAGATGATTGCTATAAGTTTTCAAATAGTTAATTGGAAGAAGCTTTTGCTTGCTCAATACCACATGGTGGTTAAGCATCAGGACAAGCCATCTAGTAGATAGTAGAAAGAGGTAGTGGTGATGAGGAGATAGGTGTTGAGAGTGGAATGTGACATGGAATTTTTCAGATAGCGTCACTAAGGGGCATGCGTTGATGTGAAATGAGCCAAGTATAGGTCTTTGGGCTGAACAGCAATGCCAGAAACAAAAATATGGAAGTGGAAAGAGAAAACAGTTGCAGAAGATTCTTTAGTGACAACTGGATAAATAAAAATGAGACCAGCGAGGGTAGTTCCTCCCAGCTGAATGATGGAGGAGAGGCTTTGGATGCAGATGACATGTCAAAGGCTGCACAGAGGTCGAGAAGAAATTGAGAGCAAAGAAACAGTGCAAAACCAATATTGGTCCTTTGAGGCAATAGAATGCACAAAGTTCTCATGATGTTTGTTTTAGCTATAATACAGATATTTGCTAAATTAACCTACTGAGACACTAATCGTTCTTTATTCAATGCTAAGTCATTTTAATTGCAATGAAAGCATGAAAATAACACATAGTTTTTTTCTTGTTGTTCCCAAGTAAGTAACGTTTAATGAAGAGGAAGTTCTATGGCAATGGGAAAAGTAATTAGTGAGATGTTTGTTTGTGAGACAGACGTACACAGAACAGCAGTCAGGCTATCACCTCCATCAGTCTCCTGCCTTCCAAACACATTAAAGCAGCTCTATAGTTTAGTTAGCCTGATAACGGCAAACAGTTGGTAAATCATGCTAAAATATCTTAGGATTTCGTATGATGTGGTAAAACTTTAAAACATTTTTTGTAAACAGAAAAAAATGACTACCACGATTATTTACAGAAAATATTACAAAGCATCCTAACAACAGCATAAAAAACATGGAAGAATTCGATTTGAATCTTCGATTTGTTGCTGAATAAACAGTAAATGTATAATTGCACAGATATTAAATTACAGATTTAACTCGATTACATGGAATCGGTGGCTAGGGATTTCAATTGATTCTTTCCCTCTGTAGTTTAGCTTGAACACTGTGTACTGTTTGTTTATTTAATTATCCATGTACTAACTTTACAAAGGTTGTATCTCTCTTCTCCCTTCCTACAAACATAGTTTATTCATTAGTTTGTCTTTGGGTCAGGGAACATTTTACTGCCTGAAGAAGTAGATCCTCTTTGGTCTTGTTGCTTTTATGGTGCCTTGGATTTTTGTTAGGTTGTTCTAAACACTGAGTCTTTTGCACCAAGATTTACCCTTACACTTCCTCTTTTCTCTTTATAAATTGTCTTTACTAGGAATGGAGGAAGGGAGGAATGGAATAAGGATCGCATTTTACAGGTAAAGAGACTGTATCTTGTATCAGTAGAAATTGGGCAGTGATATAAGGAGGATCACAGTAGCAATGAGCTCTGGGCTAGTAAACTCTGGGGTGAGTTACATGCCAGGACTTGTTAACCATGAAAATTATGCTTGTGATATTGGCAGACAAGTGACTAGAGCCCAATCTATCTCTTTGAAAAAAACTGTTTAAGTAGTTCCAGATTCCTACTTTGTCCTCATGGACCAGCAGAAAAACCTCCACATCTTCTCTACATTCGCCCCCATTCCCCACTCAATTCCCCCTCAAAACCCGGTTCTTTTTGCAACTATCTCGAATTTGACATAAATCATCATCCAACTGCAAAGTTTTGTCCCTTTTTATGCTATCAAAATCGTTCATAATTTTGAACATCCATATCAAATTTCACTTAACCTTCCCTCACAATTCGCTATTCTCTAGTTTCTCCACATAACTGAAGGTTTCACTCCACACATCTTTCTGGTGAATCTTCTTTTTCATTCTCTAAGACTATGATGATTGTGTTAAAAGGATAATCGCCAGAACTGCTCTAACTGACTGATAAAGATTCAGTCTAACTTTCTCATTACAACACTCTACCAATATTTATAAAGCCAAGCATTTCATTTTGTTTTTTAAGAGTTTTATCAAATAAATCTGCCACCTTTAAAGACCAGGAAACTCTATTCTCGCACCTGCTTTGAAACTGTATCATTTGATTTTTATCATTTCACCTCATTTTCTTCCCAACATCACATCTTTCTGCATTTAATTTCAACTGTCATCCATCCATCTGCTTCACCAGCCTGACTATGCCCTTGTGACATCTTCTGTGAAGCTTTTCATTGTTTACTACAATTCTAAGTTTTGTGTCATCTGCAAATTTTGAAGTTTTGCCCTCATTTCTGAGCCAAGAGAAATATTATGTATTAAATGGAAGAGTAAACTTAATATAGAACCCGGGGGATATGCTTTTGACAATCTGAAACACAACTGTTCACTGCTATCTCTGCCATCTGTCTCTTCGCAACTTGCGTATCTGTGCTGCCACTGCCTCCTTAACCCAATGTTTGAAGAATTATTTTTCTTCTGGCAGTTGAGTTTAATCTTTGTACAACTGGCACAATTTGTTTATGTATGCATATTATTGATAATAAGTGAAAAGCTGAATGCAAAAGATGCAAGCATACTGGAAATGTCCATTTTAAAAACTGATCTTCAATTCCTGGAAACTGTTTATTGGTAAATGACTTATCTCTACACTGAGATAGAACACACCCAGGCAGTCAACCAACACTTTAGAAACTTAACTGAAAGCTCCAAGAGTGTAAAAAATACTAAAGAATATATTAAACTCAAGAAGGGGCTACTACTAAAGGCCAAATTTAATGATCCAATGAAGGAGTGTCCACCTGGCTAAATGCAGTGTCATCTCATGAAGGAACAGAAGTGAATTTCAGCATGTAATGGTTTGACACCCAAGTCACAGATTACAGTTTCAAATGTCAATGCAAGCTTGCAATTTTGTGTAAGAGAAAATCAATGAATACTATAAGTTTCACCATTGTGGACCTTAATCCTCTAGTGGAAAATTGACACACAATTTATTGGGAAAATATGAGTGCATTTAATGTACACAACCTTATTGGTGGATATAATTTAAACCAAAAGCCATTTGTGGCAAGGAAAAGATGTACCATGAGTTATGAATCTCCACAACTGCTGAATCATTTGTGATCCTCTGCTGTTCACCTTACACAAATGTCAAATTACAACATTAGTACTGTACAACAAAATCAACCTGCTGCAGAGCAACAATAACTCCAAACAACACCATCTTACATTAACATAGCACTTTTGATGTAGTAAATTATGCCACAGCAGTATATGGACTGATACTAAACAGAATATATACCTAGTCATATAAGGCAATATTTGGAGAAAGGAATGAAAGCAATTTTAATGAGTGTTGTCAAGGAGGCAAGAGATGAGAACAGATGGAGTGGGATAGGGAAGGAATTCCAGAATTTAGGGTATTCGACTGCATGCAAGATAATCTCCTCCAGAAACTGATTGTGAGTTATCTTTACAATAATTACCCATATGATTCCTTAACTCTATAGCTATGCCATCTTTGCACATAACTGTAACAATCATGGCTGCACTACTATCCAGATGCATTTATTCCGCTTTGTAGAAATGCAAAATATGCATTTTTTGTAATACAAACTGCATTGTTGGTGTTAAAGGTAAAAAGTGAAAAATAATGTTAAGAAACTACCTAATCAATATGTGCTTAGTGAAGCGCAACTTTACAGATGCAGTTTTTGGCAGCTAGTTGTCTGGTAAATGTCTTGACTTTAGATGGGGCTAGAATAGATAAAAATTACTGACCATATCATAGAATCCCTACAGTGTGGAAACAGGCCTTTTGCCCCAGGTGACAGTCCGAAGAGTATCCCACCCAGATCCATTCCCTTATTACTCTACATTTACCCCTGACTAATGTACCTAACCTCCACATCCCTGAACACAATAGGCAATTTAGCATGGCCAATTCACCTAACCTGCTTACCTTAGGATTGTGGGAGGAAACTGGAGCACCCAGAGGAAACCCACACAGACATGGGGTGAATGTGCAGACTCCACACAGTCGCCCGAGGCTGGAATTAAACCCAGGTCCTTGGCTCTGTGAGGCAGCAGTGATAACCACTTAGCCACCGTGCTGCCATATTAGCAGAACATCCAGAGGACTTTGCAATCACTACTACAAAAGTCAACAAGTGTACCTGAAAGACAAAGAATTGTAGAAAACATAGATGAAAGTTGAAAAAGACAAGTCTGAATTTAAAGTAGCATACCAACAAATGAAAAAGTGACATGAAGAAAATGACTCATTGTTTAGTCTTTTATGTTCTTTACTTTTCCAAACATGAAGGAACCAGTTTTGTTATCAATATAAGGTATTGAGATTCAGGAGCAAGAGGAGAAAATAAGAAAGAATAGTATAGTAAAAAAAAATCACCACTGAGTCATGATGTGCTCCATTGTGGATTCTATCCAACCCATTAAATTTCCTAAGGAAGAGTTTTATAAAGTTCATCCCTGTCCTCTAAAGACAAATCAGGCTGAATCCAGATATCTATCAAGCCTATTTCCTGTGTTATACACCCTAGAACAGGTGTCTTCCTTGACACAACATTTTCCATAGTCCCAGCAGCCATCCTAACATATTCCATACATCATTCAAAAACAGCATCTGTCTTAATAATCTTTACAAATAATATATCTACCATTTTTAACAGTTAGTCATAAATAAGAAATGGCAAAGTTTAGAAAGACTGTACTAGTTACAGGAGAATATTTTTCTGTGTACAATATTATGTATAGAACATTATCAGAAACATGTTCCTTATAAATTGGATGCTACAAGTTTGCCACTTGTAATGTAAATCTCACCCCAAGTTAGTAACAAATTATGTGTGGGAAATTAGTGATTCTTTAACCTCTGCAGCAAACTAACTTTAAAAAAATGTGTAAGTGAGGACTGCAGATGCTGGAGATAAGAGCTGAAAATGTGTTGCTGGAAAAGCGCAGCAGGTCAGGCAGCATCCAAGGAGCAGGAGAATTGACGTTTTGGGCATGAGCCCTTCTTCAGGAAAGATTCCTAAAGAAGGGCTCATGCCCGAAACGTCGATTCTCCTGCTCCTTGGACGCTGCCTGACCTGCTGCACTTTTCCAGCAACACATTTTCAGCTTTAAAAAAATGTGGTTGATTTACAATTTGTTGTTTGGTATTTAACATAATTTTGCCTCAACTGATGCTTCCTCCATATGTATTTCCTTTATGTAACAATCAGCACCATTTGAAAAGAGGGAAAGTATTGCTCAGTGGCTAAGAGGGATTGTATACCAACTCCAATGGACAAGGGCCAGAAGCCAAACTATTTTATTTGCCACTTAGACAGGATTCTCTACACAACCGTACAAATGTGGGGGGAAAAGACGTAAGGAGGCATCAACCACAGCTGTCTGGTGGAATTATTTTAGTAGTCTTGCAGTACACTAGAGAAGGGGATTCCTTCAAATATTCTATGTACTAGCAACAGGATCAAGGGGTGAGGGGAACCAAGTACTTTTGTCTTCACACTTTTGGTTAAGATAACAATACCAACACCATTTGTTTGCAGAGTGCCTTTGATGTGGGAGATGGTGACGTAGTGGTGATGTTGCTAGATTAGTAATCCAGATCCAGTTCTGAGGAAGCGTCACTGGACCCATTACGTTAACTCTGATTTCTTGCCACAGATGCTGCCAGACCTGTGGAGCTTTTCCAGTAATTTCTGTATTTGTCAGTAATCCAGCTACCCCAGGCTAATGTTCTCGGGATAGGGGTTCAAATCTCACCATAGCAGGTGGTGAAGTTGAATTCAGTTACAAAATTTGAAATAAAAGGGTCACCTTCAAGCACAAGCCCAACTGATAACCTTAAATTGATTTTACTATCATTCCTCGGACAGGAAGGATTATTTAACAAATGTTGCTCAATAGTAGAATCACATCTATTGTTGGACATGGGGTTCTGAGGTTTGCAAGCAAAGGCTGGTTGAGCACAATTGGCATGCTGCCCATTGCACGTGATCAAGGGACATGTTGTTTGATATGGTCCACTAGTCACTAAGATGTACTTTATTTGACATCACACTGGCACTGAACCTTACATTGCAGTAATCATTTGTGTGAAGGACAAAATGTCTTTTTGGCTTGAATGGCTGCATCCTGTTAGTGGAGAAAACTACACATGGGTTTACTGTAAAGGTGTAGCATGAGACTGCTGTTCAACTGTGCAGCAGTTTTTCAAATATTTGTGATATCTTCCTCTTCTTGAGTAATCTGAGGTAAACTCAGGGTCAAAATGGTGGCCATAAGCCTTTTCATGATATTGTGCTATATACAACATGCGATGATTTTGCTGTTATCACACAAGATAGATTTGCTATGCCCTATGTTATCGTCAAGGTTACAAAGTGAGCAAATAGCTAGTGCCTATTTATGAGTTTGCCAATAATATTGACCTTATAGCATATGGAACTGAAGAAATTCCAGCGCACCTATCGACCAGTGAAGGTAGGCTATTAGTAGACAGTAGTAGAGAAACCAATGGCAGACTTTTCAACTAAAACTTTGAGGAAAGAGATCTCATTCTTATGTGCCATTTCGATGGTAAGTCTCAGCACAGTAGCTAAGAGGGAGTGTATACCTCTAATTGTGTAAAAACTTCTTTGATGCAGCTGCAGTTTCAAGAATCACTAAGGTGTCATCTAAATGTCAGAGGCATGCAATTGGTAGGAGGTTCATGGTCATTCCATTGAAGAAATGCATTTCACAGTATTCAGCAAGAGCTGGGCCCAGATAAGATCCCATGGAAATTCCATCCATTTGGGCAAATATGTATTGTGTCCTAATCTTTGCATATTTCTAACAGGTAGATAATTTATTTGTGATATTTTAATTTGCAGCTGCATCATTGAGCATACCATTGAAATGAAGCAATCAAACTTGATCCCTCGCCTTGATGTTTTAATTGAGAAATTTGCCAATCGACTGAAAGCCTACCTTCACTGCTCATTATATGCACTGGAATTCCTTCATCTGCACAGGTTACAAAATCAAGCTTGTTTGCAATCTTGCCATTGGCTCACTGTGTAAACTTCATGCTGAGATAGGAAAATCCAAACAACAGTGACAGTGGCTATTCTGACCAAATTACTACTCACTGTATACCGTACAAACACATGAAAGGGCCTATCTAATACTTTTGGCCCTGAATCTTGTCTAACCTACTTTATATTACTTGGAAAGGGAAGGTATCTTGAAAATTTGATCAAGAGGTGATGTTCTTGTCTCATGTTGCTACTTTGCATTAAATTCACAAGTGGTTTACTCCACCAGGATGCTGCCATCAAACCAAAATGATGTTTTGTTTATCACATATATGTGTATTATGACATAGGAATTTCAGTGTGTGTGTGAAGTTGCCTCTGTAGGCCACATGTTCCAATGACAGGCAGACTAAATCAAACAACATTCACAGTGGAAAAATATGCTAAGTGGACTCATGCTTGTCAACCTCAGAACAATATTAAATGTGATTCTGCAATTGGATAGCATTTATGAAGTAATCAGGACTGTCCTAAGAATTGCACGCAAAACCAATTTAAGATCATTGGCTGTGCTCACTATATGCTGGAAACCATACATATACATTTATGTATTCATACAGACAAGATCCTATTTATGTGGCCAAAATAACTTTTTCTTGCGTTGCACTTTTCTCAATTAGAGAGAAAAAGACATTGTGGAGACTGCCAATCTCTGCTGCATTGCCTTGGCAACATTCTTACCAATCAGAGTCTATCTGCCTGGTTTGGGAACTAAGATTGACAGTTAACTCTCCCTGCTGCATTTGCATGCCAATAATGGTCCAACCAAGCCGCAATCTTTCATCACTCTACATAAATTGGAGTCCGTTTTCAAGCCCACTTGTTACACCCTTGTCTTTATGAGTGCAAGTTAAAGGGTTTTGACACCTGCCTTCTTTTAGTAATGTTTAAGTTCTTTACTACCAGCTAATTACTTATATAATTACATTTTCAAACATCAGAAACTTTCAGAGTCGGTATTTAACACAGGGTCTGAGGGAAAGAAAATGCTTGAAATTTAATTTCAGAGTGAATAGTTCAGTTTCAGCTGCTGTCCATTTGATGCTGGAAATCTTTTGAAGCATCTCCAGTGCAAATCTCTTGGCGATGACCTGCTTAAATCTCCCAACTCTTAGAAGAGCTCTCCCATGTTGCATAAAAAAATTACTTTTAACTTTGTAGGTGTCAGAACCAACAGTTGTAGCATTTCCTTTCCTAGATCAAATTTGACAGTATCTCATGCAACGTGCCAATTTTAAATAGCTATGAAAAGAATTCAAATCATACTTTGCGTAATTAAGTATATCACATAGATCTCACCACATATCAAAAGAGGAAATGTACATTTTTGTTTATGGAGTTATAAACACAGCTCATGTATCCAAATCTTCACAATAGAAAAAAAATCAGATATTTTTTGATCAAAGGAACCAGCTGTTAATTAAATCAATGAACCAATCTGATCTGAGATCAAAGGTCTCTTTGAACATTAAGGTCAAACAATATGGACTTTGTTTCAGATACTGTTATCCCCAATGGGGGTGCTTCTTGCTCTGCGTCTTTGGTTTGTGAGTTTGATGAAAATTTGAGATTTTGTAAAATGATGTATTGCTGTGAACTTAAACTAAGTTTTTCAAAAAATTATATGATGGGGAAAGTCATCCTCATTCAGACTAATGTCCAGATATTTTATGACCAAAGCAACTGTCATTTAGTGGCCAAGCAGTACATAAGTCAAAATGCTTATATGATCTAACTAATGAAATAGTAAACACAGTATAAGCTGGAAATAATTCCTTTAGAGTTTAACATTTTGCTGCATAATAAGACAATCGCAACTTTGAAGCTTTTTGCACTCTTAAAAGCAGCATGGCTGTACATACTTTAGCTTCATGTAATAGATTGATTGCCATTACAGTTAATATTTCGACTTTTGGCTGGAATTCAGACTGTGTCAAAGGGCTTGTCTTAGGTCTGATCTGATTTCATTTTGTTCGGGTTAAAATATTTGCAATTATTAGATAAGTGGCAGGCAAAATGAACTTCAACATATACACGCATGTTATTTTCTGTAAGCTGCAGCTAATATCTGACTCCTAGCTGCTGAGTACACATACATTGTTCTTGTTTTAATAACAGGTGTGGTTGTAAGGAAAGTGCCAAAGCTAACAGTCACATTCAGGAAAAGCCTAGAGTTCAGGGATGGACCTAGAGAAACGTCTACATAATGTCTAATTACAAGAGGACTTGAACAAGTGTGTAATTTTATTGTGATTACACACAGATTAAGGGATGGGCCAAGGTCAATTACAGACGTATATGGGGATCAGAGTTAGTGTTAAGCCAGGAGGTATATAAGCACTAAAATCACTCTCACACATTTAAGCCAAAACTAATATAGCCTAGCTCACCAGTGCAGTTGGTAATGAATCCTTGACTGGATATAACTTCTATTAATGATCACAGTATTTGAGAATTGTGTTTTAGTGGGCTCAATGCTGCTTGAATTGTGTAGTAATGCTGTGCTAAAAGCTTAACAGTAGTTGTGTTCAATGAAGTAAAGAAATGGATTTAGAAAGACTTATGTATAAACTGCTGAAAATACAGTAACTCTTGTGAAGGTGCATCCATTATTCTTGAGATTTTGAAAAAAGTGTAATGGATTTTAGTTTTGGATTCTCACAAAATTCATACTGCAACTGGCCTTTCGATTTGTTCGAGAATGATTAATATCTTACATGGGATACTCTTATGATATACTGCACTACCTGCTTGAATGCCAATCAAGAACATTCCATTCTGCACATTGGAAGCAATGGCAAATTCTCCCAGACTGAGCGTGTGAAAGGAACATTGAATATTAAACCTAAACCAGAGGCAAGATTGCATTGGATAGGTGATACAGGCTGAACCAATATCAATTCACGAGAGGCTTGGCTTCAGTACTTCTGTATGTTAAATTAA
This sequence comes from Chiloscyllium punctatum, assembly GCF_047496795.1. Classification (NCBI taxonomy): domain Eukaryota; kingdom Metazoa; phylum Chordata; class Chondrichthyes; order Orectolobiformes; family Hemiscylliidae; genus Chiloscyllium; species Chiloscyllium punctatum. Next base: position 98,685,422 of record NC_092745.1, on the reverse strand, counting down.
AACCTGGAGCAGCATGCCGTTTATCACCACTCCATTCTCTCAAGGATTGTTTTCTGCCCTAAATCTGAATTGTTAGTCAGTTCAAAATGGGAGCTGGCTCATTTCCTGTCATCTCTTTTGTGCACATGCTATTCTTTTCTCAGTGTAAGCTTTGGGCACAGATGTATTTCTGTCTGTCAGTCAATTCCAGGCAACTAGGAAAACAAGAACCTTTCCTGTAACTTTTAGTACTCCTGTCCATAGTAGAAGGTGCAGAGTATATTTGTTGTCAGGATGAAAGACATACTTGAAAATGGCAGACACTTGCAGCATTTGGATTACTGTCTGTGATTCCAACTGTTGCAAGGAAATCTGAGCTCAGAAATATACTCAACCTAGAGGACTAGTAAAATTGCACCTCAACTGACCACCACAATTACTCCTCCAACTCGGGATACATTTTAGGGACAGTTTAAGATCAAGTATAGATTACAAAATGGAGACTGAAGTAAGGGAAATCAAAGGACCACTTGAATGTGAAATATCCTTCTACACTAAATAAGGTGTTTGTATTTTAATTCCGTTAGACTATATTGTTTGGAGAGATAGGAAAACCCGGGTGGCTGCAGATGTGGAATAATCGTGGAATTTGAGAACCCTCTACTCTGTGGAATATTAAAGATTTAAGAAATTTCAAGAAGATTTAAGACAATAGAAGGATGGCATGGCCATTCATAGAAGTAGTTCTCATTCAGGGTTTTGGGCTTGTTTGAACATATTGTCTTCTGTATCTTTTGATCTGATTGCCAGGAGGTGTTCTTCCTCGTGTGGACTGCACAGGAGCCACTTACATCTCACAGAAATTGCTGGAAAAGCTCAGCAGGTCTGGCTGCACCTGTGGAGAGAAAGCAGGGTTAACGTTTCAGGTCAAGTGACCCTTCCTCAGAAGACTGCAGAGCTTTCCCAGCAATTTCTGTTTTTATTTCTAATTTCCATCAACCACAGTTCTTTCAGATTTCACGTAGCCAATTTCATCTATCGAATTTACTAAACAAGATGCACTGCCTGCCATGTTAAGTATAAGTGGCACACAACAAAAGTGTTGGCTGTAGAAAGAAAGGGAATCAACATAAATCACTAATGAATGTAAGAGCAAAGTGCTGCGAATGCTGAAGATCAGAAATAAAAACAGACAATTCTGGAGAAACTCATCAGATCTGGCAGCATGTGTGAGAGAGAACACAGTTATCAATTTGAGTCTGAAGAACTCTTTCTCTCTCTACAGATGCTATCAGACCTGCCGAGTTTCTCCAGTCTTTCTGTTTCTATTTCTAAATTAACAATGACCTGGCTTTGTAAAGCAATGTTGTGCTAAACATTCAAACAGTCAGCTTTAATAGGAGCATTAATTGGCTGGAGGTAGGATTTCTGCCCCTCCTGACAAGCAGACCCACCAATCTAAATACTGGAGCCTACACATCAGGATTTCACAGTGAGGAGGGGTAGGGGCAGGGAGGAGAGAGGTGGTGATGGTCATGATGGCCAAGCCATTCCAGGAGGGAACATCTGAACTAGAAAAGGCACTAGTCATGAAGGTGCCACCCTTATTTTCCATCTGAGGCCCAAGTAAGGTGATCAGGGAGCTTTCCAACCTCATCCCTAGAGCTGAAGTGTGCTCATTAGCCACAATTTGTTTGCCAGGAGGAAACTACCCTTAATGGCCTTAGTTGAGTTAAGGGCTGAATATGTTCAGATTTTAACTGAATTCTCTGCCCCTTTCCAAAAACTGCTGCCTGTGAGGCCTGATGGGATTGGAATGAACAATTAGGGTTTTCCCTGAAAAATGCTTTGGGCCCTGATGGACTTTCCCATACTTTGGTTTTATTTTGTTATTGTGCATGACTCAGAGACACTAAGAAAAGGTTGGAATCAAAGTGAGTAACATATTAAATCTAAGATTCTAGTTAATTTGTCATTTAGTTGAAAAAGTATAATTTACCTTTTTTTTGAGACAGTTTCCATACTTTCTATTTTCCTACCTCTGCCTTGAACTCTATTCCCTTTGTGTTCCTACTTCCATTTCTCTCTTTGCTGTTCCACTGGTGACTAATTTGCATCAATTAGAGTTCTGAACATCTGTAATGTGCCGAGTTCAAGCTGGAGAACTATTGCTACAAGTTGGGGAAACTGTTGGGTTTATACAATCTTATTTCTAGAATAGTGTTTTTCATTGAGATTTTTAAGTTGTTAGTTCTAAATTTGAATTTTGTTTTGAAGTTTTCATGGTTATTTATAATGTACCACAGGAAAATAGCTGTGGCTTGTTGTTTTCCTGTTCTGAGGAGCATCAGGACATGATTTTCTTTGTGAGTACTGAAATTCCTACAAACTGCTAAATTCGGTGTGAGGAGTGCTCACTGTCACCTTGCATCATCCTGGACATTGCAAGAGCAGAATGGGAAAGTCAATAGCTGCAAACAATGAGTGTGGGTGAGGTAGTTGAGGGGCAGGGCTACAAATAATGAGGCCCTTCAAGGGCTGACAATACTATACATAGACCCAGTCACTGCAAAGGAAACGCACGTGCAGCCGCCTGAACTCGACTGACCCTTATGCATTGGCTCACTGTGTGCTAAGCACTTCCCAAGCTCAAACATTGCTGACCATTCTATGTAGATTCAATACATTTGAAAACTGAGGCCAGCGATAACATACAATATCGGTGCACCTGGACAAATGGTGCCTAGTTTTCAGAGGTCTCTTTGTTGCAGGGTGGCCCACAATATTGCTCAGACAGTGGATACGCTACTCAAATCTGCAAGACACAAAAGTGAGAAGGTGTTATGACCAAGAGTTATCAGTTGTGTGCAATGAATAATTCTGACAGTGGGGACAATGTGACAGCTGCACTAGAATGAAGAATGCTACTCACTTGGATAGCAAAACATCAATGTCTTCTCTTCATGGTGGATGAGGAGCCTGATATCAGGTCCTCCACCATTTATCTGGGCCCTTACAACCCCAGTGTGGGCTGTTTCCTACTGAATTGAGTACGCGTGTGATTGAATGAGAGGAAGATAGACAGACAGCAAGTAGTGCTGATGCAGGTGGGGGAAAGGTGGTGAGGTAGCCTGAGCAAGTGAGTAGACAACATAGAGGACATGCAGTCTGGGAGGTTGGCAGGGTGGGAGAGGGGTATTGAAGTATGCAACAGGGAATGTAATAGAGGATTAGCATTTGGTGGGAAATGGTGCAGTAGCAGGGATAAGGAGAGTGTGAGGTAGCAGAGAGAAGATGGTGGCTCTTACCCTGACAGAATGGAGAAAGTCATTGACCTTCTTATAGCACTGTTGTGCATTTCTCTTTACTGTGGAAACCACACTGACCCTGGTGATAACCTGAGACTAAGAGGAAAGGTGTTTTTGGCAGTCCTGATAGAAGGGGATGTCCTTCCTCAGCATCACTCCAATGACCAGGACATCCAGGACCTGGTTTCTAAAGCAGAGTGCCAATTTTCACTTGTCTGACATGTCCAGAGTAAACATGATGAGCTGTGTTGGATGAGTGCAGCTCGAACAATGCTCAATGAGCTTGACACTATCCTGGACAAAACAGCTCATTTGATTGTCACCACATTCACAAGCATCCATGCCCTCCACCACTGATATTCAGTCACAGTAGTGTGTACAATCTGCAAGATGCTCAGTAGAAATTCACCCCCAAGATCCTTGCACAGCACTGCCAAACTCACAAACACCTCCAACTAGAAGGAAGATACATGGGAACACCACCACTTGCAAATTCCCCTCCCAGCCACTCAACATCCTGACTCAGAAATATATTGCTGTTCCTTCATTGTCGCTGGATCAAAAGTCTGGAATTCCCTCTCTAAGGGCATTGTGGATCAATCTACAGCAGCTAAACTGCAACGGTTGAAGAAAGCAGCTCACCAACACATTCTCCAGGGCAACTAAGGATGGGCAATGAATGCTGGTCATGTCCCACGAGAGAACAGACTGCCAGTGCTTTACTGGGAATACAACAATGTTTTAAAAACAGTGCTGGTACAGGGATGCAGGTCTATTCTAGGATATCCAGTGAGCACTGGAATGTTCTGGCTACAGTAAGTGTTAGATTTAGGCTTGCAGTGGACAAGAGGTACGCCATTGGGATAGGATAGGTAGTCAATGTGGCCAGTTTGGGAAGATACATTGAAAACTCTTACTTGGCCTCACAAAAAGAAATGCCTTGTGAAACTCAATGATGTGGACACTATCTGATTCAACCCTAACAGTTTAGAAATAGATTTTGATAGGTTAAATCAAGGGGCAAATGTTTGGGAAATAGATTATAATCTGGAAAAGTGTGAACTTGTCTACTTTGTCAGAAAGAATAGAAAAACAATATTCAATGTAAAAGCAAAGAGATTGCAAAACTTGATGACAGAAGAATCTGGGGGCCTCTCCTGATATGAATCACTAAAAATTAGTATGCGGGTACAGCAAGGCACGTGGAACTGTGTAGAACATTTTTTAGGCTTTGGCAGAAAGACTGTGTGCAGTTCAGGTCACCAAACTATAGGAAGAATGTGTTTGCAGTGATGAAGGTGCAGAGGAGATTTGTCAGGACATTGGTGGGACTGAAGATTTTAGCTATAGAACATAGAACATAGAAGAATACAGCGCAGTACAGGCCCTTCGGCCCTCGATGTTGCGCCGATCAAAGCCCACCTAACCTACACTAACCCACTATCCTCCATATACCTATCCAATGCCCGCTTAAATACCCATAAAGAGGGAGAGTCCACTACTGCTACTGGCAGGGCATTCCATGAGCTTACGACTCGCTGAGTGAAGAACCTACCCCTAACATCAGTCCTATATCTACCCCCCTTAATTTAAAGCTATGCCCCCTTGTAATAGCTGACTCCATACGTGGAAAAAGGTTCTCACTGTCAACCCTATCTAACCCCCTAATCATCTTGTACACCTCTATCAAATCACCCCTAAACCTTCTTTTCTCCAATGAAAACAACCCCAAGTGCCTCAGCCTTTCCTCATAGGATCTTCCTACCATACCAGGCAACATCCTGGTAAACTTCCTCTGCACCCGTTCCAGTGCCTCCACATCCTTCCTATAGTATGGCGACCAAAACTGCACACAATATTCCATATGCGGCAGCACCAGAGTCTTATACAACTGCAGCATGACCTCAGGACTCCGGAACTCAATTCCTCTACCAATAAAAGCCAGTCCGCCATATGCCTTCTTCACTGCACTATTTACCTGGGTGGCAACTTTCAGAGATCTGTGTACATGGACACCAAGATCCCTCTGCTCTTCCACACTACCAAGTATCCGACCATTAGCCCAGTAATCCATCTTTTTGTTACTCTTACCAAAGTGAATCACTTCACACTTAGCTACATTGAACTCCATTTGCCACCTTTCTGCCCAGCTCTGCAGCTTCTCTATATCCCGCTGTAACCTGCCATATCCTTCCTCACTGTCTACAACTCCTCCGACTTTCGTATCATCCGCAAACTTGCTCACCCAACCTTCTAACCCTTCCTCCAGGTCATTTATAAAAATGACAAACAGCAATGGTCCCAAAACAGATCCTTGCGGAACACCGCTAGTGACGGCACTCCAAGATGAACCTTTGCCATCAACTACTACCCTCTGTCTATGAAGAGAGGCTGGATAAACTCAAGTTGTTTTCTTTAGAGCAGAGAAGGTTAAGGGAGGATTTAATTGAGGTATAATAGAACAGTTCAGAAAATGTTTATTTCATTCATTTCTAGGATAAAGAGCTGATATTATTAAGAATGATTGAATGAGTTGGGGTTTTAGATTCTGGATTAGTGGTGCTGGAAGAGCACAGCAGTTCAGGCAGCATCCAAGGAGCAGTGAAATCGATGTTTTTTCAGGCAAAAGCCCTTCATCAGCAATAAAGGCAGTGAGCCTGAAGCGTGGAGAGATAAGCTAGAGGAGGGTGGGGGTGGGGAGAAAGTAGCATAGAGTACAATGGGTGAGTGGGGGAGGGGATGAAGGTGATAGGTCAGGGAGGAGAGGGTGGAGTGGATAGGTGGAAAAGGAGATAGGCAGGTAGGACAAGTCCGGACAAGTCATGGGGACAGTGCTGAGCTGCAAGTTTGGAACTAGGGTGAGGTGGGGGAAGGGGAAATGAGGAAACTGTTGAAGTCCACATTGATGCCCTGGGGTTGAAGTGGAGTTTAGAAGAACGAGAGGTGATAAAATTGAAAGATATACGATCCTATGAGGAATTAGTAGGATGCAAACTGGAAGGATGTTTCCTGATTTGGAGGAGACTGGAACTAATGGATACAGTTTATGAAAACAAAATATCTCTCGTTTAAGACAGAGATGAGGAAAGCATTTTTCTGTCAGAGGATTTTCTGTCTGTGGAATTGTCTTCCTCAGAAAATAGTGGAGGCTGGGTTATTAAGTTTGTTCAAAACTATGTTCGATAGATTTTTGATTGATCGGGGAGTCAGAGTCAAACTGGAACTGAGCCCACATCCAAATCAGCCAGATTTCATGGAATTGCGATACAGACTCAAAGGATCTATTGGTCTAATCCTGCTCCTCGGTCCTATGCTCCTAAAACTGACATCAATGGTAATCGGGGGTGATCACTTTACTCGTCAGAGACTTACCTAGCCCAAATGCAGATGCACGTGGTTGTGGGAACCAATGGTCTCAGCTGACATCGTCACAGGCTTTTCTCAGGGTAGTGTCCTAGGTCAGCTCTCTTTAGCTACTTTATGTATGACCTTCCCTCCAACATTCAATCAGAAGCGGGGATGTTCATTTACTTCAAAGTGATAAATCTTTCCACTAGACAAAAAAAAACTGAAAGAACTGCAGACGCTGGAAATCTGTAGTAAAAAAGAAGTTGCTGTAAAATCTCAGCAGGTCTGGCAGAATCTGTGGATAGAAATCAGAGTTAATGTTTTGGGTCTAGTGACCACTCTTCAGAACTGAGCTCTGTTTTGGTTTTAGATAAATCTTACCCCCTCCTTGATGGTAGGAAAGGATAATTGGGTGGTAAAATAATAGAATTGAATGACATAACCCCAACCTGTTACATTTGCAGTTGTTATAACTTTCAGTGTTACATTAGCAAATTCCACTTCAGAAAAGGTGTAGCGCTTATTATAGCATTTCCATTACGTTCTCAAAGTGTAACCGGGAGCGTGATTTAAATTTATCCATTAGTGAGTGGGCTGAGGAAATTCAGCAGTCAGTAGGAGCTGGAAAAAGCTGGATGCATCAGCTCGATTCTTTTTAGTGCACAGCCTGTGGGCTAAAAAGAATAGGAGATATCCCCATGACTTGTCACGCAAATACCAACCCTACAATCTCTCCCTGTTACATTTCAATAAGGATCAGGAGGCTGAAGTGTTAAATATCAGAACAAACTTTAATAAAAAGGTATTTACTCTGCAGACAACAGGATTAGACAAAATATTTCTCCCCCAAAATGGTTGTTGATGTCATCATACCACTACAAAGTGATAGTCCACCATATGTGCCAAATACACAACATTCCCAGCCCAATTTCCCTCTTGATTCCTGCTTAAGCCTCCACCTTCCACCTTATGATATTGCTGTCTTCCAGTCCACTTGTTCGTTTGAGCTCTCACCATTGCAGGTGGCACAGTGGATAGCAATGCTGCCTCACAGCACCAGGGACCCGGATTCAATTCCATCCTTGGGTGACTGTCTGTGTGGAGTTTGCATATTCTTCAGTGTCTGCGTGGGTTTCCTCCAGGTGCTCCAGTTTCCTCCCACAATCCAAAGATGTGCAGATCAGGTGAATTGGCCATAGTGTTCAGGGATGCGTAGGTTAGGTGTATTAGTCAGGGGTAAATGCAGGATAATAGTGTAAGGGAATGGGTCTAGGTGGGTTACTCTTTGGAGGCTCAGTGTGAACTTGTTAGGCTGAAGGGCATGTTTCCACACTGTAGGGATTCTAATTCACCCACTAACCTCCCTGCCAACAGCAGCCTCCTGCACAGATCAACCCCCAATCTTTCCCATTGGCAAAGCAACTTTTATGCCTGACAGCAAATCCGTCTAGAATTAAAAAAAGATTTGGATGCCTTGCAATTGGTTCTGGTAAGGCCTGCACTTCCCTCAGATTCCCACGTCCTTCTCCACCATACCTCACCCCAACCGAGAAATCAACACCTTTCCCACTTCACCAAATATATTGGGACCAGCATTGATTCTTATTATTTTTCTCAAACTATTGGGAAATTTTGGTAATGAAAGTAAACTTAACTGTTAACATGTGGTGTAGCTGTGTGGGCCACTGAACCTAAATGATGTGTCTATAACTATGTGGATGAAAAAAAACAATATGTGCATCTATTTTGTGAAACTAGTGTGGTTTTATCGCATTGTATCCTGATGCATTCAGGGTGTTGTCACCCTTCAGCGTATACTAGTAAAAGTGTTCTTTTTGGGAAGAGTCAAAACAAACAAATGAGTCTTGCAGTATGTTACAACCTGGTGCAACCTTTCCATTGCAGATATATAAACAAAACACGTGTGGGTCTATAGGCCTACTCTGGAGCAGGTGCAACTTGACCCAGGCCTTCTAGAGCAGAGCTAATGACACTACCACCATTCCACAACATCCCATTCACTACTCAGTCTTACCTTATATCTTTCTCTTTTCCTTAGTTTTTATTAGACTCAGTCTTACACCAGTCTCAATTGTTTCCTTTTACATCTTCCCAATCATCAAAATAATCAATTAATCCTCTTCACCTTCTTAACGTTTTGCTTTATTTACAGTTTGAAGGCTCTTTCTGTAAATCTGATACTAGTTCTGCCTCACCCAAACAACCCTATATCTCAGGCCCCAAGCACAAAAGTAGTGATTACCAAGTGTGCTCATAGAGTCATACGGCACATAAGAGGCCCTTTGGCTCATCAAGTCCGTGTTCGATCCAACTGGACTAATACTAATTTCCAGCACTTTGGTTCCATACACTTGAATGTTATGACATTACAAGTGATCATCCATGTATCTTTTAATGGCTGTGGGATTTTCCTCCTCAATTACTTCTCAAGCACTGCATTCCAATTCCTACTGCCCGCTGGGTGAAACAAAAACCTCAAATCCCCTGCCTTTCACTTGACAATTACGCTTGTTATTGATCCTTCAACTAAGGGGAACAGTTGCTCTTGTCTATCCTGTCCATGCCCCTCATAAGCGTGCACCCCAATCAGATCACACCCCAGCCTTTTCTGCTTTAAAGAAAACATCTGAGATTACCTAGCCTCTCTTCATAGCTAAATTGTCCTGCCTGGGCAACATCCTGGTGAATTACTTGTTTCACACCTTGCCAATGTCCTCTGGCTCTGCACAGATTGCCCTGTTGGTCCTTGTTGGGCCAACTCTTTTCCTGAATATTCTATTCATCTTAAATTATGGTATATTTATAGTTATGGTTAAGCAACTGTTTACAAGGTTCAATTGAAAAACATGGGCAGATTCTCTTATATAGCTTCTCCTTACCATGTAACTATTGTCAGCAGAGATCTACTTTCTTGGTAGCTGGAGTGGCATGCAAAATGTGGCATAGAATCTGAATGAGGGAATGACATTTCAAAATAAAAATGCTTATCCAATGTAGTACAAATACAAAAAGTAACACAAACAGAGGGAAACAGTTTTAAACATTTGGAGAAAAATGCATAAAACCAATTTTCACTGTTCAATGGAAAACCTGGTCCTGGAGAGGATGCACCACCTATACTAGGGACATCAACATCAACTCTCATAGGAGGTCATTATTATGATTACTCACAGATGCCGATCTAAAAACTATATATTTTTATGGAAAAGAGCAAAAACTGTTTCCACTGGAGCAATCTATTAACTTGGCAAAGTCAGCATATAAAAGTTGTTTGTTTCTATGCATAGTGTACTTTCCATTTATTGCGTCACTGCATCAGGGACACATTTTAAACATATCATGTTTGTAAAAATATGACTGAAGTTGAACACATAGTAATGAAATAATAACATTTACTTGCATTTAAATTTTTTTTCATGGGACATTTTGATGCCACTTATGAAGTTCGTTATTGATCACAGGTTCTTTTCTGGGAGATTTGTCAGGGAGCCTGGGTTACACCAGTCAGAGGTTAAAAATTGCTAGAATGTTCCTTCATCTATATGATGCTCTGTTTATTTTATAAGAATACGTTGAGTATTCATTTAGACATCATGAAACAGTCCACAACAACAAATAGGTATCATATAAGGATTTGAATTTCTACCAGGTATTTCTTTATGTGTAGTGTCCAATATCCTTGTGTAAATTTTTTTGATCTATTCACCTTAAGTATATTCATGACTGGGAAAATAATGTATATTGGAATTTTTGCACAAATGTATTAATCAATATCATGAATATAAGACTCAATGCAGTTTTAACTCTCCTATTGTATTGTCTTCTTTCCTTGGCTCAGCATCTGTTATTTTGATGACACCTTTGTCAAGTGCTAAAGGGTTTTTTAATGTTAAAGGTGCTATATGAATCAAATTTGTTATGTCAAGAGAAGGAATTAGACCACCAACTATCCCCCAGGGAGAACATAGTCATATAAGAACATGTCATTGGCGAGTCTTCAGTGAATTAATGTTAGGAATTTCAGTTCATTGAGTTTTCAGTGGGAGTTTTTCCAGGCAAAATCAGGTGGGTTGGAATGTGTGGGAAGAATTAAATCCCTGAAAATGACACTTGGGCTGGGAATCTGACATCATTCCATTCACCCAAGATGTTGAAGGTAAATGGGGTATCTCCATTCAGCTGGCAGGTAATGTATTTAAATACAATAATAAACAGCTAAGTTCTGTTTTAAGCAAGGATTCTGCATTTAACATCTAAGCTATATGAAACTGTCCATGGCCACTGAGGTCAGTACTGAGCAGTGACTGCTACGTGGGTGGACCAGTTAGGTGGGAAATCTTTGATCATTGAAGTTAAGGAGCTATAGCCATGGCAATATAAAAGGCTGCTGTTTATGGTACCCCTTCTCACAGAGTGCTTTCAGTGCTTGATATGGAATTGTTAACTTGACCTTATATTTTACTCACCTTCTGCTGCAACTCCTTGCCGTCAGCATATGGCGTAGCATGGAAGCAGCCTATGTGACTCTACCTTGCACCCGTGACAAAGAATAAAGGGAATAGCAACAACAGAACTGATGTACCAATTGTCTTATCCTCAATGACATGCCACTTCACACATCAGAGGGAATAGATACAGATATCCAATACCAAAAAGATGAGAATCCTTCCCCAACATTGAATTTACAGACAGAAAATCAGCTCTTGTTCCATGCATGAACACCACTGCCTTGGGTTTATAATAGCTCTTTGTTGACATCTGAAGCTTCCTGGAACAGGACCTCCTTCCCAGTGGACCACCTGGGCTTGCATGTCACCAGGCAACAAGGTGGCTGCTGCTGGAGGTCTCCCCCATCCTGCTCTCTAGCCTTCTCTTGAACTTTTATTGCTCCATTCTGCAAGCTGAGAAAACAGTGAAATATGAGTATTAATTGGGTAGCAGAGAAGAACCTTTGTGGATAATGACTGTTAAGGTATGTGTACAACAGGGCAATAACGTAAGAGTGAATGGGAGTATTAGCTGTTCAAATGAAGCTGTAAACTGTTTGAAGAGAGACAAATGAATGGAACTTGAATGTGTGGTGACCTTAGGCTTGCTGTACAGAAAATGTTGAGCAAAATCGATTGGCTGATGTATCACACTTTTAATATCCGTAGGTGTGTTATAGATATATAGACTTCATTGCAACACCCCTCAGAAGTACAATGACAGTTTTAAATAAAGGTATGTTAATTCAGGAAAAGGCACTTCAAGTAGTTGTTTGGTCTTGGAGAACTTCAGTATTGCTGAAGAAAGACACATTTTATTGAAGCTTTTTGTCTTGCAATCATCAGGTCTGTTTGCAAGATTAGAATGTAAGGGCAATCTGATATTTACATTATATTACAGGGCAGTACTGATTAGTTGGCAAGTGGAATCTGATTGGTAGAGGTATTGTCATGGAGAATACACCAATTAAAGATGATTGATAGTTAACTATCAAGCTGTTGTTTCAATTTTAAACCAGGCCAGTTGACTAATTAGTCAAGGAATTGCTCTGAGAAATGAAACTGAATATTTGTCAACTGTTTTGTTGATGTGAAACAGGTGTAGTGTGTGCAACCTTTCCTCAGCTACACAGCCACTCCAAGGGTCGGCGTTTGCTGAGTGGTATGCTGACCTTTTTCCCAGCATTGACTTCCAATTTCACAGGTCCATGCTTCGCGTAAACCTCAGAAGTCAGCGCAGAAGAATCCATAGATTCTTCTGAAAGCAGGTTATTTGGCCCATAGAGTCCACATCAATTCTCCAAAGAACATCCCACTCATTTCCAACCCCCTACCTTATCACTGTAACCCTGCATTTCCCATGGTTAATCCATCTAACCTGCACATCTCTGGACACTATGGACAATTTAGCATGGCCAATCCACCAACTTGCACAACTTTGGACTGTGAGAGGAGCACCTGGAGGAAACCCATGCAGACATGAGAAGAATGTGTAAACTCCACACAGACAGTTGCCTGAGGATGGAATCAAACCCAGGTCCATGACACTGTGAAGCAGCAGTGCTAACCACTGAGCCACTGTACCGTCCCAAAAGTTGTGAACTGCACTCGAGCCAGACAGGAGCTGAATCTACAGTCTTCTGATCTGTAGTCAGACACGCTCTCAATTGCGCCACTGGCCTTGTAGTGCTGAGAATAAACCATCAGGGGAATTGTAAAGTATGTGTGTACCTATTCTTTCTATTTGTAAAGAACAGGGGCCTGTAAATTAACTTATATGGTTTCCAGTGCACTGACTGCCATCAATGGTTAATATATGCATTGGGACTCCTACAGTTTCATGTGCTATAAAATTGACCTTATCAGTAACCTTATAAATGAAAGTCAAGACATTTGTTCGTTGTGCAAGCTTGATGCAGAAATTGGGCACAATTGAGCCTTTCTGCAGTATAATGGCTACCCTGAACACATAATTTCTTCTCGTATTATATTTTGCAAAGTCGTGTTTAATCCTGGAAGGTAAAAAATATCAAAGGTTTGAGCAACTGATGATGTTCGCTGCTTGCAAAACTCAACAGTGTCCCACATAATATGTGATTTCACACTCCTACTATGCAGTGGCAAGACAAGTGGTATTTGGCACTAACAGGATGCTGCTGTCAAGTTAAAGAGATGTTCTGCCTATGGGTCAGTGCATTGAGTATAGGAGTTGGGGTGTCATGTTGGGGCTGTACAGGGCATTGGTCAGGCCATTTTTAGAATTCTGTATTCACTTCTCCCTGTTGTGAGAAAGACGTTAAACTTGAAAGTGTTCAGGAGAGATTTACAAGAGTGTTGTCAGAGTTAGAGTGTTTATGCTATAAGAAGAGGCTGAATACGCTGTGGCTATTTTCCCTAGAGTGTTGGAGGCTGAGGGGTGATCTTATAAAAGTTTATAACATCATGAGGAGCATGGAGAGTGTGAATAGTCAAAGTCTTTTCCCCAGGTAAGGGAATCCAAAATTAGAGGACATAGGTTTAAGGTGAGAGGGGCAACATTTTCACACAGAGGGTGGTACGTGTATGGAATGAACTGACAGAGGAAGTGGGTGAAGCAGGTACAATTACATTTAAAAGGAATTTGGATAGATATATGAGTAGGAAGGGGTTAGAAGGATGTGGACCACATGCTAGCAAACGGGACTAGATTAATTTTGGATATTTGGTTGGCACGAGCGAGTTGGACCAAAGTTTGCTTCTGTGCTGTACATCTCTATGACTCTATGAGTCTATGACACAAATGAGAAATGTGGTATATGATTTCAACACAGCGTGATGCCAGGTATAGAGGTTGTACATCCAAAAGACTTGGGGATCATATCCCTTTAGACGTTTGCTATAAGCATGGCAGAGACAATACCCAACCAGCTCATGCTTGCAAAACTCTACAGTATCCAGCAGAGTATGCGATTCTGCAATTAGACAAAAATCAGATGAATAATCCCAATTGTGCAAAGAATTAAGTGACAACAAATTTAACACTATCAGCGGGTTAACAGAGTGGTGGACTTGGATGTACTGGAAGAACCATATATTAACACAAAGAACAGGTACACACATTGCATCTGTTTCACCTCATCAAAATAGGTGACAACCATTCTCTAGTTCATTTCTTAGGTCAATGCCTTAACTAATCTGGGTCAACCTGCTAGGTTTATAACTTAAACAAAGCTTGGCAGTTAACAGTCAGAAATCGTTGACAGGTACTCTTTATGGCAACATATCTACTGAATGGAGTTTGCTTGTTAACCCATTAATACGCTGCCCTCATACTGTCTAAATGTTGGTTTCCGTTATTTTGGTATCATTACAAATTGTCTTGATAGGTGCAAGAAGGAAAGCTTTCATAAAATGTGTCTTTTTTCTCAAAAATATTGAAAAGGCATTTCATTAGCTGTCAAGTGCTTTTGAATATCCTGGGATTTTGAATGATGCTATATGAATGCTTAAAATTTTTAAATTTTAAGGTCAATAGCCTCTTTTTCAGATGCCGCCTCATTATCAATGCATCATATTAAATATGCCAGGCTAACTTATCAATTGCAACTTTAAGGAATAATGTATCTTTTCATTAATGTAAATCACTATATTCTCAACTAGCACATATGTGCAATCTTCGACCTTTGAATACTCCAAAGCCTTCCACATTGGAGAACATAATGTCCATTCAAAATAATCTTCCAAATTTTTTATTAAGGGATATTAACATGAAAGTTTATATCTACTCAGCCAGGGATAGATCTCTGTCTTTGCTATTCCTAGGGATTTGACAATTCTCAGGTGTAAAGAGAAGAAAGGTTAAGAACCAGTGACATCAGGTTCAATCCTGCCCCATTTCTTCTTTGAACTTCAAGTCATGCAAAACCCAGCTGCTCATCATCTCTCTGGTACAAGCTCATTCCCACCTATCATCATGGCCTATGGTAGTCTACACTGTCAGCTGGTTTCTCAATCCTTCTTTGTGATGTTTAATTCCCTCCATGATATTTCACATCCCCACGTTTGTGATGTGATCCAAAATTATAAACCTCCCCATTAGTGGGCGGCACGGTGGCACAGTGGTTAGCACTGCTGCCTCACAGCGCCAGAGATCCGGGTTCAATTCCCGCCTCAGGCGACTGACTGTGTGGAGTTTGCGTGGGTTTCCTCCGGGTGCTCTGGTTTCCTCCCACACTCCAAAGATGTGCAGGTCAGGTGAATTGGCCATACTAAATTGCCCGTAGTGTTAGGTAAGGGGTAGATGTAGGGGTATGGGTGGGTTGCGCTTCGGCGGGCCGGTGTGGACTTGTTGGGCCGAAGGGCCTGTTTCCACACTGTAAGTAATCTAATCTAAATATATTACCCATCGTCTTGTGCATCACTTCCTCCTTTTGCTCCATCTTAGAGACATGCCTTTCAGGTACTTACGCCTCAATCTCTGAAATTTGCTTAAACTGACTCTGTGTCTCCACCTTCCTGTTCTCTTTTAAGAACTGTTTTCAATCTCACTTACATGGTCAAGGATTTTGGACACTCTTCAGTGTCCATTCTTTATTTTTTGTAGTGCCTCAGGTCATTTTTTTGCTTTAAAGATGTTACATTAATGCAAGTCATTGCTATTATTTTGTGTCAGGACATTTTTTTCTAATAGTGTCAACTGATACAAAGAATTCAAAAGTTGGGCTGTGAGAAGAATGTTGATAATTGTAATTAATTGGAAACTGGGTTATTCTTGTTTCTAGGTGATTTCCTCCCATTTGCAGAATTTTGAGTAAACAATTAAAGAGGCAGAAATACATTATGTAAGGGTTTAGTTACTCTTTTATAATGTCTGGAATGCACTTTTTTCATAGAAACTGTTGCTGTTTTCATGAAGGGAAACTGCTATTCATGTTCAAACAGAGCTTAAGCAGTACAGAATTCATTAAGGCATATGCACAGTAACTAAATGCAGAGTGCCTGCTTTGACAAGATACAAATGATTACCGAAGTGTCATTTTTAACTCAATTCCTATTCAAAGCCTCATATTATTCAAACCAAACCCTGGTTTAAAAGAGCTGGAATTCAGAATGAAATGCACAAAATTCTATATCCAAAAATTTTAGATTCATTCACCAGATATCCCATTGTAATTTCAGTAGGAAGCACCAGTGTTATATTGTATATTGATGATCAAGGTTGATATTACTTCTCTGGGACTCTGCTGAGCTCCCCTGAAATAATAACCAGTGATTGGTTCAGTTTGTTATGGCATTTCTGCAGGGAGCATGTACACATGGTATCGCATTCGGCAGACAACTCAATCATCACCTGCTTTCAAAATCATTGACTCAATGACCCACCACTCAACAACTGCATACACTCTGTGTGAGCAAATTATTTAATTGGAGGAACTGCACCCAAGCACAGTGTATGAACTAGAACATTGCTGCATAAATGAAAATAAGAAAACTTATCATTTCAAGTCCCAATTTTGTAAATCAAATATCCATATGCTTAAAAGAAACTTCACAATGTGAATACCTGATTTACAGATTGAGTTATCCTCAAAACCTGTAATAATTCTCATGTCATATGGCATGCTCATACTTGAGAGATCACCACAGTTTGGTATGTTTCTTTTGGTTCAAAGGAATAGTATTTAATAAGCTAAACTGTAATTTTCAAATCATAATTCTTATATTCTGGTGTAGCTAGTTAGCAATGAACTAATAGTAGACTTTGCATTGTTGACAGCCAGATGTTGGCATGTATAAAGGCAATTGCCAATGCTCCTGAATTTCCTTGTGATCTGAAGCTCACCTCCAGTTTGAGATGAGCTGGGAGTGCAGTTGTTTGAAAGAAAACACCAGGGCTTGTATTTTCATGGTTGTGAACCTGACTAGTGAATCCATTCTGGGTCCCAGCCCCACCTTGTTTCAGTGACACAACACCATTTCAAAACGCAAAGGGCCTATCTGGCTCACGTGAACATTTGCTGTGAACATTTGCTGTGTTGTGGGAGACTGTTGATATTGGAGACCTCATATCTAATTTTTTTTTGGTGGCACTGTGACTCTTCAGATGCGTGTGCAGATCTTTCTCTCTTTGCTGGAATGTGAAATCATGTCATTTGTCACAAAGTCTGGGAGATGTGCAAGTGTAACTCTAAAGAATTACCATTGCCTTAGTACCCATGCCAGACTGAAAATTGCTGTGAGATGTGTGATGGGCTCAGCACTCCCCTTCCAATCCCTGAGCACTAGGTTTCTTTAGAGTGCCCTCTTCATCTTCATTTTTATCCTCATTGCTGCCGTGTTCTGAGGATGAATTGCAGGTGCTCCTCTTCATTTCACTTCAGGCCTCGTTGAATAGTCACACAACATGTAGCACACAGCCAGAATACAGTACACCTTACCTGGTTTGTAATGGAGCAAATCACTGAAGCAGACAATGTGTGTGCATCTTCTAGATTTTAGTGGTCTACATGATTCATGTCCATATTAGTAGCTTGCTCTAATGGAGAAAAAACTCTCTATTTGGGTTTGGGTTCAGGGATGGGAATAAGTAGTCAGCTGCTCAGACAATAACTTTCAACCCCAGAAGAAGCAATGGAGATGCTGTGGACATTAAGCAAGTTCTAACACTGGCAGGCAAGAACTAATACTAGGATCTAGAATGGCATCACAAGACTACTTACTTTCAGAGGGTCTTCAGCATTCAAAGAAGATTGCTTCTTCTCATCTGTATCAGAACTCGTGTCATTTCTTGAGAATAATATAACTTTATACTGTTCGAAGTAATCTTGTTTGATTCAGTGTCCTTTTTAATAAAGTGATAGAAAGCAGCCTATTCTAAGTGTTGTAGTTTGGATTTTTTTTCTGTGTGTACAATATTTCTATCCAATCATGTTCCACTATGCTTCATATAGGGTATTTTTACAGTGTATAATTTCATGTGGGTTTTGGATTATACGGTGTAATGCAATAGTAAATTTGAAAGAGTCCTTGGGATGGATATCAAAACACAGGGATGAGCAACGCAAGAAGTGATTGTTACCTTTGGTTTGAACTGGCAGTAGCCTAAGAATGATATTCGTTTACAAAATATTATGAAGCAGATATGTGAATAGGAAGCTTTGTTTTACCATAATGGCTCAAAATTGAACAGGGTTGTTTGTGAGTTTTGAGAAAATTTGTAGCTCATATTGAGGTTCTGGATGTAACAGGATTGTGCTTGACTTTGCTTGCAGTGCACCATTACAAGAAGAGAATTCACATTTTGTATTTTTCTAAATACACAAGATTTCGCCAGATAACGCTTTAAAATTACCATGTGATCAGCAAGCAACAAGTACCAAGTACACTGCCAACACATGGTACCTGGTAAAAGTATGCTTATATACTCAAATGTGCTGACACACATTTCTTCCCTCTTGACTTTGTTGCAATGGAAAGCACGACATAACTTCACATAAGTTCACTTATAGGCTCATGTTAATCTAATTCTTGATTTTTGAAGGAGATGGTGGGCAGGAGACTTCCCACAAGCCTGCTACTAACACCTTTTGCATTTTGGGCTCAAAAGTTCTGTTAATCACTCTGGTTCACAGGATGACATTAAATTACTGTTACTTAATACATGGCAATGTCCACCTACATGAAACTCTGTTCCATGTGGTGTCTTAATGACATTCTCCTCTACAGGAGCCGTGGGCACAGTCAGTTCCTAAAAGTGAGAAGGAATACTTGGTGATCAGCACAGGGCAGATGGATTTACAGCAAATTCACACTGCTGACTGGGAGCCAGCTGCTTTCATTGTGAAATATAAAAGCTTTTATTATTCATTCATGGGACATGGGTGTAACTGGCTTGGGTCAGCATTTATCATCCATCTCTTATTGTTAAGAAGGCAGTTAAAAGTCAATCACATTGCTGTTGGTCTAAAATCATATTGATCACACCTGGTAAAGATGGCAGTTACCTTCCCTAAAAGCCATTAGGGATGCAGAGAGTGTATCTAATAATGGTCAGCAATAGATCCTTAATTCCAGATTTTTAAAAAAAGCGAATTCATATTCTGACATGGCAGGATTTGAACCTAGGTGTCCAGAACATTACTTAACTATCTGGATTAATAGTCAAGCAATAACACCACTAGTTTATTATTGCCCCAATGTAGCTTAGTAAGTCAACAGCAATACTTAAGTGTTCACTCAAAAGTGGCACCAACCAGCAGAAGCAGGTTAGTGGCAATCAGGCGGGGAATTTATAAGCTATGCTTGTGCCATATTATAATTGAGGGACCTATTGAGGGACCTATTAAATCTTATCAATGTGAACTTAAGATCTTGAGCAATACAAGGTTCCACTGCAGAGTACCTTGGAATACAACTTGTTACCGGAACATACACATATTTGTGGCATGCTACCACTAATTGTCCTCCTCCACGATACCAAATAGCTATGTTTATTGCAAAGCTCATAGCTTCTCTCAAGGGAACACTTTGCTCTGGAGTTTGCGCAATTTATCTGAACTCAGCCAAACCAACTTGAAAAATTTTAAGTACAAGTTACAAAAAGTGTAAACTGAGTTCTGCAAATCTTCATGCTGTTTTTCAAAACATCACACTACAAACTGCTCCAGCACAGAAAACTGGCTGTTCCCTAGACTGAAATAATGGACTTAGCAAGTTTCCATCAATTGAGACCAGTTGTGAAAATTTGAAAATTTGTTATTTTAGGTGTAAAGGTTTTTAATTTTTTTAAAATTTAAAAACATTCCATTTACAAAGGAAGTTAACAGTGTAGACCAATGAAACTTGTAAATTGCTCATCCTAGTTTTGTTTTAAATGTCATTCGTGATTTGGAATTATGATGCTTAGGAAGATAGGGACATCAATGTAGGAGTTGTTCACCTTGCCCTTGAGCATATTACACCATTCTAGATCAATACCTCAATGCTATTTCTCTGCACTATATCCACATCCCTTGATGTCATTAGTAAGTAAAAATCTATCAATCTCTCTCTTGAACTTACTTAATTGCCACATTCCTCTGAAGTGCATAATTTCAAAGATTCACTACTGTCTGAATGAAAAGGTTCCTCTACATCTCAGCCCTATTTCTGAGACTGTGTCTTCTGATTTTAGATCAGGGAGGAAACATCCTTTCTGCATCAACTCTGTCCATCCCTTTGAGACTTTCCCCTTCCATCTTCTTTGCATCTCCTCACAATTCAGATGCCCTCCACATTTTGCACATCTACATACTTCGAAATATTTCAATTTATTTTGAGAGGACTAGAATATTAAGCCAGGGATGCACTTCTGAGGCTTTATAAGGATCTGGTCAGACCATATTTAAAATATTGTGTGCAATTTTGGGCCCCATATTTCAGGAAGGATGAATTGGCGCTGGAGTGGGTCCAGAGGACGTTCACAAGAATGATCCCAGGAATGAAAGGCTTAACATATGAGGAACATTTGAGGACTCTGGGTCTCTACTTGATGGAGCTTTGAAGGATGAAGGGGGATCTAATTGAAATTTATAGAATATTGAAAGGCCTGGATAGAGTGAGATTGGGAAGATGTTTCCATTAGCAGGAGAGACTGGGACATTGATTTTGGAATATTGTGTGGAATTCTCCCTCCTATTGGAAGAATGTTGTGAAACTTGAAAGGGTTCAGTAAGGATTTACAAGGATGTTGCCAGGGTTGGAGAGTTTGAGCTACAGGAAGAGGCTGATTAGGCTGGAGGCATTTTCCCTGGATCATCGGAGGCTGAGAGGTGACCTTTTAGAGGTTTATAAAAGCATGAGGGCCATGAATAGACCTTGTCTATTCCCTGGGGTTGGAGGTATCCAGAACTAGAGAGTATAAGTTTAGGGTGAGAGGGAAACATTTAAAAGGGAACTAAGGGACAATGTTTTCATGCAGAGGGTAGTGCATGTGTGGCATGAGCTGTCAGAGGAAGTGGTGAATGCTGGTACAACTACAACATTTAAAAGACATATAAATATAGAGATATATGAAAAGGAAGGATTGGGAGGGATAGGGACCAAGTGCTGGCAAACAGGACTAGATTAATTAAGGATATCTGGTCAGCATAGACGAGTTGGATTGAAGGGTCTGTTTCCAGACTGTACATCTCTATGACTCTATGACTAGGACCCAAGGGCGCAGACTCAGAGGAAAGGGAAGTATGGGATGAGGAGAAACCTCTTCAGCCAGAGAGTGATAAATCCATGGAATTCATTGCCACAGAAGGCTTGGAGGGGAAGTCATTGAGTAAATTTAAGACAGAGATAGATAGGTTCTTGATTGTTAAGGGGATCAAAGGTTACTGGGAGAAGGCAGGAGAATGAGGTTAAGAAACTTATCAGCTATGATTAAATGGCAAAGCAGATGGACCAAATTGTCTAATTTCTGCTCCTGTGTCTTATGATCTATGTCAACAAATAGCCAGGTCCAAACCATGCATACAGCACTGATCCTTCCAGTTACCCACAGCAATTCCCCCCCTACCTACCTCCTAGTCACAACCTGACAATCTCAGAATGGCCTATTTATTCTTGCGCTCTGCTTTCAGTCTGTTAGCCATTCTCAAACATGTTAAACACCTTTACTTTATTTACTAATCTCCTGCTTTATACTTTACCAACAGCTTTCTGAAAATCCTAATGCACACATCCACTGTCCAACCTTATTGATTCGGGAAGTAACATTAAAATAATTCTATCACATTTGTCAAACATGACTTTTCTGTCTGTGTAATTGACTCTGTGTAATTCAAAACTTATTTCTAAGTATCTATTAAACGCATTGTTTAAAATAAATTTTAATATGTCAGCAAAACTAAAGAATTGATCATTGACTTCAGAAAGAAAGGAGGACTCACGCCCCTATCTACATCAATGGAGCTGAGGTGGTGAGAGCTGAGAGTGTCAGGTTCCTCAGAGTGCCGACTAGCAACGATCTGTCCTGATCCACCCACATAGATGCAACGGTCAAGAAGGGCACAATAATGCCTCTTCTTACTCAGGAAGCTTAGGAAATTTGGCATGTCCATAAAGATCCTCACCAATTTTTACAGATGTACCATTGAAAGCATACAGTCCGGTTGCATAACAGCCTGGTATGGCAATTGCTCTGCCCAGGAGCGTAAGAAACTATGGATTGTTGTGTGTACAGCTCAGACCATTATGAAAGCCAACCTCCCATCCATGGGCTCTATCTACACTCCCCGTCATTGCAGAACGGCTGCCAACATCATCTAAAACCCCTCCAATCCCAGGTAATACTCTCTTTCACACTCTTCTATCAAGCAGAAGGTATAAAAGCTGGAACACACTCATTAACAGGTTCAAGAACAGCTTCTTCCCTGCTGTTCTCAGACTGCTGAATGGACCTCTCTAATTTCAAATCAATTGTTAATCTTGCTTTTGTGCAATTTTTGTGCTGCTGTAAACCTGTATGCCTTGCTCTATCTAAACACCTTATGTTCTGTCAACTCTTCCTATGTTATGATCTGCCTGTGCTGCATGAAAAACAAAACTTTTCACTGTACTTAGGTTCATGTGACAACAATAAATCAAATCAAAGGTAACACCATAGAATCCGAAAGTGTGGAAATAGGTCCATTTAGCCCAATACATGCACACCAACCCTCCGAAGAGTAATCCACCCAGACCCATTCCCCTATATTTACTCCTGACTAATGTACCTAACCTACACATCCCTGAACACTATGGGCAATTTAACATGGCCAATTCACCTAAACTGCACATCTTTGGATTATGGAGGGATGCCAGAGCACCTGGAGGAAACCCACGCAGACACAGGGAGAGTGTGCAAATTCCATGCAGACAGTTGTCCAAGGCTGGAATCAAAACTGGGTCCCTAGTAGTGTGAGGCAGCAGTGCTAACCACTGAGCCACCATGTCACCCTGATTAAGGAACAGTAGTTAGTTTGTCTCTTATTGGTGATGGTCATAAGCCTGGCATTTGTGTGACATGAATGTTACTTGCCAAGCCTAGATATTGTCCAGATTTTGTTGCATTTTAACATGACAGCTTCAGTCTCAATCTGCCAACCCCCTCAATCTGCAGACAACGTTGCAGAATTAATAGAATTTTGAAAGCTGATTACTAATTGATCAGCGATCTCTGCTGCCATGTCATGCAACACTCTAGGGTGAAAGTAATTAGATGCTGTGGGTTTTGTCAGCTTTCAATCCCATTAACTGATCCAATACTATTTGTTTTTACTAGCACAGTACTAACTTTTTTCAATTCCACATTCACATTTGATTTTTGGATCTTCATTATTTCAGGGAGATATCTTGTGTGCTCCTTTGTGAAGACAGACACAAATAAATATTTAGCTGCTGTGCCATTTCCTTATTTTCTTTTCTCCTGGCTCTGTCTGCAATGGACCCACATTTGACTTTGCTAATCAGTTGGTATGCTCCTTGCTATTTTATATTTATAATCTGTTCTCTCTTTATCAATTCCTTGGTGCATCTTGGTGAAACCTAAAATTCTTCTAATCCTTAAGTTTAATGCCTTCTCCTTTGATCTAACACCATTTTTAACTTCACCTGTTGGTCACAATTGTCTTCCTTTCCTTATTGGGGGTTTTTACCTTGAAGATTGCATATTTTTGAAAACCAAGCATTAATTTTTTCAATACTAGCAATAGCCATTCTACTGACAAATGTTTTCGTGCATTTACACAATTCACCAATTGCCAACATCTGCTTCATACCTTTATAATTGCTATTGTTAAATTTAAGATCCTAGTTTCAGGTTGAACTAGATTTTTTTTTCAAACATAATAGAAAATCTGTCATTTTTGTCTTTGGAAATGAACCAAATGTTGGCAAATGAGACTAGGTCAGTGAGTATGTGTTGGACCAAAGAGTCTGTTTCTGAACTGTATGACTCTTTGACTGTATGACTAATGTCCAGTCACAACAAACGTATTAACTCATGATTTCTCATTGTACCATGCTAGTTCTAAAATACGTGGAGACTAGATATTCTCATTAAATATGCTTGTTTTTGGCCATTTACTGCTGTATTAATGAAATGAGATAAGTAATGCTCTTCAATATATCAAAGCTTATTATTGCTAAAAATCACACAACACCAGATTATAGTCCAACAGGTTTAATTGGAAGCACACAGTATTGCTTCTTATTGCTGTAAGGGAGGAAGGCAGGTTATTCTGGTTTGCTGTCCAATTGTGATGGGTTTTACAAGATTTTTAACTTTGATTATGTAGAAAAGTTAGAAAAGAAACTTCAAACATAACTTCACTTTGGAAAAGAAAGGTCACTTCAATGGCAATTTGCATCTAGATTTATCAATGGTGAAATCTCTACCGAAGAGACATGATTTGATTGACAAAAGATCATACTTGACAGATGAAGTACATTTAAAAGCGATAAAATGTTTTTCTGCCTTCATTTTTCCAACATTAACAGAACAGCAATCGTTACCACCACCAAAAGAAACAGTACGCCTTTAAGATCAAGGAGTCAGCTAAAGAGAACACAGTGGTTGTTATATATCAGCATTCACCGATGGAATGTTAACCATGGTCTATTCATGCCAAGTTGTTTCAAATTTGCCTAAAGCACAAATGTTATGTATAGTTTTATTCTTTTATGAGCTGTGTTGCTTCAAGATCTTAATATATTGATGATCCAAGGACCAACATAAAACCACATGACCAACTGCCATGTGTAATCCAGCAGAAACATGCAAGAAGGAGGAAGCCCACATAGTTATCTGTAACTGCAAATTATAGCCTAGTCTAAACCTTTATGGGCAATTTGAAATAAACTGAATTCACACCAATTCTTCTGTATTGCTTACCAAAAACACAAGAAAATCAACAGTCTATAGATTCCAATGGCTTTCAACATGTCTAAGTTGTTTTCATATGTGTCTTTATTGGCTTTGTTTCCCTAAACATGGGAAGGTAATATCTAATGCTTAAAGAATGCATCAGAGGTCACATTATTCTTTTGCCTTGGCATCTAAGGAGAAAAACAATGTATGAAATTAATTAGAGATCCATATATTTGGGGAAGGGTTTCTCCACTAATTAGCTGTTGCCAATGATGTTGTCATCAGGCTGATGACCTTTGGCATCGACAGCTGGTCATAATTGCACAAACCAAGCAGCTATTTGTTGTCAGTCAAATCTCATTCTGTCCATCCTCCTTGGTGCCATGCCATCTTATTACACCTCCATCACTGTTTGCCAAGCGACAGTGTAAGCACGCTCACAATGAGTTCCAGTAACTTGTTTTCAAAAGTGCAGCAACTTCTTCCCCAGTCTTTGGTTTTAAAATCAATTCTTTTTCCATGTTAGTCCACAGTCAAAAATAAAATGATGTTGACTTTACGACATTCACAGAACAATGATCATACAGCATCCAAGCCACATTTTGCAAGAAACTGAGTGGAACATAGAACATAGAACATTACAGTGCAGTACAGGCCCTTCAGCCCTTGATGATGCGCCGACCTGTCATACCAACCTGAAACCCATCTACCTACACTATTCCATGTACATCCATATGCTTGTCCAATGATGACTTAAATGTACTTAAAGTTGAGGAATCTACTACAGTTGCAGGCAAAGCATTCCATACCCTTACTCCTCTCTGAGTAAAGATACTACCTCTGACATCTGTCCCATATCTATCACCCCTCAATTTAAAGCTATGCCCCCTTGTGCTCGCCGTCACCATACTTGGAAAAAGGCTCTCCCTGTCCATCCTATCTAACCCTCTGATTATCTTATATGTCTCTATTAAGTCACCCCTCAACCTTCTTCTCTCTAATGAAAACAACCTCAAGTCTCTCAGCCTTTCCTTGTAAGACCTTCCCTCCATACCAGGCAACATCCTAGTAAATCTTCTCTGCACCCTTTCCAAAGCTTCCACAGCCTTCTTATAATGTGGTGACCAGAACTGTACACAATACTTCAAGTGCGGCCGCACTAGAGTTTTGTACAGCTGCAACATAACCTCATGGTTCCGGAACTCGATCCCTCTGTTAATAAAAGCTAAAACACTGTATGCCTTCTTAACAACCCTGTCAACCTGGGTGACAACTTTAAAGGATCTGTGTACCTGGACACCAAGATCTCTCTGCTCATCTACACCACCAAGAATCTTACCATTAGCCCAGTACTTTGCATTCCAGTTACTCCAACCAAAGTGAATCACCTCACACTTGTCTGCATTAAACTCCATTTGCCACCTCTCAGCCCAGCTCTGCAGCTTATCTATGTCTCTCTGTAACCTACTACATCCTTCGTCACTATCCACAACTCCGCCGACCTTAGTGTCATCTGCAAATTAACTAACCCACCCTTCTACACCCTCATCCAGGTCATTTATGAAAATGACGAACAGCAGTGGACCCAACACTGACCCTTGTGGTACACCACTGGTAACTGGACTCCAGGATGAACATTTCCGATCAACCAAGGAGAAAGTGAGAACTGCAGATGCTGGAGATCAGAGCTGAAAATGTGTTGCTGGAAAAGCGCAGCAGGTCAGGCAGGTCAGGCAGCATCCAAGGAGCAGGAGAATCGACGGGCATGAACCCTTCTTCAGGAATTTCCCATCAACCACCACCCTCTGTCTTCTTTCAGCAAGCCAATTACTGATACAAACTGCTATATTTCCCACAATCCCATTCCTCCGCATTTTGTACAATAGCCTACTATAGGGAACCTTATTGAACGCCTTGCTGAAATCCATATATGCCACATCAACCGGTTTACTCTCAGCTACCTGTTTGGTCACCTTTTCAAAGAACTCAATAAGGTTTGTGAGGCATGACCTACCCTTCACAAAACTGTGCTGACTATTACTAATCAAATTATTCTTTTCGAGATTATTATAAATCCTATCTCTTATAACCTTTTCCAACAATTTACCAACAACTGAAGTAAGGCTCACTGGTCTATAATTACCAGGATTGTCTCTCTCCCCTTCTTGAACAGGGGAACCACATTTGCTATCCTCCAGTCTTCTGGCACTATTCCTGTAGACAATGACGATTAAAAGATCAATGCCAAACGCTCGGCAATCTCCTCCCTGGCTTCCCAGAGGATCTGAGGATAAATCCCATCCGGCCCTGGGGACTTATCTATTTTCACACTCTGCAGGATTTCTAATACCTCCTCCTTGTGAACGTCAATCACACCTAGTCTAGTAGCCTGTATCTCAGTAATCTCCTCGACAACATTGTCATTTTCTGGAGTGAATACTGTTGAAAAGTATTCAGTTAGTGCTTCCCCTATCTCCTCTGACTCCACACACAACTTTCCACTACTATCCTTGATTGGCCCAAATCTTACTCTTGTCATTCTTTTATTCCTTAAACACCTAGAGAAAGCCTTAGGGTTTACCCTGATCCTATCCGCCAACAACTTCTCATGTCTCCTCCTGGCTCTTCTGAGCTCTCTCTTTAGGTCTTTCCTGGCTACCTTGTAACCCTCAAGCACCCTAACTGAGCCTTCACACCTCATCCTAACATAAGCCTGCTTCTTCCTCTTGACCAGAGATTCCACTTCCTTTGTAAACCGTGGCTCCCGTGCTGTCCAGCTTCCTCTCTGCCTGACAGGTACATACTTATCTAGGACACACAGTAGCTTTTCCTTGAATAGGCTCCACATTTCTAATGTGCCTATCCCCTTCAGTTTCCTTCCCCATCCTATGCTTCCTAAATCTTGCCTAATTGCATCGTAATTGCCTTTCCCCCAGCTGTAACTCTTGCCCAGTGGTATACACCTATCCCTTTCTATCACTAAAGTAAACATAACAGAATTGTGATCGCTATCACCAAAGTGCTCACCTACTTCCAAGTCTAACATCTGGTCAGGCTCATTACCCAGTACCAAATCTAATGTGGCCTCGCTCCTTGTTGGTCTGTCTACATACTGTGTCAGGAAGCCTTCCTGCACACACTGGACAAAAACTGACTCACCTATAGTACTCGTACTATAGTGTTCCCAGGCAATATTTGGAAAGTTGAAATCCCCCATGACAACTACCCTGTCTCTCTCAGCCCTATCGAGAATCATCTTTGCTATTCAGAGGCCTATAGAAAAATCCCAACAAGGTGACCTCTCCTTTCCTGTTTCTAACTTCAGCCCATACGACCTCAGTTGCTGAGTCCCCAAACATCTTTTCTGCAACTGTAATACTGTCCTTGATCAACAATGCCACACCACCCCCTCTTTTACCATCTTCTCTGTTCTTACTGAAACATCTAAATCCTGGAACCTGCAACAACCATTCCTGTCCCTCCTCTAACCACGTCTCCAAAATGGCCACAACATCGAAGTCCCAGGTACCAACCCATGCTGCAAGTTCACCCACCTTATTCCAGATGCTCCTGGCATTGAAGTAGACACACTTCAAACCAACTTCTTGCTTGCTGATGCCATCTTGCATCCCTGAAACTTGATTTCAGACCTCCCTACTCTCAACCTTTTCTATACTCGAACTACAATTTTGGTTCCCATCCCCCTGCTGGATTAGTTTAAACCCACCCCAATAGCCTTAGCGAATTTCCCCCCCCCCAGCATATTGGTACCCCTCTGATTCAGATGAAGACCATCCTGCTTGTAGAGGTCCTACCTACCCCAGAAAGAGCCCCAATTATCCAAGAATCCAAAACCCTCCCTCCTGCACCATCCCTGTAGCCACAGTTCAACTCCTCTCTCTCCCTATTCCTTGCCTCACTAGCACATGGCACAGGCAACAAACCAGAGACAACAACTCTGTTTGTCCTAGCTCTAAGCTTCCATCCTAGCTCCCTGAATTTCTGCCTAAAATCCCCATCTCTCTTCCTACCTATGTCGTTGGTGCCTATGTGGACCACGACTTGGGGCTGCTCCCCCTTCCCCTTAAGGATTCCAAAAACACGATCAGAGACATCACGGACCCTGGGACCTGGGAGGCAACACACCAACCGTGAGTCTCTCTAGTCCCCATACAACCTTCTATCTGTCCCCCTAACTATGGAGTCCCCAATGACTACTGCTCTGCTCCTCTTTCCCTTTCCCTTCTGAGCAGCAGGGACTGACTCTGTGCTAGAGCCCTGTGGCCCACTGTTTTCCCCTGGTAAGTCATCCCCCCCAACAGTATCCAAAACGGTATACTTATTGTTGAGGGGAATGGCCACAGGGGACCCCTGCACTGCTAGCCGGTTCGCTTTCTGTCCCCTGACTGTAACCCATTTGCCTTTTTCTTGGGCCTGAGGAGTGACTACCTTCCTGTAACTCCTCTCAATAACCCCCTCTGCCTCCCAAATGATCCGAAGTTCATCCAGCTCCAGCTGGATGAAGGTTACACATAGGATGGAATACTCCCGTCCTTGGTATAGTGAGAATAAATGATGAAAAAAGTGGGGACAATGCAGAAGGAATGAAGAATACCAGACTCTCCATATCGAGCAAAGTTTTCCTGATTTTCCCCTTTCTGTCTCATTCGAACCCTAACTTAGCCGATTTATGCATCACTTCCAAATCTCTTCTCCTCCAGCAAGGAATGAGAAGGTACAAGTTCTGATGGTAATTCACCATGGGTACTTGGTGAATGCAGTTTGACAAATCCGGCCAATCATGGAATTGTTTCTTGTGAACTCTGTCCCTACATGCTGCATGACCAGTATCCTCCTCTACCTTTCAACCACCAAAGACAGCATTGGCAAACTACCAGAGTCATTATATCATCAAGGCTATCTCTGGCTAACTCGGACACCACTTCAGCCTTTCAGCTGAAGTTGCTTCAGAGGTTAGAGATTCTTATACCTTGAATGCTTCTGCCAGGTCACTTCTCACACAGGGACAAACACTCTCTTATGTCTACACAGGATGCTTTTGTGCTGATGTCAACACATACATCGTATGGCTCTTAGCTTGTTTCCTAGCACTCACTCTCTTACTTGGAGGTTGCCACACTTTGCCTCCTGCACACTACTTTTTTTAGTACACACTCACTAGCCTCAGCACTAACTTACCGGCTGCCAACCTCTGTGTGT